>NC_137791.1:98502905-98808272 GCF_963383645.1 Muscardinus avellanarius | reverse complement strand
CCCCTTACAGTATGAGCTTGTTAAGATTAATGATGAAGTCTTAATTTTTTGTACTCCAGGTACCAGCACAGTCCTTAACACCCAAATCATTTAATCAGTTTTCTGATTAAGTAAGAAAAATCAAGAAAATATGATGCACAGCAATGCACTAACTCTTCAATAATATAGTTGTCTTACCCGGCCAGTCTGCTTTATTAGGGCTTGATCATGGCATGAAGCAGGACACAAGTGACCACATTTCTCCAAAACTTTCTGACAAGGCTGATGGCATGGTGGGCAAGGGCCAAAGTGACAACGATGTTTTTCTTGGCTTGTATGATGGCATGTTGGTGGTCGACTAAATCATAAGATGCACATTTTTAAGTTACTTTTCACCACTGAACAATTATATCTAAAGTGTGATTATCTACATATATGTCTTCTGATTCCAAGTAGAATAAGCATAGTATGAACAGTAATATTTAAAAGCACTAAAGAAAAATTAAAATTTTAATAATATCAAACAAACAGTATGACTTCCGGGAAGATGGCGACCGAGAAAAGCGGGGCTTAAGAGCCCCGCTAAAAACCAATCTCCATTACCACAAAATCAGCGCCTTTCATAGCCAGAAAACACCATCACCAGAGAAACAAAAAAATCACCAGGCTCCAGAGAGAAAGCGCACTGAGAACAGAGCTCAGAGCCACAGAGGAGATACACCGAGGACGCGGCAGCAGCGCCATACTGCCGGCGGCAGCGGCAAATTCACCCGACGGCTACAGCAAGCTGAGGTGAGCCACTGCGCAACAGCCAGGTGGGATTTCTCGCCGCAGGTAAAATCTAAAGCTCCCAGTGGCTGAGCTCAGCACACGCTGCAGGGATTCAGAGTGGAAATCAAAACCAGGGAGAAATATGCCAGCCTCATGGCCGAGGGCGTAGCAGCGGCGCCATATTGCCACCGGCAGCAGCAGCAGAGAATTCACCGAATCCAGTACAACTACATCTGCGTACTCAAGAACAGTGAGTCAAATTGCGGGCCACAGAGGAGAAATCCCAGTACTGTACTCCCTGGGACTTGACCCAGTGGGGATAGGGTGGTGGCAGAGATATCACACCATAGGAGAACGTGCAACCTGGCACCCCCCACAGTCTAAAGCAGCCTCTATCGACTCTCTGGGTTGGAGACTCTGTGATACAACCCAGTAAAGGAGTAGTGGGGTCTGAGATACTACAGACTCAAGATCCAGAACACCTTAAGTGAAGTCATAGTGACCCAAGGGAAGAACCCAGAGAAGGCACAAACTTCCGAAATCATGGGAAAGAGGAATAACAATGGAGCAATGAATGCCCACAACCCCACAACATCAGAACTTGATAAAACAGAAAATCAGAGATTTCTAGAAGATCAAATCAGGAAAATAACTGTAGAAATAATAGAGGTGCTTCGAAAAGAACTCAGAGAGAGCCAAAAAGAGATAAAGGATGCAATTAATGAAGTAAAGGCCTCAATTCAAAGCACAAACAACCGATTAGACCACATGGAGAACAGAATCTCGCTCTTAGAAGATGATCATTCCAAAAATGAACGCATAGTTTCTAATCTAGGAAAAAATATCCGACAGCAGGAATCTGACATTGAAGAAATATGGGCCCATTTTAAGAGAGCTAACCTAAGAATAATTGGAATAGAGGAGGGGAAAAAAAGTGAAACCAAAGGGATCAACAATCTCTTCAAGGAAGTAATAGCAGAAAATTTTCCAGACATAGAGCAAGAGGTTGATACACAGGTCCAGGAAACTTATAGAACTCCCTTTAGACAGGATCGGAGAAGAGGATCCCCACGCCACATAATTGTCAAAATGACCAATGTGGAAGCCAAGCAGAGAATCTTAAAGGCAACAAAAGCAAAGGGCCAAGTGACATTCAGAGGCAAACCGATTAGAATCACTCCAGACTTCCCAAACCAAGTCATGAGAGCCAGAAGGGCTTGGAGTAACATATTCCAAACTCTGAAAGAAAACAACTTCCAGCCAAAAATTTCCTACCCAGCAAAACTTTCTATCAAATTAGATGGAGAAATAAGAAGCTTCCATGACAAACAGAAACTGAAGGAATTTTTGTCTTCAAAACCAGCACTAGAGAAAATACTCAAAGAGATTAACTACAAAGAAGAAATAGGTAACACACACCAGAACCAGAGAAACAAGAGTTTCCATCCAACAGTCAACTAAGATTGGTTATCTGTGGAGATTCATTACTTATGTTAGTCTTTTACCTATCTCTAAATGGTATTGTCTGCCTTTATTGTTGTTAATTTTTAGGATTTCTAGTTGGAATATTAATATACCTTCAGATATAGCATTTGGAAATATTTTATCCCATTCTATTAGTAACTGTTAACTCTGTTTACATTGTCTTTGGATATACAATTTTTTTTTTAATTTTTAGGGAGTTTGTATACTCTTCTGTTGCCTGTGCCATTGAAATCATATCCAAGAAATCACTGCCAATTTCAATGTTGTGAGGTTTTATGACCCAGATTTTCTCCTAAAAGTTTATAGTCTTAAGATTTATATCTAGGTCTTTTATCTATTTTGAGTTAATATTTGTATATGGGATTAGGTAAGGGTCCAACTTTATTCTTTTCCATGTAATTATTATGTTTCAACAATATTTAGTTAAAAGATTATTATTTCCACCACCAAATGTTCATGGAAACCTTGTCAAAAATAACTTGACATTATAGGGAAGAATTTAGCTCTAGGCTTTTATTTAACTCCAATGGTTTATATATCTGCCTTTAGAATAGTACTATACTGTTTCAATTATTGTAGCTTTATATGGTTTGAAATCAGAAAATATATATCTTCTAGCTTTGTTCTTTTTCAAGATCATTTTGGGTATCTAGAGTCCATATTCCATATTAGGATAGATTTTTTTTCTGAAAAATAAATATATAAATATATGATAGTTTCACCTAAAAAAATAGAAAAAAAAATATTCTCTGGTATGAAAGAAAGTAAAAAGAAATATTGAAATGTTATCTTTAAGTCATCAAAAGCTTGGTATCAGACAAATGAAACTGTTATGTGAGATTATCATTTTTAATTTTGGATAAATTGCTATAATACTAGATGTCAACCACTAAGCCAAGCATGGGAGGGAGGGATGGGGAGAGAATGGGGTGGGCATCGGGTGGGGGCTGACTGGGCGATGTGTGCATGTATGTCTACAAAAGTTTTTATCCCACTATGATGTATGAATACAGTGCACCAATAAATAAATATATACATATATATATATATATACACACAAATAAATAAATAAATAAATAAATAAATAATAATATCAAACAAACAGTATGAACTTAAACTGTCCGATACCAGATGCAAGTGCAAAGCTTTGTACCAACCTGCACACCTCTTTACATTTGGGTGGCCTTGTGGTTCGTTCCCGGCCGCAGGGTACCGTCACCTTTGCATTGCCACAGTTGCACTTCACGTCCACAGTTTCTGGGCATGGATAGCAACTGCCTGAAAAAAAAAAACAAGTCTGACACTTAAAAAGAAGTTTCCTTAATTATCTAAATGCACATAGATGGTAGAAGCAATAAACGCAGTATATTTATACAATAGCATAGCCTCCAAAAAGAATGAGGAAATGGTAGCAGTATGAATGAATCTTAATACATAATATTAAGCAAAAGCAGCCATAAACGAAGAGTACATGGTCAGTGAATGACTCCATTTTATTATGTAAACAGGAAAAAGTAATTTTTGCTTCAAGATTAGGATGATGATTATGAAGAATACAAGGAGGGTTTTGGAAATGCTGGTAATGTTGTGCTTAATGATCTAAATTCTAGTTATAGGGTTATGTCCAGTGTATGAAATTTATTAAGATATACATTTATGATTTGTGCACTACTCTGTATGTGCACTGGTCTCAATAAAGAAAGATTTGCTTAAATTTCTGTTCTAAAAAATAAATTTAACATGTTCCTAGTTTAAAATTACACCAAAAAAAATGGATTTAAATCTTTTGAAAATTCTAACACTACTAATAATCTTTTTGGCCTATGTATTTCTAACTAGACCATCTTTAGATAAATTCATCAGTAGGAATAACTTCTCTATCATGACCTGATGATGTTGGTTATTAATACATAGAATCAGTTTTCCATCATTTGTGCTCTGTGAAAGACAAAATTCTAAACCTTCATTTTAAACTACAACTTCAAATGTTTTCTCTTCTGAACATTTCAAAAGAAAAAAGTATCAAGTTTCAGTTTCTTTATTCTCTTTTGTTGTGAGTATGCAGAAATTTATACATATATTCCATATATATGGAAAGAAATATTTTCAAACGGGTTATATTGCTCTCCGCTCTGCCACCATATTAAGGATTTTCTTTCCAATCTATTTTTCCCAGTTTAAAAAAAAAAAAACAACTCCATTAGAAATGAATTAAAGAAGAAATGAGAGTTTTCAACTAAGAAGTGGAAATCATAAGACAGTGGTTCTATCTAGGTGTCAGGTTTTGCAGTTAACCTAATAAGAACAGATTAATGGGAAATAGTCCAGTTTAATGCCTCTAGAAGTTAAAAATAGTTTCCTGAAACAAAAGTGAATTAAGAGTTTTGATTCAAATAATGAGAAAGTGAGAGGAAAAAGTATCACAAGGGAAAAGATAATATTTAATGTATAAATTACTAAATTTATACTTTATTGTTTAATAAGTATAATACAGTGAAATCCTGATGGCAAAATAAGCCAAGCTATCCTTGATCCCAGGACAAAGTTTTATTTTGATGTTTCCTAAATCTCATTTTGCATATTAACAATATCTGTACTTAGAATTTTTCATTCATCTTCAGAAATGCAGAACTTATCAAATAAGTCTTTTTGCCACTTAAAAACTATAGCAACACTTTTTAAAAATTAAATCTTGAAAACAGTAAGAAATAGTTTCTGTAGTCGTCCTACTGTTACCTGTACAAAATGACAGATATTACTAATTAAAATTGTTTCGGTGACAATTTCAAAATTTAAAAGCATCGCACCAAGAATAACTATAATGATCAATGCATCAAGAGCTAAAATGGGCAGGATTCCAGTAGTTCCAGAACCATAAACAAATGAGCTTGGACTTCAGAGAGAGAGAGAAATCAAATTTTCATATATTCACCATGCAAATATGCTGTTAGCATCCTCTCCCTTTGAGTTAAAGTATAATTTTGATTGAGATATCTAGAATGATAGAAAATTATATGAATGATTCCACATATCCTAGGTAACTGTGAATTAAATGGTGAGAGTTGTACCACAGTATCTTCCAAATACTTTTTTTTTTTAAGCTAAAGTAAGCTTCTTTGGGGGTTAATAAACATCTTAAAAAATAAACAATTAGCCAAAAATATAGAACCTGAATCTTATCAAATCTCTATACTCAATTAACTATTTATAGGAAATGCAGTGGGCTGAGAAAAATATTAATAAAATAAAAAACAATAAAGCAACCTAATTTCTTCAACAAATCACAACTAAATAAAAAGGTGGAATGAAATTATAAGTTTAAGAATTTTAGAGACATATACAAATTGCAATATGTCAATTTTACTTGTTTTTTGTTTTGTTTTGTTTTGTTTTACAGTTCTGGGGATGGAACCCAGAGGCATTCTACCTCCAAGCTACACCTCTTGCCCTATATTTATTTATTTATTTATTTATTTATTTATTTATTTATTTATTTATTTTTGTGGTACTGGGGGTGGAACCCAGGTGCTTTTCTACCTCCGGCCTATACTCCTAGACCTATTTTATATTTTATTTGGAAACAGGGTCTCACTAAGTTGCTGAGAACATCACTAAGTAGCTGAGGCTGGCTTTGAACCTGTGCGAAGAACCTCCTGTCTTAGCCTCCCAAGCACTGGGATTACAAGTGTGCACCACCACGCTCGGCTAGTCTTTATTTGAAACAGGGTCTCACTGAATTGCAAATGGCCTCACTAAGTAGCTGAGGCTGGCCTTGAACTGCCATCCTCCTGTCTCAGACTCCCAAATGCTGGGATTACAAGTATGCGCCACCATGCCCAGCTGTTTTAACTTAAAACTGAATAAAAAATGAAGGCAGTAAGAATTTAAATTTCAGGTATTTAGTGACATGAAAAAATATGTTAACCATATTTAGGTTAAGAATCCATCTTCTAGAGATAAATACTGAAATATTTCTGGGATTTAACTATATGAGAAAGGAAAATGCTTTCAGCATTTCTCCACCAAGTATGATGTTTGTTCTAGGTTTTCCACAGATACTCTATCAGATTAAGGATGTTCTCTTCTCTTTCTAGTTAAATTTTTGTAATATATGGGGTATTAAATTTTATCAACCACTTTTTAAACATTTACCTAGATGTTTTCTTTTCTCTTTTAATTGGTTAATGTAATCAAATTACATTTACTAATGTTAAACCCGCCATACATTACTGGTAAAAAAAAAAAAAAAAGCCTAAATTGGTTTTGACAGATTAAATACTTCAGCTAGTGCTATAATACTGGGTCACTAGATTTGAGGACCTAAAACTTTAATATTTTTACAAATATGTTTATGAGTTAGATTGGCCTGTAATTATCTCTTACTCTGTCAGATGAAATAATGAATTGGTGTGTTCTTTTTTTACATCTATACTCAAATAGTTGATGAGGAGATTAAATTGACATATACCATAAATGTTTGTTAGAAATCATGTGTAAAACTAAACAAAGTCAAGTGTTTGCTTAATGAAAAGAATTTTAAACTATTGATTCAAGTCTTCAATGGTTATACACCTAGTCAGGTTGCTTACACAAAAGTCAGTGTTTTAACAATGGCCTACAGGGTCCTATCCATGGTCTCCTTTTCCTATCAAACCTTTAACTCACCATCTCTTTGACCTCATATTCTACCATTTGTTCCTCTGAGCAATCTACTTTGAAGTCACTATTTTCTGGCCTAGAACACTACCCCACTCCCATATTCACAGGCTTGATCCATAGTTTCAGTTCTCCTGGAGTCTTCTCCTTGACACAGTATTTAAAATAATATACACCACTCCCACTGTCATAATTTTAATTTTACTCTAAGTTTCTTTGAATACTTATGCACTACCTAATACCTAGATTCATTTACTTATTGGGACTTTACCAATAAGGGAGAGTCAAAAAAGTTTTATAAGAGCAGAGACCTTGTCAACTGCGTTCACTAATGTAATGCTATTATAACAACTTAGGACACAATTATCAAAGTACACTATGGTAGTGGTAATGGGTGATAGAGACCCATTCAAAGGGTCTGAAAGGGTCTGCAAGGTCTGGCGTACTTAAGAGTTACTTAAAAGTTAGGAACAGTATCACAGAAGACAGCACAGAAGAGACATGTAAATCCAACTGCCTTCTATTAAGCTAGACATTCAAGATATGTATAATAATATAAGAGAATACCCGTCTCGCTATTTTTTGTCAGAAAAGTTTTTTTTTACAAAAGCATGTTATTTATATTAAAAAGTAATGAGTTTATTGCTTTTTAAATATCTATTAAGATATTTTATTTTAATTCTAAGTATAATGAATATCAGTATATTAAATCCCAATAATATAAGTTCCTTAGTGTCCAAAAAAAGGGAATTAGACCAAGATGTTTGAGAATTACCGTCTTAGAATATATCTAATCCTTTACTATTTAACTCTATTAAATGTAAAAAATTCAGAAAACTGAAAAACCTATTAATATCTTAACCAATTTAAAAATACTGTGTGATTAAGAGGAAATTAAGAAATAACAACAGGGTATTACATAAAGGGCAAAACTTTTATATTCAGAAAAGTTGGGTGTGAATCTTGGCTATAGTAATGTTTCTGAGTAAATCGTAAACTCTCTTCCAGATCAATCACATTAATTTGTAAAATAGGAGTATCAGCAACTGTCCTACCTTCTTCTCAAGGTTGTTAGGAAGACAAAGTGTGAAAGCCCTCTACCAACTCTAAAGTAGGAAGTAAATACAAACATAAAATTGCAGAGATCGTTAAATTTTACCTCTGTGGCAGATAGATGGACACTTATGGTTTCTACATCCTAAAGTCCGTCCACAATTTTGATCACAAGGTGGACAGTTTCCAGGACAGCACTGAAGAGAAAGCAATACATAGAGAACAGGTCATTTGAAAACCCATGCAGAATACAGATGTTAGTATTATCACAGAATTTATGGAAAGCAAAGATATTTCTTTGCAATATAGAAATGAAAATACTCAAGAGTATTCTTCTAATAAGTATATACTTATATCTTAATATACTGTATTAAGAACTTTTAAGTTAGCCAGGCATGGTGGTGCATGCTTGTAATCCCAGCATTTGGGAGGCTGAGACCGGAGGACTGAGGTTCATGGACAACCTCAGCTACTTAGTGAGGCCCTTTGCAACTCAGTGAGACCCAGTTTTAAAATAAAGAATAAAAAATAGGGCAGGGCAGGGGGTGTAGCTCGGGGGTTGAATGCCCCTGGGTTCCATCCTCAGACCTGCAAAACACACACACACACACACACACACACACACACACACACACACTTGTAATCCCAGTATTTGGGAGGCTAAGACAGGAGCATTGCAGGATCAATAAGTAGTGAGCAAGTAGTGAGGCTCTCTTCAACCTAGTGAGACCCTGTTTCAAAAATAAAAATAAAACAGGGCTAGAAGTGTTGCTCAGAGGTAGAATGCCCCTGAGTCCAATCCCCAGAAAAAAAAAGTATATATATAAATTTATGTAGATAATGACCTAAAAATCAAGCTAAACTTTCTTTTCTTCACTTAATTATTCTGATTTGTTATTCCCATCACAAATTTATTCATCTATGCAGATATGAAAGTA
Organism: Muscardinus avellanarius; assembly: GCF_963383645.1. NCBI lineage: Eukaryota > Metazoa > Chordata > Mammalia > Rodentia > Gliridae > Muscardinus > Muscardinus avellanarius. Next base: position 98,799,390 of record NC_137791.1, on the reverse strand, counting down.
TCAGTGAAAGGAATAAATCTAATAAAATGCTATAGTCAATTCAAGCAACTAGTCTGGCTGTTTTTAAATGTAATTAAAGTAAAATCAGCTCAATGTTTAGATTAGTTTGGCAATTATTTTCAAATCACAGCATCAGAAACCACCTAAGGAAGAAAAGTGGAGATAAGCTAATTGCATGTCTTTCCTGGTCACTTCCCTGACTTCCAATTGGTGAGAAATACAGCTACAACCTGTTGTAACTTTTCATTCATGAACACTAGCCAGTTACTTAAAACCTATGCTGCCATCCTAATCCTTCTGGACTTCTCACATGCCCAAACTTTGGAATGAAATACAGAATATAACTGTCTTAAAGAAATGTAGGGTTTTAACTCACAGAACAAGTTTAAGTATATAAAAATGGCTCCAAATAAAATACACCTTACTGAAAAGCAATTAAATATCAAAACTATTCAGAAAATTTTTTTTAAAAAAACCCTCAAGTTACAGTGTGTAGACATACACAGGGCAGCACAGGACAGCAATCTCTATGAGAAGGGAAGCAAGGTGAGTCCTGAGGTCTCCCAGCTACATAAGGAAGAAGAGCACAAGAAGAGTCTGGGAGCCTCAAGTCCATAGCTCAGGGAGGCCAGTGAGGAAAGAATTTGGGTGAGGAGGCAAGAGACCATAGAGCTCTATGATAAAAATATTTTTCACAAAGGATAAAGATATTTTCAGACAAAGTTAAAAAATTCATGACCAACACTATAAGAAATGTTAATGGAAATCCTTTAGAAAGAAAATGAAACGGGATAGAAAGTTGAATCTAAACAAAAACATTAAAAACACCAAAAGTCAATATGATGACAAATATTAAAAAGACTGTATTTTTATTATAAAATCCATACCAATGTATTAAGAATCAACTCAGGGAAAAGGGGAGTGAGATTCCTGGGAAAAATAGTCTCTGGTTTCTCCCTGAGGGGGCCTCTCAACTGGAATCTGTGAAGCCTGTGGCAGTTGGGAGTTGGAGCATATCATCCCGGAGCTGAGTCCACTCTGGCTGAAGTCAGGATTCGGGGAGTTTGTTTCATTCACCTTATCTGTCCAGTTTCTCGAGCAATTCTGTCCTTGAGTAACCCGGGGCACCCCTGCCTACTCTCTCTGGAGCAACGGTTGGCTCCAGGGGCCGGCACACAGCGGCAACAAGATGTGGGTAACAATCCTCCTGGTGATCCACCTCCGGCCCTTACTGTGGTCCTAGGTCCTGGAGGCAGGCTCACAGTGGGTTGTGGGGTGTTAGCCAGGGGCATCAGGGTCGTGCTGGGGCTATACTGGGAGTGGGGATCCTCTTTAGTGGGAAGCTCAAGAAAATGGCAGGCAGACTGTCTTTTCTGCACTTCTGCCTCGACTGTGTGTCCTTAGAGGACAGAACCAGAAGGTGTGAGGGTCGGGCTGGCTGGCTCTCTCTGAGGATCTGCTGGGGATGGTGGTGGTGCTTCACACCAAAACGCAAGCCCAGCCTGGAAGGTGCACCATGTCCCATGGCTCACATGGCGCTAGATCAGCAGGTATGTAGCCACTGTGTCATCAAACGTCCTGCTTGACACTGACAGACAGGTCTGGTGTGTATCATAACCCAGGCAACACATGACTGTCCCGATTGCAGGCTTCCAGTTTGGGCAGTAGCTCCCTAGGAGAAGGTGCGTGCTCCTTACCCTGTCTCAGCCATGAGTACTCCAGGATTTCATCAGCAGTGGCCCTCAAATCCAGGTTAACAGTCAGTAAGTGGTTGAGGACAATTCATGGCTAGACAGTGATATGAGGGGGCACCCTGCAGTGCCTTCTCCTGCAGGTGGTGCTGGTGACTGGGATGCAGCCTATGAGCATAAAGTAGATGACAACCCCCAGGCTCCAGAGGTCTACTTCAGGGCAATATCCTTGTCCCTTGCAGACCTCTGGGGCACAGTAGGTGGAAGTGCCACAGATAGTGGTCAGCCTGTGCCCAGCCTTTAAGCAGTAGCTCAGCCCTAAGTCAATGACTTTGACATTCCCTTTCAAGTCCAGGAGGATGTTATTCAGGTCTCTGTGTAGGATGCCTGTCTTGTACAAGGTGTACTCACAACCTGCTGGAACAGTTGTGCCTCCTCCTACTCCAAGCTACAGAACTCACTGATGTGGTGCAGAAGTAGCTCCTCCATACCCATACCCACCGCTAATGTGCTCAATCACCAGACAAAGTCAGCAATGCCTACTATGATCTGAGACAAGTGGACAACATTCAGGTGCTCCACTGCCCTCATAATAGCAATTTCAAATAGAATGAAGGGGCTATCCCTAAATGAAGACAAGACCTTCAAAGCCACCTTGGTCCCATTGAGGATAAAGCAGGCCAGATTGGCCCAGGCAAAACTGCCCTTAGCAGTGTCCCTCAGGACTGACTGTATAATTGTCCATGAGAACGTTATTACAGGAAGAGCTGGCTTGAAGGCCTGGCCAGGCCTCTCTACTCTCTCTCCTAGTACTGTCCATGGAAAGCCACAATAGCAACTACCAATACTATCTTAAAAAACAACCAACAAACAAAAGTACACAAAGTAAGAAACCCAAACAAACATGCATACAAAACAACAAAGCCAAAAGCTCAAACCAACAAGTCAGATACAAAGCCACCAATTCACCAAAAGTGCTAAGAGTCTGACAGGCCAGGGTCTTATATAGCCAGTCTTGGAGATTCCCTCACAATGGCTCCTTGTGAGATCACATGGCTGGGTGTGGCCACTGTGACCATTTCACCTGTGGGCCCCCAGGACTCTTCCACTTTAAAAAGAATAAGAAGGGCTCTAGAAGCCTTTTTGTTTTGGTGGGTTATGGAGGCTGATGCTTACTTATTTAGGAATTAAAATTTGTAGGATGTTTCAATGGTTTTTTTCATACATATATATTTTTATTGGTATATTATAGTCTCCTATCATAATGCAGTTCATTGTGATAGTGACACACATATACATGGCACTTGGTGGGCTTTCCTTCAGCTCCTTCCCACCCCCACTCCCCATACAGGAAGGATACTGAGATTGACATTGGCATTCTCACATATGTACATGATGTTGGTGGAAATGATTCTTTCATTGATCCTTCCTCTCTTCCCTCCCCTAAACCATTTCCCTGGCTCCACTTAAGTTTCTATTCCAGATCCTTCTGGTACACTGATTACTCTATAGCTTCCATATATTAGAGAAAACATATGAGCCTTTACTTTCTGTGACAGAATAACCTCATAAGATAATGTTCTCCAGCTCCATCTATTTTCCCACAAATGACATTATTTTGTTCTTCTTTAATGCTGAATCAAATTCCATTTGTGGATTTACCAAAATTTTGCAATCCATTCATCTGTTGATGGGCATGTAGATTTGTTCATAATTTGGTTGGTGTGAATTATATTGCTATGAACATGGATATGCATATATCACTGTACTTCTCTGATTTCAGTCCCTTTGGGAAGATACCCAGGAGTGGTATAGCTGGATAAAGACTACATTTTAAATTCTTTTAAAAATAACTATTTTGCCTGACATGGTGTTAAATGCCTGTAATCCTAGTACTTGGGAGGCTGAGATAGGAGGATCTCATGTTCAAGGCCAGTCTAAGCAAATTAGCAAGACCCTATTTCCAAATAAAAAATAAAAAGGGCTGGGAGGCGGGGTTGAAGAAATACAGTGCCACTGGAGTCAATTCCCAGTACTCCCCGAGAAAATGTAAAGATAAAAACAGTGTATTGGAAGTTAGTTAAAATATGGTTATAAAATGATGAGAATTATACATTTTAGGTCAAGAGAAAGAACATAAAAAACACTGTTGGAAGGTTCTTAAAGAATACAAGGACTACTAAAGCAACCAGCCAAAGGAAAGAAAACTAGTTATAACTAATAAGCAATTAAAGAAATAAAGTAGATAAAGTAGAGTCATTGGAAATACTAAATCAAAGAGAAAATAAAAAGGAGAAAGAAATAGATGGACAAAAAGAATATAAATATCAAGATGGGATATTTATTTTTCCTTTTTGTGGTTGTGGGTATCAAACCTGGGGCCTGGCACACACAAGCACTAATAAAGATCACGTCAAGTGATCTATACTTAAATAAATGACAAAGACTGTAACTTGGATAAAATTAAAAAACTAAATGTGCATAAAATGCACTTTTAACAAAAGGATATGAATGGGTTAAAACTTGAAAAAAATGGAGCTGGGTGTGATGGCCCTCACTTGTAATCCCAGCATTTGGGAGGCTGAGACAGAAGGAGAATGATTTGAGGCCAGCTTCAGCTACTTAGTGAGGTCCTTTGCAACTCAGTGAGACCCTGTTTCAAAATAAAGAATAAAACATAGGGTTGGGTGTGTAGCTCAGAGGTAGAATCTCCTGGGTTCCATCCCCAGTACCACAAAAAAAACTTTTAATAATGAAAAAATATGTACCATGTTAACACTAGGCAAAAGAAAGCTGAAATCATCAGTATATTTCAATAAATTTAAGAATAAAGGATCTTACCAGAGAGAAAAGGATATTTCATAATAAAAAAGGAACCTAGAAGAACTACCATCTATGGACTCAATAAAATATTCCAAATACACTTATATTGAGCCAAACATCAATAAATAAGAACAATTGAAGTCAGGTCTCTACTACCACATTATCACTCTAACACCACTAATGATGTTTTAAAGTTATAGAACAGAAAAATCTGAGAACCAAACTGAGAATATAATAGTATAAGGAGACTTTTCATTTAAAAAACCAACAGATTTCCCACTAATACACACAATTACATTTAACTTACAATAGTAACATTTTATACAGAAAACGTGCTTAAACATTTGAGGACCAAGTCAAGAGAGTATATATCATAGGCCCAAAAGTAAAAATTTGAGACAACTACTAAATCAGTTTCCCAAGCTTGCTACACGTACATACCTTTCTCCTACACTGATGCTTCTGACAGTCACGCATCTTAACACATTTAGTTTCACACAAATAAGGTTTATGACATGGCATTCGTTTCGTATGCTTCCCACAGCGACAATGCTTTTCCACTTCCTAGAACAATCCAAAGAATAGTATTAAAACTTACTTCTGCTAATATACTAGTTTTCCACATTGCAACATTTTAATTATTAAAACATGAACAAAAACCATAATAGCAAATTTGTATGAAACCCTCTACCAAAACCAAAGCCAAGTCCTCTAAAATACTTGTTCTATCTCATTTGTTCCAAAAAGGACTTCTTACAAATTTATTACAAATTAAATAGTAAATAATAAAAAATTTATCATAGCTGGGTATGATGGTATATGCCTATAATTCCGGTACTTAGGAAGCTGAGAAAGGGGGATAACAGGTTCAAGGCCAGCCTCAGCAACTTAGTGAGACCCTTTACCAAAATAAAAAATAGGTTCAGGGGTATAGCTCAGAGGAGACTGACTCTGGGTTCAACCTCTAATACAAAAAAAAATTTTTTTAAATATCTTTTTTTTAAACTACACATCTATACATTTTTCTTAGTAGAACAAGAAAACTGATTTATCTAATAACCTAACTTGTTGGCTTTGTATGGTCAAATCCAAAATGGCATATATAACTTTAAATTCTCAAATCTAAGCATGTGTTTCTTTCCATCATCACTAGGCCTAATTCATCACCACTCTTGGGATAAAAAACCCCACACTAGACTATAATGGTAAAAACATTACCAACCAAAAACAAAAGGTAACATACTATCTTGCCTCTTACCATAAATATTGTCATATATATCACATCAATGCATATGGAAGTAAATAATGGACAACAATCACGGAACAATCTCACTTGACATATTATGATATGCAGCTCTTAAAAGTAACTACTATGCCAGGAGTGATGGCGCACGTTTGTAATCCCCACGCTTGGGAGGCGGAGACAGGAGGATCACGCAGGTTGAAAGCCAGCCTCGCTGGCTCAGGAGACCCTGTTTCCAAATTAAAAAAAAAAAAAAAAAAAAAAAAATATATATATATATATATATATATATATATAATAGGTCTGGGAGTATAGCCCGGAGGTAGAAGGGTTTCCAGGAACCCCAGTACCACACACACACACACACACACAAAAGTAATTACTACAAGCCAGATGTGGTGGCAAATGCTTGTAATATACCAGTACTTGGAAGGCTGATTTAGTAGGATCACAGTTCATAGCCATCCTTAGTAGGTCTCTCTGCAATTTAGTAGATCCTATTTCTAAATTAAAAAAAAAAAATTAAATAGGGCTGGGGGTATAGCTCAGAGGTAGAATGCCCAAGTTCCATCTCTAGTACCATACACACACATACACACATACACACACACACACACACACACACACACACACACAATTATCTTTAAAAGACTTTACTAACTTGTCTACACGTTTCACAGGGACCTCTATGACAACGCTGTGAACATCTATGGATTCCACATTCAAGTACTTTGTCACAACTGTCTCCACAAGTTGGTACATCTTCTGTACAAGGCAAAGAAAACTCTGAAAGCAAACAAAATGCCAGTTAATATATTGTTATCAACCATTAAAAAAGTACCATGTTCTTAGGCTCCCTAAAGATCATAGCATTTCCAACTATAAATTTTTATATGCATGTAATTATTGGGGGGAAATTAACTTTAATGAAAATAACTCCTAATATTTGTGAGATTTATTTTTTTTTAATTTGACATGGGACAAATAACCATTCTCAAGAAACACCTTTGCATGTGCTAGCAACTTTAGAAATAATTATCTAAAGAAATGAGGTGAAAAATTTTCATAATCACAAAATTATTTTTTTAAAAGTTTGCTCTTGCTAGGCATGGTGGTGCACTATTTCAATACCAGCATTTGGGAGGCAGGGACCAGAGGACCACAGTTCGCAGACAGCCTCAGTTACTTAGCGAGGCCCTTCACAACTCAATGAGAACCTGTTTCAAAAAATAAAAAGACCAGCCAGGCGTGGTGGAACACGCTTGTAATCCCAGCGTTGGGGAGGCTGAGACTGGAGGTTCGCGGTTCACGGTCAGCCTCAGCTACTTAGTGAGGCCCTCCGCAACTTAGTGAGACCCTGTCTCAAAATAAAAAATAAAAATAGGGCAGGGGGTATAGCTCAGAGGTAGAATGCCCCTGGGTTCCATCCCCAGTACCACACACACAAAAAAAAAGTTTGTTCTTAAATTTACAAGATTAATAAAACAGATTTTAAAACATAAACTTATTTCTAACAAACATGACAGTATTAGAAACATTAACAAATAATGCATACTATTATTGGTAGCATCAAGGAAGCTGACACAAACTATAATCCAACTTTGCCTTTATCACAAAGCTGCCAAAAACAAATTCACCTATAACCTAATATGCAATAATGACTATGGCACAGCATCCCCACTGAATGGTCCATTTGTAACAATTGATAAACTTACAATGATATATATCATAATCACCCAAGTACTGTAGCTTATACTCTTTATGTTAAACATCTTATGGGTTTGAACACATGTATAATGACATGAATTCAGCACTATAGTATCATCCAGAGTACTTTCACTGCCCTAAAAATCCTCCATGCTTTACCAATGATCACTCCCTCTCCCTAATCCCTGGTAACCACTGATCTTCACACTGTCCCCATAGTTTTAGCTTTTTCAGATTAGCTTCTTTCCCTTAGTAATGATGATCTAAGTTTCCTCCACATCTCTTGATGACTGAATAGCTCATTTTCTTAAAAAAAAAAAAAGTCTTACTTGATTTCTGACATGGACAGAATCTTTTCCCAGATCGAGGGCATTCTCCACAAGCACCCACATGGCAAACCTGCTCACATGTATGATTACCACATGGCAGTGTTTTCCCACATACCTAAAATGAATAGAGCACTGAAGATTTAGAAGTTAACAAAGCAGACTTTGTATAACATAATCCATTTTCAATCACAAATAAACAACTTCATGCCCCTCACGGTGTTATATACATATACACACACATGCACATCTATACACTCATACATGTGTATATTTTAAAATATAATGAAAGAAAAAAGTATATACATCTTCATATGACCATCCACCAAAGACTTCCAAACAGTACTAAAACCATGCCAACTTCAACACAAACAACCTTAAAAGAAAAATCCTACTTCCTCAAAGGGATTAACTCAAGAAGGGGGAAGAGGTTAGTTAAGGAAAAGGGAGAGAGAAAAAGGGAATGAAAATAAGTAAAACTGTACTGAATTCAGAATTCAACAAATAGCTGCTACTTTGAAAATTTTTCTTCCTTCCAGTAACTAAGATATTACATTGAAAAGTAGTCTTCTAAGCCAGGCGTGGTGGCGCACGCTTGTAATCCCCATGCTTGGGAGACTGAGACAGGAGGATTGCGCAGGTTCAAAGCCAGCCTCAGCTACTTAGTGAGGCTCTCAGCAACTTAGTGAGACCCTGTTTCCAAATAAAGAATAAAACAGATCTGGAAGTGTAGCCCAGAGGTAGAAAAGCCCCTGGGTTCTGCCCCCAGTACCACACACACAAATACAAACACACACACACACACACACACACACACACACACACAAACACAAAGTAGTCTCCTAATACATGATATAGTTCATCTGAGTTCTTATTCTTCCTTACCTTTTATTCAACTAAACCAGTCACTTATACTCTCTGTATTCTTTAATACCCACCCCTCTAAGGTATATACACTTACTTGATCACAGTGCCACAGTGGACTTGCACAACTTCTTTCAGCTACTTTTTTACCACAGACACATTTCTGTCTACTAACCCTTGGACAGGGCTGACAACTTCCTAAAACCAGAATGATAAATTAGCTCACAAACCGTTTGTAAAGGCAACAAAGATTGCTTGGGGTTTTGCTTAATAGTCATACTACCTAACAGGTATTACACGGGCTTTTACCTGCATGACAAGGATTTTCACACTTATGTTGCCCACAAAGCAACTTGCGCCCACATGGCAGCTGACAGGACCATTCCTTGGTGCTACATCTACGAGGGATGGGCTTTGCTTTCTTACAGTAACAAGTAGTTGTGACCATCTTTGGACAAGGAGGGCAGGGACCTGAAATGCAATGAAAGGGAAAGAAAAAAATCAGAAGTCAAAAATTAAACCTTTGAATTCCTATACCTAGCAGTGATTTCCAGAAATCTATCAGGAATTGACCATTTAAAATGCAATCACTTTCAATATCTTCTCACAGCAAACTCAAGTTATCAATTCAAATGTCACAATTATTTTTTTTACCTCAACATTAAAAAGAAAAGGCTACCTAGAGTCAACTAAGAATATAATACGTAACTCACCTGGATGACACAGGAGTAGACATTTATGACCACAAGGAGGTTTAAATTCTCTCTCACATACTTGGCCACATGAATGAGGAACAAGCCATGGATCTAAAGGTGGATCTTCTACTTTTCCACAATAGCAATAGTACCTACTAGGAGTTTCTGATTTTTTGTATTCAAACCTACATTTTGGGCTACAAACAAGATTAAAATTATTAAAGTTCATTTCATTTCTAAAGCAACATAAGAGATAAGAATATAAGTATACCTAGTAACAAACTCTGTTCTATAGCTTTGTGTTAAAGAACTCTCCGTTCCATCGTAATAGTAGTAAAAACTAAAATCTTACTAAAAAACTACTTAATAATCTAGAACAGCTCTGTATGATATAATTTCCTGAGACAATGGAACTGTTTTGGTACTGGTCAATACAGTAGCCACTAACCACATGTGGCATTTGAGGTTTGGCTAATACATACAACTGAGGAAAGATCAGACTTTTTTTTCCTGGTATTATTTATTTTATGTGCCACCGAGCGTGGTGGCGCATGCTTGTAATCCCCGTGCTTGGGAGGCAGAGACAGGAGGATCACGCAGGTTCGAAGCCAGCCTCACTGGCTTAAGAGACCCTGTTTCAAAATAAAAATATAAAAATATGTCTGGGAGTGTAGCCCGGAGGTAGAAGGGTTTCCAGAAACCCCAGTACCACCAAAAATTAAAAATAAATAAATAAATAGCCATATGTGGCTAGATGCTAAGCATTAAACATACATATTCAAAATGTAACCACAAAAAGAAAGCAGCATTAGTTTATACTAACCACTAGAACTTTATTTTTGAAGTAATCACCCAGATTTCTAAAAAGCTTTTTTTTTTAAAGTTTGGTTATGTGGTTTCAAAATATATGTTAGCAAAAGCAAACAGAAGAGCAGTCAGGTTAGAAATGGGCAATACAGTAGCAAGAAACACAAATTATAGAATTAAGGGGAAAAATTTAAAAGTAAACAAATAGTTGTATACTTTTCAGCATCTAATACAAAACAGATTTCTCCTCTCTCTCCCTTCTTCCCCCTCTCTTCTCTCTCCTCCCTTCCTCCTCCTTCTCTCTCTCTCTCTCTCTCTCTCCTTCCCTCCCTCTCTCTCTCTGTATGTGGTACTAGGGATGGAACCCAGGGGCATTCTACCTCCAAGCTCTATGCTTGGCCCTATTTTGTTCTTTATTTTTAAAACGGGGTCTAAGTTGTAGATGGCCTTACAAGTTGCTGAAGGCTGGCTGTGAACCTGTAATCCTCCTGTTTTAGCCTCCTAAGTACTGGGATTACAAGTGTGCACCACCTAACTCAGCTCAAAATAGATACATTTCAAATGGGCTTAAGTCAAAGAAAAGCTCAAACACCACTTTGTATTTTCTGCTAAAGCAGAAAGAATAGTAGCCTACATCTTAAAAATAAGTTTTGGTATTAGAAGCTTCAATCTGTAGCTCTATCAAAAATTCACTTGTAGACCATCATAAATCACTTCATTCCCAAAAGATGCTCAAAGCCTTACAATCTCCCAAACAAATGAGTATATTTAGAATATTCTGGAACAGTTTCACACCATCACTTAAGTTTCTTGTGTATCAAAACCAATGTACTTTCATTGTCATAAGAAAATGTTGTTTCCAAATACATACCACACAAATGTTCAATAAAACTGAGAGATGTGCTCTTGTAATTAACAACCAAAAACAAAATGCCATGTATTATAAATAACTGGCATGTTGTTAATTTTCCTTTACTAAAGGAAAAATGTCTACAATTCCTGTTAGCTACTGTGGAAAGGGAGATGTTTTTTAATAAGCCTGGATATGGATGGCTAAAATTAAGCACACATTAACACTACTCGTCAGCACTGAGATGCAACTTTCAGCAAGGGCAATATTTGCAAATGCATGAGTTGTTTCTTAAATGCCAACAAGAAAATGTGATGATAATAAGCATCTTGTTCATCAACAAGCAATGTTTTAATACAAACACATATTTAAAATTTTTTATTTCCATAAGACAACTAATTTAAAACTTAACATTTTTGCACGCTTGTAATCCCCGCGCTTGGGAGGCTGAGACAGGAGGATCGCGCAGGTTCGAAGCCAGCCTCAGCTACTTAGTGAGGCTCTCAGCAACTTTAGTGAGACCCTGTTTCCAAATAAAATATAAAAATAGGTCTGGGCGTATAGCCCGGAGGTAGATGGCCCTGGATTCCATCCCTAGAAACACACACACACACACACACACACACACACACACACACACACCTACCTAACATTTTCACCAAGTTCTCACTTCATCTTTATGACAATTAAACAAAATGAGTTCTCAGGCAGAAAAAGCCATTTATTTTCTCTCTTAAAAAATTGTAAAATAGCCGAGTGTGGTGGTACATGCTTAAAGACCGCAGGTTCATGGCCAGCATTGGCTACTTAGTGAGGCCTGGTTCAAAATTTAAAAAATTTAAAAACAGGGCTGGAGATGTAGCTCAAAGGTAGAATGCCCCTGAGTTCAAACCCCAGTAACACACACACACACACACACACACACACACACACACACACACACACAATGATATACATAATGCAAAGCATTTTACATAGTTGATTAAATTTTTCCTTCTTTTAAATTTAGGGAAAAAAGTAGTAGTTTATTATTCTCTTAACTGGTAACTTCTTCCCCGATAGCAAAAAGACTACTTAAAATAGAAGGGAGGAAAATAAAGTGTTATGTGAGGTTTAAATTAACCTCAGAATTAACAATTAGAATACCTGCTTTATTTCTGTACCCATTAAAGTACCTCTACCATAAATATATAATATATAATAGCAAAATATACTTTAATGTGAACTATTTCAAAGAAGCAAATATTCAATGAACAGAAAACTAGTAACATCTCCTCCAAAAGCAATACCATAAGACAGAACTCATTTGGAAGAATAGAAAAAGCACCAAATTTAGAAGTCAGAAATTCTAGGTCTCAAATCCTGGCTCTAAGTCTGAAACTATGGTTTCCCTTCAACTAACTTCAATTTCCTCCTTGATAAAAGGCAAGTAAAATCACTGACTGCTAAGAATTATTTTTACAAAGTAATAGGCATGTCTGAAATCTTTTTTTTAACTACACCACCATGATTTTACAAATTTATTAGTATTTACTATAAGGTTTATCTGAAATAAATCCAGGTTTTGTGAAATCTGAATCATATACAATTTGGGGGCTTCTGTTAAGTAAAAAACCCACAGAATTATAAATATAAAATTAGTTACAAAAATGTGAAGACACAGAACTCGTAAGTTTCACAGTTAATCTATACCTCTGAGCTACCAATATGGATAAATTTTTTTTACTGTATTTATTTAGCAGAGATACAGTATTTTTCACTCTACAATTCTTCTTCAAAGTAAAACAGAAGTCTGATATCGAATACTCACCAATAAGAAAAACTAATAATGTAGAAAAATTAATGGTATCAGACAATATATACCTGCTGTTTTGAAATATCAAGGATAAACTTGGGAAGCCTAAAGATCAAAACAGGTTAGATAGCCATGCATGGTGGGGCACACTTGTAATCCCAGCATTCGGGAGGCTGAGACAGGAGGACCACGGTTCACGGACAGCTGAAGCTACTTAGTGAGGCCCTTTGCAACTTACTGAGATCCTGTTTCAAAATAAAGAATGAAAAATAGGGCTGGGCATATAGCTCAGAGGTAGAATGCCCCTGGCTGGGTTCCATCCCCAGTACTACACACACAAAAAAAAAAGTTAAATAATCTTGTACAATGTGAAAGTAATGTACACTAATAGAAATTCATATAGTGATACCAAATGAAGAATGATTTTCAGTCCCACAGAAGAGAAGTTAAAGTTCTCTAAAGGCATAATTAAGTTTTTTTGAAAAAAAATAATCCCTGAATCATTTATTGAAAGAAACTAGTACTCGAAAGAAAAAAAATAAAAGCATTACCAAGGTTCCATGTTGTCAAACCATACGACTAACAGCCAAACATGGATACTGAAACTGCCAATAAAGCAACCTATGACCAATTTTCATTTACTCTACAACTTAAAATTCAACTAATTAAAAAAAGTTACCAAGGCCAAGGATAATCTTTCTTTCCAAAATCATCATCCGTCAAAGAAGACACAAGAAACTGGCTGTCTTTAGCCCACTTCTGAATACAGGGCATATGAAATATACAGAAACATCCCGAACAGCTCCAAACCTAAGACAAAGGTGTCGGAAATTAACCTGATGCAATGATTTTTCTTTGTCAATTCCATAATACTTTAAAAAGAGTATTATACTAAATTATTTCCAACCTGAGGATTAAAGAAGAAACGTTTTCTTTGCAGGAAGCCCTTTGAAGAACCATGTAAGGCATGCCCTGGACTGCCCCAGCCCAGCCCCATTCCTAGTAGGAGGCTGGGGTATTCATCCATCCAGCTATCCTGTGATGGAATGTTGCTCCAAGGGATAGTAACTCCCCAGTACTACACTATCCCTATAGACACACTAAGTCAGTTCCTAAGGAGAATGCTTTGAGGGGGGGAGAATAAAAACCCACAAAGAGCAAGTGTTGAAAATGGAACTGTCAGAGACTATTCATCCACTGCAGGTGAAATCAAACTAGGCCAACCAAAGTCGGGCGTGGTGCTGCACACTTGTAATCCCAGCATTCGGGAGGCTGAGACCAGAGGATCACGGTTTGCAGATAGCTTCAGCTCCATAGTGAGGCCCTCCACAACTTAGTAAGACCCTGTTTCAAAATAGGGCAGAGGGTGTAGCTCAGAGGTAGAATGCTCCTGGGTTCCATCCCCAGACCCGAAAAAAAAAAGTAGGCCAACCAGCTGTGACTCTGAACACCAAAACCAGCCACATCTGCTACATTATCCCCTCTGTTCTAAGCATGTTAGATTTCTGATTCATTCTATATGACCAACACATTTCATCTAGACCAATTTAAGTTTCCTCTTCTCTAGGCAATGTAGCTATATAATAGCAATGGACTGATAGGAGGTCTAAAAGTTGAGTCTCTTGCACTCAGCTGTCACTTCTCTTTAATTGTTTCATTAATGTTCTTTTAAATTTATATATAGATAACTTCACCATTAGTCCACAGCTCCTCCAAGAAGTCAGAATTTTCTCTCCCCAATGACCCCTGTCACTTCCCATGATGCTTTTAAAAGAGAAGAAACTAAGAAATCATTTGTGTCACTGCCAAGTTCTAATTCTGTGAGGGTCTTTTTTTTTCCAGCACAATGAAGTAACAGAGCACATTTTAACATTGCATATTTGTGTAAAACTCTAAAGTACAGATGCTAAAAGTGCCTTATCAAATCAACGTGTGTATTGAAGCTGGTGATACTTCAGATATTAATGTGCCAAAAATACTGGAAGTGCATTTCAAGGTAACATTTTTAAATTTCAGATTTACAAAATGAAGATCAATTCACAAACAAAATTCTCAAATGAAGTATTTTAAAACAGATAAAAGCAAAAATAATGGTTAAGTATTATAAACGCAAATAAGATACTGGGGAGGAGACATATTAATAAAGAGAAAAACTTACTGCTTGGGTTCTCTTCACTGAAGCAATACAAATTAAACATGTCACAGCCCCTGCTTGAAAAGCTTCATTTACATACTGTTTTGTTCGCTCTAATTCACGTATATCTCCATCTTGAAATTTAAAAATTGAGAATCTCATGTTAAGCAACATCTAAAAATAACACACACTTACTAATAGTGTCACGTTATGTGACAACTGTTGCACAATATTAATTGTTCAAAAGAGAAAAAGAGTACCAAATAAGCTGTCAAGAAATTAAATCTATATACTTGATTCAAAAGCAGTACCTCAATTCTCTCAGTATATACTTACATTGATTTGTTAGCATCTTTAACAAATTGGTGGGGGCAAAACCATAGGCAAAAGCATCAAGATGGAAAATAATAAGAGAAAGCAAGAAAGCATTAAAAAAAAAAAACAAAAAGAAAAGAAGCTGGGCGTGGTGGCACAAGCCTGTAATCCCAGCATTCGGGAGGCTGAGACAGGAGAATCGCAGTTCGTGGACAACCTCAGCTACTTAGTGAGGCCCTCGGCAACTCAGTGAGACCCTGTTTCAAAATAAAGAATGAAAAATTGGGCAGGGGCCGTAGCTCGGAGGTCAAATGCCCCTGGGTTCCATCCCCAGACCCGCAAAATAAATTAAATAAATAAATAAATAAATAAATGAATAGAAAGAAAGAAAGAAAAGAAAATCAACAGCGGGAAAGATAATAAAAACTGACACTAAATAGGACTATGTAACATATAAGCATAGGTGTGTGGTGTAGTGTGTTTGGCATTCAGCACATTCTTAAAAACTGCTGAACAAAGAAACCCTAGGGTCATTATGGTACAATAAATATGTTTCATTAAATTCTATTTGATATTTCTACTAAAAAAGGTAGTATAAGCGTTTTAGACAAAAAAACTTCCTAGACTGTGTTTTAAGCAATTATTGAGTACTTATTTGATAGGCACTATACTGTTAGTATTTCCATAGGATTAAGTGAACTATTATTTTCACTTTACAGATAAGAAATATGAAACACAGAATAACTATTTAAGTTTGACTACAAAATGAGCTCTTTATTCTGTTTGTGTTGGTAGTACCGGGAATTGAACCCAGAGGCATTCTACCAGAGCTCCACCCCCAGCCCTTTTATTTTGTATTTTTAGTTTGAGGCAGGGTCTTGCAAGGTACCGCATACACTGGCCTTGAACCTGCGATCCTCCTCAGTCTCCCAAGTACTGAGATCGCAGGGTACACGACCCCAAGCAGAGTGAGGACTCAATCCATACGCTGTGCCCTATAGCAGGGTTATGGCAGGAAGGTTCAAGAAATAACAGGTAACAGCAAATTGAAAGAGAGAACAAGAATGCTAAAGCACAAATGACACCAAAGAGAAGGACTCCCGGTCCCTTCAGTGTAACAAAAGTGTGCCTACATGCCTTCAGTACAAGAAAAACGTTCAATACAGGCTGCCTGAGGCTTCAACAATAGGAGATTAATAGTATAAACTAACCGAAGTACAGAATTTACAATAGTAATAAACTGGTTTAAAAATTTAAGTTGCCAGAAAGAAAAATTAAATAAAAAAGACAGCTTGGATAATTCTTTACATTCTAAAATCATCTAAGTAAACATAGCACTTATAAAAGCTTGTCTTACCATAATATAAACACAAATGTAATCTAGAATATTAAAAAATACATGTAAAGCACTCCTAAAACTCGAAAATTAACAAAGACAATAGCTTTGTCTTAAATAAACACTGGAGTTTTAAAAATAATCTTAAAAGCATAATAATGAAGTTAAGCATTCTTGCTTTGCTTTTCAACACAGATGGCTTTAAAATATATATAACATTTTAAATTTCATCTAATTTGACAGCTTAATCATATAATTTAGAATTTAGAAACAAGATGAATTAGGTTTTTGCAAATAAAGTATAACTTTATAGTTCCAAAATTTATGTTAAATTTCTTTGACACTTGATGAAAGTTTGGCTGCAGAAATAAAGCAGACTACCCAGCATGTCACAGTGGGTAAACATGGCATTTCACATCATGCATTTTAAAAACATCACTCTGGAAACCAAAGAAATATGAGTATGAAGAGGCCAAGACTGGTATTACCAGTTAAAGGCAGATAGAGCAAATTTTTAAAAAATGAATCTTGAGTAAGTTATTAATGTGTGTCAGTTTTTTATTCAACTAATAGTAATAACTTCACAATTGTCATGTAATTTTAATCTATATATTGAACAGCTATAAAATGTGAATTAGGGAGTGATGGTATGTTGGAAAGACAATCAAAATATTAATGGATACTAAAAAAATGCCGTAACACTTTAAAATGAAAACCAAATAAAAATGTATAAAATGTATAAAGCTTAAAAATTCCTTAACACTGATATACTGAGGATATACTGACTTACATTCCTGTATTTCCTGTTCATCTAGAATGGTTTAAGTGAAGTCCTCTTAAAGTACAAATTTTAAGATTACTTTCTCTGAAGGCATCTTGAAGCAAGAAACCTCTAAAACTTAAAGTTCCTTTTTGTCACCTTTTTCCTTGCTAACTTAAACTTCTTAGCCAAAGTTCCTACTCTTAACCCCTTAGCAAGTAAGGAAGATTCCTTAGAAACCTGTTTGAAAATGTTGTTCCTATATTTAGGATCCCATCAGGACACTCAAGCAACTACCAAATCCCCAAACACAGCTCACTCTGTGTGAGGGGAAGAGGCCGACTATATGAATCTCTATACCTGAGGATGTCACTAAGCCTCGTGCTTTTGAATTGCTTTTATTCCATCTTGTACTCAAACTCTGCTGTGCTTCTGATCCTGTTGTACCAACTGTCCTAAATCCTGACAGCATTCAGCTTACTCTTCGCAAGAAAGTTCAGTAATAACTAAGGAACATAGCAGGGACTAGACGAAAGCTGATGTGGTCTTATGACATGAGTGGGGCATTATGCCCAAGGGAAGGCAGGATAAAAAGGCAAGGAAAAGGAAAAACTAAAGTAGCTTCTCTAATAATCAAGCTCATAAAATATATTAAACATTATTAGCAAACAGATATACAGCAAATACCACATGGTAAACACTAATAACTTATTTCATCCTAACTATTCTAGGGTATTTACTATCATTATATCCATTTTACAAAAGAAGAAACAGAGGCCCAGAGATGTTAATTACTATGTCAAACATCATTTAGCCAAAAGGAAAGCTAAGATTCAAACCTTGGCAGTTTGGCTTGATAATCAATGTTCTTAACCACTGTGATACTGATTTTCCCCATAAATAGGTGCAAAAGCAGCAGTCTAATCTACCTCAGATTTTTTTCTACTTTTACATAGAGAATACAATCAGCCTAACAATGGCTCAAAGGCTCAGTAAACTAGATTTAAACCCAGATCTGCCATTTACTAACTGTATAACTCTAGGAGAGTTACTTCTATGCTCAGTTGTTTCTAAAAAAAAAAAAAATTTGTCTTGGTTCTAACAAGGCCCTAAAGTGACAGAAAGAACTGAGCAAGAGTTAAGATATATGTTACTAACATAAGAGTATAAAAACAATAAAATAGCCAGGCGTGGTGGTGCACGCTTGTAATCCCCACGCTTGGGAGGTAAAGACAGGAGGAAGACGCAGGTTCAAAGCCAGACTCACTGGCTTGAGACCCTGTTTCCAAATAAAAATATAAAAAATAGGTCTGGGAATATAGCCTGGAAGTAGAAGGGTTTCCAGGAACCCTAGTACCACCAAAAATAAATAAATAAATAAAATATACATATGATATATTTTATGTTGATAAAAAAGATAAATGTTAAATTATGTTGATAAAAAAGATGATATACATCTAGAAAGTATATAGTATATACTGATAGTCTAAGTATGTATTGGTAGCATATGCAAGAATGTTTCTAATTAATGCCTAAGTATAAACTAGGGGAAGTTTAATAATACCTGTATTTACCTTAAATTAATCTATTTTTAAAATATAATACTGTCAGCCGAGCGTGGTGGCACACGCTTGCAATCCCCGCACTTGGGAGACTGAGACAGGAGGATCACGCAGGTTCGAAGCCAGCTTTAGCTACTTAGTGAGACCCTGTTTCCAAATAAAAAATATAAAATAGGTCTGGGAGTATAGCCTGGAGGTAGAAAGCCTCTAGGTTTCACTCCCAGTACCACAAAAAAAAAAAAAAATATATATATATATATATATATATATATATAATACTGTCATATATAGCCTTAATCACGTTCACCCTCTGTAGGATTAAAATGGCTTGAAAAGCAATCCTGACATATACAACAGATAACATGAATATACACGTCAGATCTGAAGAAATCAAGTTTTTAAAAATAGTATGGAAGTCAAATACAAGTAAGATGTAAGATAAAGTAGTAGGTGAACTGGGTTCAAGACATGATTGGTATGATAAAAAGAGGAAAAAAATAAAGAATAAATTGAAAGGAGTATCCAAAGTCCTCTAGTCCAATCAAATGACAACCAAGGAAACATGCCCTTGCCATCTCTCAAGGAGTTTTGACAGTCCCCTCCAAGCATTCTACTGAAATGCTGATTAAGGTCACAGGAAAAGTATTATAGGAGGCCACTGCCGTACTATTTGTTGTATAGAAAGAGTAATATCAAACAACATACATCTCAAATAGAAAACGTACTAAAATTAAAGTCCGTAACACAACATGCTCATTCTTAAGATACAAAAACTATTCCATACACGGTAAGTGTTACCAAAAAATATCAGAAATATATTTTAATTGATGTCAAAACTTAAAAGAACAATACCTGTTTGAGTAGTGTATGTTACAAATGTATTAGCAACTATTTTCCCCTGTTTTCCTTCAAAATCTTCATCTCCTTCATCTTCAGATGAAGAGCTAAACTGCTCTTCAATGAGTTTTTTGGCTGCAGCTTGATTAGCCTTCTTGATTTCCTCAAATTTTCTCTGAGACATTAGCTCTGTTTAAAACAAATAAAACAAAAAATGGTCTCATTACTACAAATCAAGCTCCTCGAAAACCAAGGTATGATATAACAATACAATATTTCTAAACATGCATTTGAAAGTCACCTTTGGAGCATTCTCTTACTAAAATCTATGAGAAAAAGTACATTGAAATTTCTTGACACAAAGACTACAACAAAAATGTTTGCCTTCATAAGGATCCCAACAAAAGTAAATTGTTATAGAAATAGTCATTAAATAAAGAAAAAATTATAAAGGTGATAAAAAGTATAAAAATGGTAAAAAGTATAAACAGGTTGATGATCAACCTTAAGATAAAAACATTAACAAATATTAAAATGCAATGCTTTTATAATGCACACAGTGATCTCAAGAGGCAGGGGCACATGCTCACTGGAAGCACATCAGAAGCAAGGGGATAGGTGCTTCTTCAAACTACCTTATTCTGAACTACAGCCCAGTCCAACCTAGCAGAGTTTGTGCAGACAGTATTCACTGTGTACCTACTATATTTATAAACAGCTTCTTAGAAAGCTCAAAAATGTTTGACCCTTCATGTGGCTTTTGACACTGTTGGTGATGAAAAATAAATATATTTAACACTGACCCACAATAGATGTTACCACGGAAAATGTGCTTCTTTACATCTTCATTCAAAAGAGAACATGAAATCAGTTTGCATTTGTTCTTCCACTATTCTCCTTAGTACTGTCTGTACCTCTCATTTTGTTATTTGATTAAATAATGCAAAACAGAATTAGACTACTTTACAGCACATATTCCCAACAGACTTCAATCCTCTTCAGAGCAAAGACCAGGGGAATTTTCTTCAAGCAGAAAGTGTTAATAAGCTCTTATGAACAAAACCACAGTTTATGAAAGGAACCACAAACAGTTGAATTCATTAGTGCCCATATTGGACAGATTTTAAATTTACTAAATTACTAATCTAAAATTCACTTTATATGTAAAACTAATGAGCTCTCTTATTTCAGATAAGCTCTCATGTTAGGTGGTGTATTTGTACTTAATAATGTTTTGTCTTTTATTTTCTTGTGAAATATTTTCCTTCTCTTGTTACCGCCAGTTTGGAGATTATTAATCAAAACTGTTATTTCAAGTAAAGCTGGAAGAAAATGTGTACACTGCTAACCTAAAAATATTTGTATACAAGGGAAAAAGTAATAAGATATATGACTTAAAATATAAGTGAGGTGATTAATGTCATTAATCGATAGAAAACTAGCACTTAAAAAAGACTTAAGAAAAAAAAGACTTAAGAAAAAATGCTGAATTGTACAGATAAAATGAAAAACATATATATAACCATATATAACATATATATGACAAATTAATTTCCCTGAAATCCTAAGAAAAGGTACAGGCAAGTTGACAAAACAACCTTTATACATATTATTCCTTATAGGCCAATCTCAATTAGAATATGCTTGCTTGCTTTCTACCCACAAAATCCAAAAAAGTTTACTAAAATTGTTCAGAATTCTCCAAATTGATTCTTCCCCACCACCATCACCACCAGCAGCATTATAAATTCTGTAACTGCAAGCTATGGGAATATCACCCAACTTTAAAATTAGCTTTGGAAAAAAGCTGCTCCTTCTCCCCAAAATAAGATATTGTGAAAAATAAATTCTAGACAAAAAGTAAAATGTCAGTGAGTATTCCCTCAGTCCATGTACA
This sequence comes from Muscardinus avellanarius, assembly GCF_963383645.1. Lineage (NCBI taxonomy): Eukaryota > Metazoa > Chordata > Mammalia > Rodentia > Gliridae > Muscardinus > Muscardinus avellanarius. The sequence goes on along the minus strand of NC_137791.1, from coordinate 98,777,748 downwards.
ACTGTGTTCCACAGCTCCACTAAAACAAGGTCTTGGGTTGCAAGAATGCCATGAAACACAGATATACTCATGGAAGGCCAGGAAATCTGAAAATAGGAACCACGGGGAAACAAAGTACCACCAAACAGAGTGCTCACAGGGCTTAAACAAGTTAAGTCAATAAAAGAAGACAAATGGCAAAGATGCCAAATGCCAACTGGTTCCAAAAGCTGGAGTGACATATTTAAGATGGCTTTGTCTACTCCCAGTCTGGATAGTATTTCTGTGCCCTCAGCCCAGCTGACCGTTGCCATGCACAAAGATATTAATGCCACAAGATCTTAAAAAGTTAAGTAGATTGTTATGGGATTTTTAAAGAAGAAACAAACGCCAGCAACTAATTCAATTTAAAGTACTGTGGTTAAACAAACAACAGCATGGACTGAAAGACAATTTAAAATTTATGGTCTTGGGATTCTGGTGAACAAAAATGAGTGGCTGGCAGAGTACTGGGCAGATGAGTAACAAAGACAGTATCAACTAAAACGTCCACGAAAGAGCTGTGATGGAAATCTGCCTGAAAGGTTTGAGAAGGGGATCCAATAACAAACTCCCATAGGAGGAAAAACCGTGAATGAGTGAGGGCGAGTGCAGAGGCAGCCCTAACCCGGAGAGGGCCATAAAGAGCATCCAGGTGATCGATCCCAGGCCCGGGGCCATTCTCACCATTGGCCGCGGAAGCCTGCGGGGCTTCAGCTCCCGCGGGCCGGTGCCGGCTACCTGCAGCCGCAGGGGTCGCGGCTCCTCCGGGGCTGGGGCCACCGTGAGCGGCGCCCCCCGGCCCCTTCTCTCGCCCTCCTCCCGCACCGCGGAGAGGGACTCCATTTCCAGGGGAGGGGGCTGCAGTGGCCCGTCCTCGGGCGCGGCCTCGGCCACCGGCCACCTGGCGCCAGGAAGCTTCCATCCCTGCAGAGGAAAAATAAAGAGGAAGGAGGGTTAGGGCGGCGGGTCCCGCGGAGAACCGACGCTGGGGGACGCGGCGCGGGGGCTGAGCGGCCAGGGCCCCCAGGCCTCCAGCAGGTCGCGGCCCGGTCTCTCCAGGAGGGCGAGTCCCCTCCACGCCCGGGCTCGGGAGATGACCGAAAAGAGGACCAGGTGGGGGAATGGACCGGGGAAAAGAGCGCCCAGAGCCGGAGAGGAAGACCTGGGACACAGAAAGCACCTCCTCAGTCTCAGGGAAGTGCGGTGGAAGAAGAGCCGCAAGCTGACCCCACAGCTCCGGCCGGGAACCAACTACAGAAGTGGACCCCAAGGAAAGCTACGTCTCCTTACCGACGGCGCCCGCCCGTGGCGACTACAACTCCCAGAAGACCCCGGGCCTCGGAACGCGTGGCGGCGCCGGCCGCGTCCTTACGCGGAAGCGCGCCAGGAGGGGCGGAGGAGCCCTAATGCGCGTGCGCAGATCTAGACTCCGTGCGGCTGCGAGAACTACAATTCCCGACGTGCTCTCCGGCTCGGGAAGTGTCAATGACCAGATTGGATGCCAGGCGGGGAAGTACTCTTGACCTCACAGCTGCTTTCCTGCAGTTGAATTAAAAGCAGCTGGGAGTGGGAGGAAGTGTCTCGCTTCGGGTTGATGGCTTTGAAAAGGGAAAAACAGCCAGGCGCGGGGGCACACTCTTGTAATCCCAGTACTTGGGAGGCTGAGACAGGAGGGTTGTTTCAAGGCCAGCCTCAGCAACTTAGCAAGACCGTTTCAAAATAAAAAATCGAAATAGCTGGGGTTGTAAATTGGAAGCAGAATGTCCCGGGGTTCAATCCCCAGTACAAAAAGAAAAGGAAGGCCGGGCGTGGTGATGCATGCTTCTACTCTCAGCATTTGGGAGGCTAAAACAGGAGGATCACGGTTCGCGAACAGCCTCAACTACTTAGTGAGGCCCTCTGAAATTCAGCGAGACCGTTTCAAAATGAAGAATAAAAAATAGGGTTAGGGGTGTAGCTCAGAGGTAGAATGCCACTGGGTCCCATCCCCAGGACCGCAAAAATAGGGCCGGGAAAGGAAAGCAGCCTGGACTTTGTGGGAGAGTAGCTCTAGTTGAGAAGGCACCCTTCTGAATTGCAGGGGTGATGCAGAAAAATTCAATGCCTATTACTGGCAGACTTCTTTAGAATTTGCAGCATGCTTTCCATGGAGCCAGCCGGTTTTTACCTACAAGACCTAGAGAACATTATGTTAAGTGAGATCAGCCAAGCACAGAAAGAGAAGGGACGTATGTTTTCTCTAATTTGCCCAAACTAGGGAGCATTGGGGATACCAGAGAGACTCCAGATAATGGAGGGGAAATCTCAGCAAAGCTAGAATGGAAGGATAGGAGAGGAAGAAGGCTGAGGTTGATTAATGGAGAAGCAACATCCAAATATGTGTAAAAGTATGAGTGTCCATGATTTAACCTGGACACTCATTGTTGGGAGGGGGGAAGAGGGGAGAGAGCACCAAGCACAGTCTAAATGTATACCATTTTCAATATGTTCCACATATAAATAAAATTTTAAAATATAAAAAATAAAATAATTTTAATATAAATATATAAATGTATTAAATATAAATATATATTAATATATAATAATTTTAATACAAACATATTAAAATTTAAATAAATACACCTTTGCCCAGCCATTTGAAAATGTAATTTAATTGTGTTTGTTTTTCATTATTAACAAATATTCCTTATAACTTGTTTTTGCTAGGATATCTATACAGTCTCCCCAAATACATTTGTCATTGATAAGTACACTTATGTAAGAATGTTCCATATCAATGTATTGCCTGTCTACACCAGTTCACACTTCTGTAATCATGACTTTTTTTGGGGGGAGGGTATACTAGCGATTTAATCTAAGGGTCCGCTACTACTGAGTTACATCCCTAGCCCTTTTTATTATTTTTTTTTAATTTTGAGACAGTGTCACCTAAACTTCGCAGCTTGAACTTGTGATCCTCACTCCTCTACCTCCCAAGTAACTGGAATTACAACCCCATGGCACCTGGTGGCTCAGCAACTCCTTTTAAACATCTCCACAGAGAGATATATTAAATTGTCATATTTTCTCAATAGAGGGCGCTAGAGAAACATTACAGGAGGGAAGATGTGCTCCTGGTATTTCCAGCGGTCACACAGCATATCCGCCACTTGCAACCTCGCCTGGCCTGGCAGTGACCGTCTCTGACTATCCCTCTCAACATGGAAATTGTCCCGAAAGCCTCCTGTTCATTCTAGCATCCTGGTCCCTAAGTCGCTAAGTGAGTCTAGCAGCTAGTCAGTCACCAGTCATCCCTTCTGCTCACAGATGAGAAGGACTCGCTGTAAGTCAAAAAAGGATGAAGAGTTCATGAAGATGCTCAGAACTGGGGACAATCTTAGGGGAAGAAAAAGATTTGAATGGATGGAAGAATATCGGGACAGCATGAACCAAGTGTAAGAAGTGAGAAAAAAACTGGCCTGTGCTTGAACCAGAAAGAAAAAAACAAAACAAGCAAACAGAAAAAACCCTCCTGAATCCTAAGGCAAAGGTGGTAAATAGGGTGAGAAAAGCTGAACAGTTTGGTCTCAATGTTGACATTAGTAAGAAGCCACTGTGAGATGAAAGAGAAGGGAGGTTGCAAGCCCCCCCCCCCCCACAGGAAAACCAGTGTAGAAATAATGAGATGACTTGAGAAGAGTTTTATGGTACAATGGCTACCTAGAATTAAAATGGCAGCAGGCTTGACCCCTAGTTCACAGATTCATATGAAATGTCATATGACTTTCAAACAACTCTGTTATATTTTGACTTTCAACTATGAAAGTCATAGTCTTTCAAACAACTCTATTATAAATTCAAACTCTAAATTTTATCTTCTCGGGTTTACATGGCAAATTGATGTGTTTATTAATTTAGCCAAAAAAATATTGAGATCCTATTGTGTCCCAGGGACTTTCCAGTACTAGAGTTAGAGCAATACATGAAATAAAATATCTGTCCTCGTGGAACTTACATTTTAGTGGAAGAGCTCAATTACAAGTAAATTAAAATATAATATTGAGTAGTGATCTGTGAGGGAGGTCAAGTAATGGAGGTTGGAATTCAGATTAAGTAGTCGGGGAGGGTGCTCTGACATTTGAACAGAATGAAGGAGCACCGCTAGCCTTTGGATGAGGCGGAAAGAGCTTCCCAGAAAGAGGAAAAGGATAGAGGGCATAGCAAAAGGGGACATAACTTGGCATATTCAAGGACAGCCAGGAGGCCAGTATGATTATGAGTGGGCAGGAGAATGGTAGGAAATTAAGTCAGAGGTCACCAAGGGCTACTTCATACAGAGCTACGGTGAGGATTATGTTTGATTTTAAGCGATCTGTGGCAGGGAAGATGTGCTTTGCTTTATTTTTAAATAATCACAGTGACTACTACATAGAAATGAACTACTGGGGGGAAAGGAGCTAGAGAGGAATTACAGAGGCCAGGTAAGAGACTCTTCTAGTAGTATAGCTACAGGATGCTTTGACATTTAAAGATCTGATGAGAGCCAGGCGTGGTGGCGCAAGCTTGTAATTGCAGTCGTTGGGAGGCTGAGACAGGAGGATGGCAGGTTCTTGACCAGTCTTAGCTATTTAGTGAGGCCCTCCACAACTTAGTGAAATCTTGTTTCAAAATAAAGAATAAAAAATAGGGCTAGGGGTGTAGCTTTGACGTAGAATGCCCCTGGGTTCAATCTCTGGTATTGGGGGAAATAAAATCTGAAGAGGAAGAAGCAAGGGACTTGAAATTTCAGTCTGAAAAATGACCAAAAAAGCCTTCTGAAAGTCAAGTAAAAAAAAATGGTTCAATGAAGAGGAAATAGCCAGATGTGGTACTGCACACCTATAATCCCAGTACTTGGGAGGCTGAGACAGGAGGACCTTAGGTTTGTGGCCAGCCTAGGCAACATAGCAAAACTCTGTTTCAAAATTAAAACAGGCTGGGGCCAGCTGTGGTGTCCCACGCTTGTAATCCCTGCGCTTTGGAGGCAGAGACAAGAGGATCACGCAGGTTTGAAGCCAGCCTCACTGGCTTAAGAGACCCTGTTTCCAAATGAAATATAAAAATAGGTTGGGGAGTGTAGCCCGGAGGTAGAAGGGTTTCCAGGAACCCTTAATAAATAAATAAGTAAATAAATAAATAAATAAGCTGGGGGTATGGCTGAGAGGTAGAATGCTCCTTAGTTCAATCACCAGTACAAAAGAGGAAGGAAGGAAGGAAGGAAGGAAGGAAGGAAGGAAGGAAGGAAGGAAGGAAGGAAGGAAGGGAGGGGAATTGATCATTTCTGCCAAATGTTACTGTGAGGTCTAGTGGAGCTTAGACTAAGAACTGACCGCATTCGATGTGACAATGCAGAAGTCACTGGGAGGTTTCTGTGGAGTGATAGCAGCAAAACTTAATTGTGTCCAATCCTAGAAAGAACAGTAAAAGAGAAATTCTACAAAAGCAAAGTCTACAAAAGAGTTCACAGTAAAGGAGAGCAGAGAAATGGGGTGTTAGCTGGAAGCAGAAACAGAGTCAAACAAGTGTTTCTTTGATATTTGAGCCATTGCTCACTATGGCACTATCCTGGAGATAAGTGAAAAGGTCATACAAAGCAACTAATATAACATCAAAATGATCTAGTTTTGAGGAGGAAAGTTGATAATTAAATTTCAGTACATTTTATAATGTAGCCCTATAAAATATTTCATTAAAAGAAAAAGAATCATACAAAACAACTATATGGTTATCAGAGAATAGCTATTATAGTTTTTTATCTAAAAGCAGTGATAATTTTTCATTTCTCTAAGGCCTTTAAAACTGACTGCTTCATCTTTTCAGGGATTACTTAGGTGAGTTCAGTAGTAGTTTAATTGACCTCTGAAGATTATTCCCAGGCTTGTTACCAGATAATTCTGTTGAGTTTATTTTTAGATGGTTTTCATCAAAACTAGAAAGATGGAAACATGATAGTTCCTAATCAGGTCTGGAGATACCCCGAAAAGCACCTAATGCTCCCAATGTTAGTAGGTGCATTTATTTCCACAATTGTGTGTTCTCTTTTTTTTTTAATTGGTGCACTGTATTCATACAGCATAATGGGATACAAACTTTTGTAGACATACATGCACACATCGCCCAGTCAGCCCCCACCCGATGCCCACCCCATTCTCTCCCCATCCCTCCCTCCCATGCTTGGCTTAGTGGTTGACATCTAGTATTATGGCAATTTATCCAAAATTAAAAATGATAATCTCACATAACAGTTTCATTTGTCTGATACCAAGCTTTTGATGACTTAAAGATGACATTTCAATATTTCTTTTTACTTTCTTTCTTACCAGAGAATATTTTTTCTATTTTTTTAGGTGAAACTATCATATATTTATATATTTATTTTTCCGAAAAAAAAATCTATCCTAATATGGAAAATGGACTCTAGATACCCAAAACGATCTTGAAAAAGAACAAAGCTAGAAGATATATATTTTCTGATTTCAAACCATATAAAGCTACAATAATTGAAACAGTGTAGTACTATTATAAAGGCAGATATATAAACCATTGGAGTTAAATAAAAGCCTAGAGCTAAATTCTTCCCTATATTGTCAAGTTATTTTTGACAAGGTTTCCACAAACATTTGGTGGTGGAAATAATAATCTTTTAACTAAATATTGTTGAAACATAATAATTACATGGAAAAGAATAAAGTTGGACCCTTACCTAATCCTATATACAAATATTAACTCAAAATAGATAAAATACCTAAATATAAATATTAAGACTATAAACTTTTAGGAGAAAATCTGGGTCATAAAACCTCACAACATTGAAATTGGCAGTGATTTCTTGGATATGATTTCAATGGCACAGGCAACAGAAGAGTATACAAACTCCCTAAAAAATAAAAAAAAATATTGTATATCCAAAGACAATGTAAACAGAGTTAACAGTTACTAATAGAATGGGATAAAATATTTCCAAATGATATATCTGAAGGTATATTAATATTCCAACTAGAAATCCTAAAAATTAACAACAATAAAAGCAAACAATACCATTTAGAGATAGGTAAAAGACTAACATAAATAATGAATCTCCACAGATAACCAATCTTAGTTGTCTGTTGGATGGAAACTCTTGTTTCTCTGGTTTTAGGTGTGTGTTACCTATTTCTTCTTTGTAGTTAATCTCTTTGAGTATTTTCTCTAGTGCTGGTTTTGAAGACATAAATTCCTTCAGTTTCTGTTTGTCATGGAAGCTTCTTATTTCTTCATCTAATTTGATAGAAAGTTTTGCTGGGTAGGAAATTTTTGGCTGGAAGTTGTTTTCTTTCAAAATTGGGAATATGTTACTCCAAGCCTTTCTGGCTCTCATAACTTGGTTTGGGAAGTCTGGAGTGATTCTAATTGGTTTGCCTCTGAATGTCACTTGGCCCTTTGCTTTTGTTGCCTTTAAGATTCTCTGCTTGGCTTCCACATTGGTCATTTTGACAATTATGTGGCGTGGGGATCCTCTTCTCCGATCCTGTCTAAAGGGAGTTCTATAAGTTTCCTGGACCTGCGTATCGACCTCTTGCTCTATGTCTGGAAAATTTTCTGCTATTACTTCCTTGAAGAGATTGTTGATCCCTTTGGTTTCACTTTCTTTTCCCTCCTCTATTCCAATTATTCTTAGGTTAGCTCTCTTAAAATGGGCCCATATTTCTTCAATGTCAGATTCCTGCTGTCAGATATTTTTTTCTAGATTAGAAACTATGCGTTCATTTTTGGATTGCTCATCTTCTAAGAGCAAGATTCTGTTCTCCATGTGGTCTAATCGATTGTTTGTGCTTTGAATTGAGGCCTTTACTTCATTAATTGCATCCTTTATCTCTTTTTGGCTCTCTCTGAGTTCTTTTTGAAGCACCTCTATTATTTCTACAGTTATTTTCCTGATTTGATCTTCTAGAAATCCCTGATTTTCTGTTTTATCGGGTTCTGATGTTGTGGGGTTGTGGGCATTCATTGCTCCAGTATTATTCCTCTTTCCCATGATTTCAGAAGTTTGTGCCTTCTCTGGGTTCTTCCCTTGGGTCACTATGACTTCACTTAAGGTGTTCTGGATCTCGAGTCAGTAGTATCTCAGACCCCACTACTCCTTTACTGGGTTGTATCACAGAGTCTCCGACCCAGAGAGTCAATAGAGGCTGCTTTAGACTGTGGGGGGTGCCAGGTTGCATGTTCTCCTATGGTGTGATATCTCTGCCACCGCCCCTCCCCGACTGGGTCAAGTCCCAGGGAGTACAGTACTGGGATTTCGCCTCTGTGGCCCGCAATTTGACTCACTGTTCTTGAGTACGCCGATGTAGCTGTACTGGATTCGGTGAATTCTCTGCTGCTGCTGCCGGTGGCAATATGGCGCCGCTGCCACGCCCTCGGCCGTGAGGCTGGCGTATTTCTTCTTGGTTTTGATTTCCACTCTGAATCCCTGCAGCGTGTGCTGAGCTCAGCCACTGGGAGCTTTAGATTTTACCTGCGGCGAGAAATCCCTCCTGGCTGTTCCGCAGTGGCTCACCTCGGCTTGCTGTAGCCGTCCGGTGAAGTCGCCACATGCCACCAGCAGTATGGCGCTGTTGCTGCGGCCTCGGGCGTGAGGCCGGTGTATCTCCTCTGTGGCTCTGAGCTCTGTTCTCAGTCTGCTTTCTCTCTGGAGCCTGGTGATTTTTTTGTTTCTCTGGTGATGGTGTTTTCTGGCTATGAAAGGCGCTGATTTTGTGGTAATGGAGATTAGTTGTTAGTGGGGCTCTTAAGCCCCGCTTTTCTCGGTCGCCATCTTCCCGGAAGTCCGTGTGTTCTCTTGAAGAGAAAATAAAATCTGAGACATCCTTGAGCTGAGGAAACTCAGTGCTTCTTATAAAGCATGTTTGCCAGTTGTCTGTGATCTCAAAAAGGAGTCACTATACAACTAAATGTGTTGAAGGTAAATCACCAATAAACTAGAAAAGAAACCCCTGCAAATAAAGTTGACATTCAGAGGTCACCTTTAAAAAAATACATAAATAAAAGAATGAGCCAGACATGATGACACACTCCTGTAATCCCATTAGTTGGGAGGCTAAGACAGAAAGATCACAGGTTCAAGACCAGCCTCAGCAACTTAATGAGGCCTTCAGCAATTTTGTGAGGTTCTGTTTCAAAATAAATAAAAAGGGCAGGCTAGAAATATAGCTTGGAGGTAGAACATCCCTGAGTTCAACCCTCAGTACTTAAAAAAAAAAAAGAGCTGAGAATAGGGTAATTCATTAGTAAGTTTTAGGTTCAAGGATTAATAGGCCACCACCCTAAAGAAAAAAATTGATATTACTAATTAGAAATAATTAAAGTAAGTTCAAATGGAGAGAATTATCATGGGAAGATGAGGGGCAATGACTTTTTAAACAATTAATATGGGCATATATAATAAAAATTGGAGTATTTCTAAAGTTGCAATGTTTTAAAATTGTATAGGTCAAATCAAAACAAGTAATCAAAAGGGAAATCAGAGAAATGTATTTCAGAATTTACTATGTAAAGGCTTTGTTTTAGTGTACTATGAATAGCAAAGGGCATAAAATATATCTTGGGTATATTAAAAAGCTCAAATTCCAACTAAACAGGTGAAAAATATTCACAAAAATCAACGTTATATAAGTGACATAAGCTTAGAAGTGCATGATTCATGTGTACAAGTGCTACTAGAGATAAGGTAAATCTTTTTGAACTCTGGTGCCTGGGAAATCACCAGCAGAAATAAATAGAAATAATAATATAAAGCTATGAATTCACCATGCTGTCTTCTTTCTTAATCTTAAGAGTAAAATTTACAATTCTGGCAATGTGTGTGTGTGTGTGTGTGTGTGTGTGTGTGTGTGTGTGTGTGTGTGTTACTGGTGATTGAACCCAGAGTCATTTGTCATTCTACTCTGAGCTGAGCTACATCTCCAGCTCTATTTCTATTTTTCTTAGCATTTAAAACAGAGATTCAATAAATTGCAGAGGGCCTCACTAAGTTTTTGAGGCTGCCCAGTCTCAGCCTCCCAATTACTTCAATCCTGTCTCAGCCTCCCAAGTACTGGGATTACAGTGCGAGCCACCAAGCCCAGCTTTATAGTGATAATCTTTATTTGGTACCTGAGACTGACAAAGTGTACCTCTGAAACAAATTTTGGGAGCAGCATATGTGTCCGGATATTTACTCTCAACTATGGCAATGAGCTAGGAAAAAAAAAACATGTTTTAGAACTATTGACTTGATGTTTTATATGAAGAAACTACCAGAACTTGACTATTGTATATTTTCTGTTCTCCTCCCATTACATGATTTCCCTCCTCTCTTGCCTAAAGTGAATTTTTTTCTCTCTTCTTGGAAATTTACCATTCTCTGGAACAGCTTTTTTTTTTTTCTTAATTGCCAGTGTGATGTATTAATTAAGCATAAAAATCAATTTAGCGGTTTGCAACAAGCATTTTTTTTTAAAGAGCTAAAATAGAATAAGACTAGAAAAAAAAAAAAAAGCCAGAAACTTCCCTAGTGCACTGAATGTCTTAAGGGTGAGTACCCGTTTCTGAAAATTCTGTTACAGTTGCATTTTCTGGGTCACAACAGAAAATGCACTTTCCAGCGTGGATCATCCTCCAGGAGGTTTGAACAAGACTGGCCTAGAAACAGCCACCCTCATTATTGCATCTGCCCTCAGTCCTCAGTATCATTTGGTCCCCAGTGAGAAAAGCCTTTCAAGAGTTTTTGTACCGCTGTGGCTGTGTGTCTTAAAATTGCTGCACACACTGGGGAAAGTCCGCATTGCAGAGCAACTTGAAGGGCAGATGCATGGCGCTGTGTTTGGCTTTAAGACCAAGAGTGATTCCAGGTTATCTTTCAGTGTGCTTTTCCTCTCGTTATCAAGGAGAGGCCTGAGGTTTTTCAGCCTTCAAGGGACCTTTATAGACTGAGTGTCAGAGGATGTGACGAATTAGTGAATGTTGTCTTTCTATTGTCTTAGTAAACACCTGGGTGTCTCTGTGTTTTTTGTTGGTGTTGCTTATCTTTATTTTAGTTTTATCTCTCCATTTATCTATTTACTCCATTTTTAAATACCTTTATTGGTGCAATGCAACTATACATTATAGTTAAATTTAAAGTGATAAAAACATACAGGCACACAGCACTTGGCATATCTCCCTGCATATACCTGCACCCTCATTTCCTTCTTTCTCCCCATACATGTTGGTGAGATTGGTAGTGGAGCTTTGTATGGAGATACACAACAGGTGAATAAAAATATGTTGCTTGTTTTTGAAGCACAGTTCTCTCTGCCATTGTCTTTCTGGGCTGGTGCCCCATGTGTCTATTCTACCCCATGTAATCACGTGTGGGGACTCTATCAGACTTTTTGTAGTGATTCTCTAGACCTCTGATAAAATATATTTGGCCTTCACAAAACAAAACAGTATACCATTTCTAAATTCAGACTTTCAACCAAAACAAGAAAATGTATTCTTTAAAGTTCTCCCTAATGAAGCCTAGCCTTTTGGTGCTCTTTTGTTATTTTTCCACTGGGAACATTATAAACTACAAAACTCCTTACCTAAGCCTTAGATGCATTCAGATGCTTACAGCCAATCTTTTTTTTTTTTTTTTTTTTTTTTTTTGCGGGTCTGGGGATGGAACCCAGGGGCATTTGACCTCCGAGCTACATCCCCTGCCCAATTTTTTATTCTTTATTGTGAAACAGGTCTCACTGAGTTGCAAAGGGCCTCACTAAGTAGCCACGGCTGTCCGCGAACCGTGATCCTCCTGTCTCAGCCTCCCAAATGCTGGGATTACAAGCATGTGCCACCACGCCCGGCTCAGCCAATCATTTTAAAAGTGTAATTTGAATTCTTTTGCCCCAAGTGTGCATCAGTGAAATTGATTCATGCTGAATTTATCCAATGGAGTTTCTCCATATTAAAACTTATCTGCTAGTTTTAATACACTGTTTAAAGACATTATCACTATTATAGTTCATATCTGGAATATTCCCCAAAGGCTTGTGTGTTGAAGCTTAGTTCCCTGTGCGGCAATGTTCAGAAGTGGGGCTTTCAGGTGATGACTGAATCATGAGGGCTCTAACTTCATGAGTGGAGCTATTAGTGGATTCACTATTTGAATGGGTTGTTGGGAGGTTGTGGAAACTGTAGGAGGTGGGACTTAGTTGAAAGGTGTGACCAGACATGGTGGCGCACGCTTGTAATCCCAGCGTTTGGGAGGCTGAGACAGGGGGATGGCACAGGTTCGAAGCCAGCCTCAGCTACTTAGTGAGGCTCTCAGCAACTTAGTGGGACCCTATTTCCAAATAAAATATAAAGTAGGTCTGGGAGTATAGCCCCGGAGGTAGAAAAGCCCCAGATTTCATCCCCAGCACCACACACACAAAAAAAGGTGTGGGTTTGGGGGGGAGTGTTCTCTCTCTCTCTCTCTCTCTCTCTCTCTCTCTCTCTCTCTCTCTTTTTCTCTCTCTCTCTCTTTCTCTCTCTGTCTCTTTCTCTCTTTCTCTCTTTCTCATTTTCTGACTACCATGAGCAGAGAAGTGCTTCTTTGTCATGCTTTTCTGCCATGTTCCCCTCATTTCAGAGCAATGGAGCCAGCTGACCATGGACTGAAATCATGGGCCAAAATACATCTTTTCTTTCTAAAGTTGTTTTTCTCATGTATTTTGTCATAACATAATTCTGTCATAACATAACATAATGTCATAACTGACTGCTGCCATGAGGACCAATACCTATTTATTCTTACCACTTATTTCATGATATCTGTTCCCAGCCTCATAGACTGTTTTAAAAAAAAATCATCATCACTATTGTAATGACTCTTTTGAAGTTTACTTCTGAAATTTTCTTGTGTACAATCTACTTATAGATCAAACATTATTTAGCTCTAGCATCCTGTTTGAGAGGATCATAAGCCTTGAGGTAAGCCACCTTCACTGGGTTTAGGTAGCAAATAATAACACCAATATTTATAGCATATTGTATTTGATTACAAAAAGCACTTGAAATATGGCTGGTCCATATTATGTATGTGTATAACTTTTGTAATTTATTTTTGGCCGCTTTATCTGAACTGAAAAGATATACACCGTTTTCTAGTTTGACATGGAGGCCAGAGGAATAGGCTCTTTCTTGAGGTAAAAGATAGAAATGAGATTATTTCTATGGTGATAATTCAAGAGATCAGTATTAAAGAGCTTAGTATAAAAATCAAAATAAGGAATTTCTAAAAAAAAGGAATATTGTTTCAGTTTGGTAAAAACTGATTTATTTTTTAATCACTAGTGAGTCTTGTTTTTCTTTAATCAAGAAATTTCAAGTCAGGCATGGTGGCACACACTTGTAATCCCAGCATTTGGGAGGCTGAGACAGGAGGATCTTGGTTCAAGGACAGCCTCAGCTACTACTTAGTGAGGCTCTTTGCAACTCAGTGAGACCTGTTTCAAAATAAAGAATAAAAAAAATAGGGCTGGGGCCAGGCGTGGTGGCGTGCATGTGTAATCCCAGTGCTTGGGAGGATGAGACAGGAGGATCGCACAGGTTCAAAGCCAGCCTCAGCTACTTAGTGAGGCTCTCAGCAACTTAATGAGCCTCTGTTTCCAGATAAAATATAAAATAGGTCTGGGATAATAGCCCAGAGATAGAAAAGCCCCTGGGTTCCACCCCCAGTACCACCAAAAAAAAAAAAAATTAGGGCTGGGGATGTCTCTCAGAGGTAGAATTCTTCTGGGTTCCATCCTCAGTACAGCAAAAAAAAAAAAAAAAGAAAAAGAAAAAAAGAAAAAAGAAAGAAAGAAAGAAAGAAAGAAAGAAAGAAAGAAAGAAAAGAAAAGAAAAGAAATTTCAAATTTTACATTACTTTTTATATATTTTGTGCTTTGGGGGCTATATCTGAATGGAGCAAATCATATCTGAATACTTGCACTGTAGACCTATTAATTATCAGGGGTTTTTTTGCTTTTGCTCTCTTTTTCAAACTAACACGCTAGAAGTAACTTATTAAATTTAAAAATGAGTAGGTTGCCGGGCGTGGTGGCGCACGCTTGTAATCCCCGCGCTTGGGAGGTGGAGACAGGAGGATCGCGCAGGTTCGAAGCCAGCCGCGCTGGCTTAAGAGACCCTGTTTCAAAAAATATATATATATATATAAAATAGGTCTGGGAGTGTAGCCCGGAGGTAGAAGGGCTTCCAGGAACCCCAGTACCACCAAATAAATAAATAAATAAATAAATAAATAAATAAATAAATAAATATGAGTAGGGAAATGTTATCACCATTCTAGAACTCTACTGATAATGGTGTTAATGACCCCAGAGTGCCACAAAGGGGTCAGTTGTCATTCTTCCAGTGGACAGTAAAAATGAGGCCACTGGGCAAATGATGGAACACTTGGGCTTTGGTGCTACCAGGGTACCCGTGCTCCTCACGGTCTTTGTGACAAACCCAGGAAACAGGCTCCCAGCTCTCTGAAGTACTAAGCCAAGTAGCTTCTTGGACCACATCCAGTTGGCTAAAGCTCAGCCCAGATAAAACAGAAACGAGCCTATCTGGAAAGAAGAGAAATTGGCAGCCTGACAAGAAATCCAATATCAGCTCTTTTGAAGGGTCCACATTGTCAGGCTGGTGAGTAATTTTGTGGCAAATTGCTATTTTCAGCATCCCAGAGGAATTCACTGGTGAAACATCCATTCTTTCACCTCCAACTAGCCAGGAAACCAAGAGCCAGACGTGAAATGTAATTCTAGAAAGTACTGTCTCACATTTACTCAATATAACCAGCCTAACATGGGGACATACAGATAACAGGCATGCTATCACCAAGCAGAAACCCATAAAGCACTCAACTTGGTCTGTGGAGACAGCAATCAAGTACAGCCTCATAGCGAAATAAACACTGAGACAGGGTCAAAAGTCCAGGCTTCGCCACTAAACTAGCTATGTGAATTTATACTAAACTCTTCCTTTTTTTTTAAATCCCTCTTTAATCAATTTTTTTTTTTTTTTTGGTGGTGGTACTGGGGTTCCTGAAAGCCCTTCTACCTCCGGGATACACTCCCAGGCCTATTTTATATTTTTTTATATTTGGAAACAGGGTCTCTTAAGCCAGCACGGCTGGCTTCAAACCTGCGTGATCCTCCTGTCTCCACCTCCCAAGCGCAGGGATTACAAGCGTGCACTACCACGCCCGGCTTTAATAATAGTTTAAACATATCAAAAACTATAGAGATCAACATATATAATATTGTATTTGTAATATGTTATATAATATATAATATGCTATTATATATAATATACTTTATATGATATACTTTTATAATAATTTGAACATATAAAAAACTATAGCGATCAATATATATTTATAATATATATATATATTAATCTGGCTTTGCTAAACTTTAATGCTTGGATTTTTTTCAGATTGTTTTGAAACATACAAAATGTCATAGACAGTTGAAAGTCTATATGTTTCTCACCCTCCTGCCTTCCCATTGTCCTCCATCCCCCGCAGAAGTAGCCACAATTCTAATAACTCTAATTTCTGGAGTCTACCAGTCTACCATTCCTCTGGCTATTATTAACTTTTTTTATATCATAGACACAGACATATAAGCACTATTCAATACTGTGTTCTATGTTTGTCCTTTTGTGTAGGTGGTGTTGCATATACATGCAGAAGTCAGCCCAAGTGAAGAGGTTAAGTTCAGAGACAATGGAGCCACAGTGTGTAGGTTCAAATAGCAGCTGTGCTTCTTCCTTTTGGGGGACCTCAGGAAAATCATCTACCCTCCCTATTTCCCTACTTTTTCATCTGTTCCATATGTTACCCTAGAAATTGTCCTGAGAATGCAACACATTGTTTTTTGGAAAGCACTTGTGATAGTGCCAGGAACAAACTAGGCACTACGTAAGTGCCATCTGTCACTATTCAATGTTTCCTAGTATTTTTGTTGTATGAATATATTTTAATTTAAGCCAGGCATGGTGGAGCATGCCTGCAATCCCAGTGCCAGGGAGGATGAGACAGGAGGATCCCAAGTTCAAGGCCAACCTGGGCAATTTAGTGAGGCTCTAGCTTAAAATAAGAAATAAAAAGGACTGGAGTTATAGCTCAATGTTAGAGAGCCCTTGAGTTCAACCCCAGATACTACACACACACAAAAGAATGTATTCTAATGTATATACTCAGTCTCTTTCGTGAACATTTTGGCTGTTTCTAATTTTTTTTTTTTTTTTACTATTTTTTACATCTTGTATATGTCTCCTTGTGCGTATGTGGCAGAATTTCTGCCAGAGTGACTACATCTAAGAATTAAGTTGCTGGGTTTCATATCATCTCAAACTTGGCTCTCCCATATACTAGCATATTGCCCTCCAAAGTATGGCAAACATTCCCATACTCACTCAAAGTTTCTAATATTGTTCGCCCTCGCCAACTTTATTGTGGCCTGATCATCATTTCTGTATTTGTGTAATGTGGAGCAATGAACCACATTTTCTTCTCTCTTAGAAATAAACTAGTCTAAGGACGATCAAGCTATGTTCTGAGTCTAAAAGCCTGTTGTTTGGAAATATTTGTTCTGAACAGTCTATAAGCTTGAACATCCTATAATACTATTTAAGAAATTCTCAAGTAGCCTAGCCAGACTTCAATTTAGCCGGGCGTGGTGGTGCACTCTTGTAATTCCAGTAC
The DNA here is from genome assembly GCF_963383645.1 of Muscardinus avellanarius. Classification (NCBI taxonomy): domain Eukaryota; kingdom Metazoa; phylum Chordata; class Mammalia; order Rodentia; family Gliridae; genus Muscardinus; species Muscardinus avellanarius. Next base: position 98,760,986 of record NC_137791.1, on the reverse strand, counting down.
TTGGGAAGCCGAGACAGGAGGATCACGCAGGTTGGAAGCCAGCCTCAGCTACTTAGTGAGGCTCTCAGCAACTTAGACCCTGTTTCCAAATAAAATATAAAATAGGTCTGGGAGTATAGTCTGAAGGTAGAGAAGCCTCTAGGTTCCATCCCTAGAACCGCAAAAAAAAAAAAAGGAAAATAAATAAAATAAATGATTCAATTTAATTTTGTTACTTTTTCAATTCAATTTACATTATAAATTTATTGGATCATCTTTTTTATTATAGACTAGTGCATACTTTGCTATACAAAACCCTTCTGGAAATATTCATATTTTTAAATACTTTTTATTGCCAAAGAACACTGCTTTTTACTACTTACAAATTCTTTTAATTTTTTACCACTGGACCAAATTTCCATATTTAATTTCTAGAAATAAGACATGAGTGAAGACTTTTGTAACCCTCAATATGTGACACATTAAATGAGTAGGTCCCTGAGAGCTTTAAGTAGTTTATAAATAAGCTCAGCCCTAGGCTGGACCAGACTGGTACAAGAAACTGACATGAACACCTGGACTAAAGAGCCCACAGTCCTCTAGTCTCCCTTCCTCTTACAATGAAGTGAAGGCGAGGAAAGCCAGAGGCCTAAAATGATCCACAAATCGGATCATCATTATTTAATAAGTCAGTTATTTTTTTGCCTGGCGCAAATTATTTTTTGCCATCATTAGCATACATTAGCAGTGACTAAGGTTGATATTAAGTTGGAAACCTCAGTATGCAACACAGCAGCATTGTACGACAATATGAATTGAGTTCTTTCCAGCTTGTACATGCGAGCCATTTTCAGAGAAAAATATGGGTAGTGTATACATAAAATGTGAGTAAGTAACTTAAGGATTTATTTTGTTTCTGCAACAACTACGTATGTACTAATGTTTTCAGTCTGTTTCACCAATTGCACAAATTACAACATTGTTTTATTTCCAAGTCAAGATTTCATCAATAGAGCAAAGTGTTTGTGTGTATTCACACGTGCGTGCACACGCACACACACACACGCGCACACACACACACACACACAGCTGCAACGCTACTTCAGTTTTTTAATTTCCTCCTGATACTTCTATGCAGCAATGCTTTTATTCTGAGAAGTAAAGCCTATCTGCTCTAATGACTAAACAATACAAGGAAATTTCCCAGAACTGTGACTAGGCACAGGCGCTTACCTTGGCCTGCCAAGCCAAACCATAGGTTCTTGGAAGTGGATGCCAGACCTGTACTTGAGTCCCAGGCAAGACCCAAATCTGTCAGGTGAAGGCAGACATCTGTCACAGGTACCGAACATCTGGGTCCATGACCATTGTGGAGGAAAGGAATTTGTTATTGACTCCGCTCTTAATAGAAAATCCTTCCTGGCTTTTGAATAAACACGTGAATTGCACAGGTGAATGAAGGCAGACTAGGTTTTTACAAACAAAATTTACATTTAGTTTACATAGAGTTCCGGTCTTTAAAATATTTAGCAACTTGTAGATATATGAGCCACTGCTTAACATTGTTTCATATCAGGACTGAGGTCTGGGAATGAAGTCTATGTGTGCTCCCCATATTTTCTGAGAAAAACATGTGGCTTCAGGCTTTGAAGGTTATAACTGTAGACCAACACTGCCACCTAATGGTGAGAAGCTTAATCACACAATACTTAAGTTTGAAAAAGGTGGGATTTTGTTTTTGTTTTTGTTTGTGGTACTGGAGATTGAACCGAGGGGCATTCTACCTATGAGCTACACCCTCGTCCCTATTTTATTTTGTTTTATTTATTTATTTCTGCGGGTCTGGGGATGGAACCCTGGGGCATTCTACCTCTAAGTTACACTCCCAGTCCTCTTTTTAATTCTTTATTTTGAAACCGGGTCTCATTGAGTTGCAAAGGGCTTCACTAAGTAGCTGAGGCTGTCCTTGAACCGGCATCTCTGGTCTCAGCCTCCCAAATCCTTGGATTACAACAGGATCTCACTGCTGGGCGAGGTGGCGCACGCTTGTAATCCCTGCGCTTGGGAGGCTGAGACAGGAGGATTGCACAGGTTCAAAGCCAACCTCAGCTACTGAGTGAGGCTCTCAGCAACTTAGTGAGACCCTGTTTCCAAATAAAGCATAAATTAGGTCTGGGAGTATAGCCTGGAGGTAGAAAAGTCCCTGGGTTCCACCCCCAGTACCACCAAATTAAAAAAAAAAAAAAACCAGGGTCTCACTAAGTTCATGAAGCTGGCCTCAAACCTGCATTCCTCCTGTTTCAGCCTCCCAAGTACTGGGATTACAGGCAGAGGCCACCACATCTGTCAGGACCTGGGGCTTTTCAATGTATGAAAAATTATGAAAGAATATCTTCCTATATGAACATCACATTATAATAGAATTTGGGATGGCAGTGTAAACACTCACCAGACATACGGCAAGATGAGGAGACTGGGTTTCTATTTCCTCACTGATCTGCCATCTTGGAATCCCAGGATTCATTCTCCTCCCCTCCTCTCCTCTTCATGATTCAGGTACTAGGAATCTTCAAGCTTCAGCCTATCTCCCCTTCTTCACTCTCCCCTTCTCCCTCATCCTTATTCCAAGCCCGTCTGTGTCCTGATATGCTAAGATCCTAAGATGTTCATTCTGAACAACAAGTTGGCATCTATAATCAGTTTGGAATATGGATGATTTCTGCCTTGCTTTTCAAGGTGAGCTCTTTCTTTGGCATCTACTTGTACCAAGGTCAGTACTCTTAGCATGAGTTTTCCCAAAGCCACATGTTCCTGTCTTTAAGAAAAAGAGTCCCTAATAGTTGTGAACCTCCGTATTGCACTTACTCCAGGTGTCCAACCTGGAGCCCTCAGCATTGAGCCTGTCACACACCTCAACCTACAGGAGTCTCAAGAAAAGAATTGGCTAGCCTCCTTGCCTAGAGCCTTGGAACTGAGAAAGCCACCCAACCCAGGGCAGCATTAGCAAGAGTCACAGAGCTTGAGGATAGAGGTCACCAAATCAGAACTTTTGTCCATGTTTCTAGTCCAGGTCAGGTTCAAAGCACCCCCACTTGCCGGGTGTGGTGGCACACACTTGTAATCCTTGCACTTGGGAGGTGGAGACAGGAGGATGGCGCAGGTTCAAAGCAGCCGCACTGGCTTAAGAGACCCTGTTTCCAATAATAAAAAGGTATAAAATAGGTCTGGGAGTGTAGCCCAGAAGTAGAAGGGCTTCCAGGAACCCCAGTACCACCAACAAAAAAAAAGCACCCCCACTCTACCCCGGGTGCTGTGATTGAGGTTGCTTCTGTGGGAGTCAGCCCTGAGCTAGTATGTAACTCTCACTCATTCCTGTGCTATCCTATCTGCAAGCCTCTACAGGGCCTTAGAGGATTTTTGTTGCTGTTTGTATTTTGGTTTTGGTTGATTTTGTTTGTTTGTTGTTTGGTTTTGCAGATGAGAGAAGGAAAGATAAGAATAATTAAGGAAAGACTAAAAGAAACACTTGTCTCAGGCAGAAGCTGTGTTACATCTTACATACAGAGCACCAACTTGAGAGCCAGCCATTTCCTTTATTAAGAAAAGATGCCTGCTGGTTGATATTGAAGGAGTAGGCAAACATTTAAGGGAAATGGAGGACTGAGAAGATATCATCGTTCAGTGCATATTCTAGTGATAGAGTAGAATAAAATATACCATAAGCATCCACTGATTGAAGTCATATAAATATGTTTGAAATGTTAAAATTAACAGGAAGCCATGTTCAACAATGTCACTATAGGCAGAAAGAGAAACCTCCTCTCAGTTCTCGTGAGCTAGGTTAAGGACTTTTTGAACCACATCTGGGTTTAGCAGTACAAAGGTGTGTGATCAATTAGCAATGTGTTCTATAGCCACACATTCTTCAGGAAGTTCCCTTTTATTTTTCTCTTCTTTTCAAGCACTGGCCTCCCATTGCATCCTTTCTGGTTTTCCAGAAACCTGTTTCTTGAGTTTGAATCAGTATTAGGGATCTTAATAAAATGCAAAATCTAATGTAGTAAGTTCAGACAAGAGCATGGCATTCTTCTCTCTTTCTCTTTCTTTCTTTCTCTCTTTCTTTCTCTCTCTCCTCTCTCTCCCTCCCCCTCCCCCTACCTACCTCCCCCTCCCCCCCTCTCTGTGTTATTGGAGATTGAACCCAGGATCTCATGTCTGCTAGACAAGCAATCTATCACTAAGTTAAATCCCCAGTCCTGGGATTCTGTATTTCAAAGACTCTCTCAGGTAATGCCCATGCTTGTCCTCAAAACTTTCAGTTCCCCTTGTCTAATATTACAACAATTTCCTTCATTAATTACTCAATGATATTATTTTCATTTCTATTCCTATTGAGTAGGCAGAAAAGTAAGATAAAGCCACTGTTGTCAAGTCTTAATACTTTAAAAATGTTTAAATGCAATATATGAAAGATCCCTAAAACATTTTATGATTTTCAATATTATATATTTCAACATTTATGTGTATAGAGATATTCATGTAGTGAGGTCTTATTTATCGTGCTTTTGTCAGTAAGACTTTCTCCCAACCACCTTGAGTCTTAGACCACACCACAATGACTAGGGTTCTTCAAATGACCTTGAAGCTTTGTGATGTCCTAAAGTCCCTAGTTACCAATTAATTCATATTCACTATGGGTTCATAATTAATTTTACTTTATTGCATTCTAATTATTTTAAAAATGGTATTACACACATGATGTACACAGTAATTTCCAGTTACTCTGAATATATTTTACTCCTCAACAATGCAAATAGTCTGAAAGTGAGGGATACTTATTCACTTTTATGGAGATTATTACATAATAGGAGCATAAAAGACTGCATTCATGTTGGATATCATAGAACCTATGTTACCAACAATGGTAGTAAAAACTTAAAACTCCAATTAAGAAACCAGCCACCTCAAAAACATATTCAGAGTCCAGCACAGGAGGTGGTATTAAAAAAAATCAGAAGATACAGACACCAACAAGCCAGTTGGTTTATATCTTTGCACATTATTCATCTTTAAAAATCCCAAGATAGGATGAGTCTTTAATCATATTACCTCACAGAGAGTATCTGCCTTGTATCATGCACCCAAGCACATTTTCCTTTTGGAAATAGTTCCAGCTGTCCCTTCTCCTTCTCCTGTTCTTCCTTCTCCTCTTCCTCTTCCTCCCAAATTTCAATTGCCCTTGGTAATATGATCGAAAGGACCATGAGATGTGTGTGTGTCCTTATTAGTGACCAGCTTTTTTAGTCCTGGGTAGAGTCTATGGGCCCACTTTCTCCTCCAGGTTCCTCTAGACCTGAAAATTCTGTGTCAATAATTGGTTTCAGGAATTTCTCAACCTTGGTCAATCTTTGCTTCAGCTTCCGCTGCATTGACTCATACTCAGCCAAGATCCGGGCGAATCGTGTTTGCAGGAGGTCTACTGAGCCCTCCATTCGAGTGACCTTCTCTTCGAGATCTTTAGGATCACTGCCAGCATTTGCAATGTTTATATCCAGGAGACCATCTTTCATTAAGATTTGCCTCCCTTTCTCTTCCAGCATGGTTTTGGCATCTGGGTACTCAGTTAGAGCTTCCATGAGGTCATCTTTTGAGAGACAGAACAGGTCTGAGTAGCCAATACTTTTAATATTGGCTGTTCTTCGGTTGCCAGCTTTGCTCCCTTTAATGTTGAGAATGCTGATCTCACCAAAGTAACTGCCATCGCTCAGCACCACAAACTGAGTGATTCCGTCATCTGCCACCACAGCAAGTTTGCCTTCCTTGATGATATACATCTCTCGTCCAATATCCCCTTTCTTGCATATGTAATCCCCAGGACTGTAGACTTGGGGCTGTAATTTCAAGACCAGCTCCACCAACAGACCAGCTTCACAGTCAGCAAAAATGCGCACCTTTTTTAATGTGTCTAAGTGAACGTTGATAGCAATTTCTGCCCTTAGTTTATCAGGTAGATACCTCAAGACTTCTCTTTCATCAACTGTTTTCTTATTGGTCCACAGATAGTCAAACCATTTAATAACCCTCTTTTCCATGTCTTTGCTTACATTTCGAAAATTCATATATTGCTTGATAGCATCGACTCGTGCTTGAAATTCTGCCCTAGCTGCATTCATGTTGGAAATCATAGAGCCAATGTTACCGACAATGGTAGCAAAAATTAAAACTCCAATTAAGAAATCGACCACCACAAAGACATATTCAGAGTCCAGCACTGGAGGTGGTGTTTCGCCAATGGTAGTCAACGTCAGTGTAGACCAATAGAGACTGTAGACATATTTTCTAGCCAAACGGCCAAACTCAGGGTCATTAACATCAGGGTAGACCCAAGTATCATTACCAAATCCAATAGCTTTCGAAATAGAATAGTATACGCATGCATTCCAATGGATAATGATGACGATGTACATAACAAGGTTAGAAATTCTGAACATGTTTGGATAATTCGTCCTTGTTTCTGTTCTCTGGAAAAACTCAAACATACGAGAGATCCTTAACAGCCTGTTTAATCGAATTTCTGGATAGTTCCACCCTAACTTCAAATACAGCAGATCAGTTGGTACCACTGACAGAACATCGAGTTTAAATTGCAAGTTTGATTTATATTTCTCTATGAGTTTCATTTTTTCTTTTACCAGCAATCCTTGTTCTAGATAACCTAAAACAAAAAAGAAAAAAAAATAAACCTAATGTTTCTCCTTTGTATACCACTGTGAAGTTTTCTTTTTTTAAAAATTTTTATTGGTGCATTGTATTCGTACATCATAATGGGATAAAAAACTTGTGTAGACATACATGCACATATTGCCCAGTTAGCCCTTACCCATTCCCCACCCCATTCCCTCCCCATCCCTCCTTCCCATGCTTGGCTTAGTGGTTGACATCGATATGTTTGGTTTTTTTTTTTTTTGTTTTTTTAATGGTACTGGGGTTCCTGGAAGCCCTTCTGCCTCAGGGCTACACTCCCAAACCTATTTTATACTTTTTATTTGGAAACAGGGTCTCCTAAGCCAGCGCGGCTGGCTTCGAACCTGCGGGATCCTCCTGTCTCCGCCTCCCAAGCGCAGGGATTACAAGTGTGTGCCACCACGCCCGGCGATATGTTTGTTTAAGTACATCATGTGCTTTAAAAAGTTTCTAAAGTAACTCCCAACTTTGTTGTGGTCAAAACAAGAATTCATTTTCAAAAAATATGCCTTTAGCAATGTCAAATGATGTGAAAATCAATCAACAGGTGGCTGTGGACAATAGTCGGCTGTGGAAATAAAAAGTAAAGCTTTCTACATGTGAAATACATTTGTGAGATGTATATATATCACAGTCCAGCATACTCATCCAGATAAAGTCATCCCTTTTGCAAATAGGATTCACATCCTTGTCATAAGATGATATAATAAATTATATGTTTAGTTTCCATTCTCATTTCTTCTGTCACAGAGCTCTTAAAATCTTTGTAGCTTCCTAAGCCATGTACATGGTTGTTCTATCCTTCATACTTTTTTTCTTTTTTATTGGTGTGTTGTCATCATACACATAATGAAATTCCCAATGATAAAGGCACGCATGCGCACAGCACTTGGTGGGCTTCTCCTACTCCTTCTCCTTCACTGTACATGATATTGAGATTGGCATTGATAATTTCATATATGTCAATTGAAGTGTTTCCTTAATCAAATCCCTCTCCCCACTTGCCTTCCCTCTCTAGATTCATCACTCCACTAGAGTTTCTCCTCCTTTGTCTGGTGTCCTTTCTGCATCCCAATTTCTCCCTAGCTTCTGCTTATGAGAGAAAACACATGACCCTTCATTTTTTGTAATTGACTTGTCTCACTTAGCATAATATTCTCTCGTTCTATCCATTTTCATGCAAATGATAGAATTTTGTTCTTTATTGCTGAATAGAATTCCATCGTGTGTGCCGGGCATGGTGGTGCATGCTTGTGATCCTAGTACTTGGAAGGCTGAGACAGGAGGATCGAAGGTTGGCAGCCAGCCAGCCTCAGCTATTCAGTGAGGCCCTTCACAACTTTGTGAGATCCTGTTTAAAAAAAAAAAAGAATAAAAATAGGGCTGGGAATGTATCTCGGAGGTAGATACACCTGGGTTCAGCCTCCAGTTCTGTAAAATAATAATAATAATTCCTTTGTGTGCATATCCTATAATTTTGTAATCCATTCATCTGTTGATAGATACCTAGGATGGCTTCATAATTTGGCTATCATGAATTGTGCTGCTATAAACATAGATATGCAAGTATCTGTATTATTCGGTTTGAACCCCTTAGGAAAGATACTCAGGAGGGATATAGCTGGATCCCACAGTATTTGGATATCAATTTCTGACACAGAGCTCCTAATCCCTTGGAATTTGTAGGCAATATGTGTCTTTTATTCTAAGGAAGCAACCCTTGGAGGACTCCTAGATGGGAGCTGATTCCCAGAAAGATCAAGCCATGTTTAGAAACTTAGAACTTTGGGTCCCAATCACCCACTCCTCTTCTTCCAGGAAGGGCAAAGGGCTGGAGATTAAGTTAATATTCTATCATCCCAGATGATTAAATCTTCCATAAAATCCTTAATTATGGGATTCAGAGAGGCTCCGGGTTGGCAAATCCAGGCACAGTGCTAGAGAATAGCATACCCCAGTTCCATGGGGGCAGAAGCTCCTGCTCTGAGGAACTTTCCAGACTTCCCCCATGTATCGTTTCATCCGGCTGTTTATGAAATCATTTATAATAATACCCTTTATTGATATAACAAACTAGCAAATGTGTTTCTGTGAGTTCTGTGAGCCAGGCTAAAAAATTATTGAACCTGAGAAGGACGGTGTGGGAACCCTGATTTATAGCCAGTAGGTCAGAAGCACAGATCACACCCTGGAGCTCATGACTGTCCTCCGAAGTGGGGGAGTGACTTACGGAACTGAGCTCTTAAACCTATGGGTCTGGACTTACTCCAGTTAAGGTTAAAACTGAGTTCAGTTGGAGGACACCCAGTTGGTGGTACACAATTACTTGGTGTGTGGTGTTTCCCCACACACATTTTGGTGACCACAGTGTGTTGGATTGAGAGTATAAGTAAAAAAAAAAAAAAAAAGAATTTGTATTTCTTTTTCTTACCATGCACAGTTCTTGGAAAGATTCTTGAACACCCTGGCACTATGTCTAAAATCATGTTGCTCTCTTGACAGAATCCCAGGCCTACCCTAGAAGCTGGGGTACCTTCTCTCCTGTCTGTTTTACATATTCATGCCTTACCCCTTCCATGTGAGACATAGTGCCCTTTGAGGCTAGATTTTCATCTCTTACTCTTGCCCCCTAGGCTTCCTTAGTCACGTGGGCTCTTTCCTTCTATGCTGTTATCATAGGCCTGTGTGTCAAATCTGGAATTTCAGCATTGTGATACCTCAGGTTAGGGAAAGAGTTTGTTCCTCTGGCTGTCATAGCTACCAGAGCTGCAAACAGGACAGAAAAAATGCCCAGCATTGCTCCATGGCACTGATGCATTGAGAATGTCTTAATTTCCCATAATAATTTATAAAAACTTCTACTCTACGTACACCAGTTGTATTTGATATGGAGAGCTGTACAGGAAAAAAAATAGATTATGCCTACTTACCTAAAACATTTTAAGTAGGAAGCTATCAGACTCTGCCCCTGGTCAATAACGTCCCACCATGAACCACAAAGTTTATGCCTTCGATAATATTTCTAGTTTGGCTCTGCTGGGTGAAATGATAACTCCCCTTGCCTTTTTATTTTTTTTATTTTTTATGTGGATCACATTGAAAATGACTGTGCTTGGTGCCCTCTCCCACCCCCACTTCCCCTGTCCCCCGAACAATGAGTGTCCAGGTTGACCATGCTACATTCATACTTTTATATACATATTCGAATGTAGCTCCTCCATTAATCAACATCAGCCTTCATTGTATCCTACCCTTCCATTCTAGCTTTGCTGAGGTTTCCCCTCCATTATCTGGAGTCCCTCTGGTATTCCTAATAGTCCGTAGTTTGGACATATTAGAGAAAACATATGCCCCTTCTCTTTCTGTGCTTGGCTGATCTCACTTAACATAATGTTCTCCAGATCTTTCTATCTTCTTGCGAATGACATGATTTTGTTCTTCTTTATAGCTGAGTAAAATTTCATTGTGTGTATTTTCCATAATTTTGCAAACCATTCATCTGTTGAAGGAGACCTAGGTTGTTTCCATATTTTGGCTATTACAAATTGTGCTGCTAGGAACATGGGTGTGCATATGTTACTGTAGTTCTCTGGTTTCAACCCCTTTGGAAAGATACCCACTAGTGGTGTAGCTGGATCATATGGTAGATCCATTCCCAGTTTTCTAAGGAATCTCCACACTGATCTCCATAGTGGCTGAACTAGTTTGTACTCCCACCAACAGTGTAAAAGAGTTCCTCTTTCCCCACATCCTCACCAGCATTTGAGAACCTAAACAGAAAGCCTACAGAATTGGAGAAGATCTTTACCAGCCACCACTCTGATAGAGGACTAATATCCAGAATATACAAAGAGCCTAAAAGACTCTACACTAACAAAACAAACAACCCAATCAAGAAATGAGCAACTCAATTGAATAGACACTTCACAAAAGAAGAGATACAAATGGCCAGAGATACATAAAAAGATGTTCAACATCATTAGCCATCAGTGTGATGCAAATCAAAACTACACTGAGGTTCTATCTAACCCCAGTCAAGTGGCAAGCATAAAGAAATCCCCTTGCCTTTTTTTTTAAAGGGATCTCCCTATTAGGTAACAATTGTTCTTTCTCAAAGAGCTGGCAGAAAATATCTGTTCTCTCTAGTTTTCTTGCTCAGCATAAATGCAGTGAACAGGAAGATAAGTACTCAAGAAAATTCATACTCAAGCCAGGCATGGTGGTGCACACTTGTAATCCCAGCATTTGGGAGGCTGAAACAGGAGGATCTTGGTTTGCGAACAGCCTCAGCTACTTAGTGAGGCCCTTTGCAACTTAGTGAGACCCTGTTTCAAAATAAATAATTAAAAATAGGGCTAGAGTATAGCTCAGAAGTAGAATGCCCCTGGGTTCTATCCCCAATGATGCAAAATAAATAAATAAATAAATAAATAAATAAATAAATAAATAAATAATCCATACTCAAAAGATTGCCTAGTAACATCTTTCTGAGTCTGTTGGTGTAGTCAAAACCCATGAATACATTGTTACTCTTGATTTCAACTGTGCTTTTTTCTCTAACAAATTTTTGTGTGTTTATTCTCATGATCCTTGGATTCAAAAATTTATGTAATAGAGGTAAAAGTATAAAATTTTAGAATATTCAAAACTGAACATGTTTACCTGTTCTTGTTCGTACAAACATATCGAGAAGATAGACTACATCTGATACGTAATCCAAAATGAGCCAATATTCTAGGTAATCAGATTGAAGTTCATCAAAACATGCTCTGTAAAAGAAAAAAAAACTTATATAAATAAAATGAAAGGGAGATTAATAAAAGTACAAGTGCTCTGTGTTATTTTTAACATGATACAAAGATTTAGGAGGGGTCCTTAGGACATATTTACTCTATCATGGCTTTCCCAAATCTTTCCCTCAGTGGCTCAATCTTCTTTTTCTCATACTTCTGAATTCCAACATTCTTTCCATTAATACTAATAGGAAAAAACACCAAATAAAAATAAATGGCCCAAGTTAAAGTGAAAACACATTGGGTAAATTACACAGATCACTGGGTTCATATCTATGCCTGAAATGTTTCAGTAAATCATGTTTGCTCCTATACGGCCAAGATATTTAACATCTAAAAGATACTAGAGCTTTGACCATTATTGGACAGATTTTTTTAATTATATGGTAGTACTTAATTGGCATCTACAGAATATTTCATCCAATTGGTGCAGAATACATTTTTTAATCAGTATACAGGACATTCTCCAAAGTCGATTATACATTAGGCCATAAAGCGAATCTTTACAGATATAAAAATCTGAAATAATGTCTTTTATATTATTGGATCATGATTAATAAAATTAGAAATGAAAAAAAATTCAGAAATTATGCAAATACAAAAATGCAAAGGAAGATTAAAAATATTTTTTGAGTTAACAGTGGGTCGTTGAAGAGAAGTCAGTTTAGAAAGATGACTACAATGCACCAATAAAAGAATTTTAAAAAAATAAACAAGAGAAACCAGGAAAAAAGAAATTAATAATATGCCAGTATCAGAGAAAAATAGAAACAGAACCTAGACTGTAGAATAAAGTGATGCTGTTGGAGGAGGAAAGTTTAAAGCTATAAATGTCTACATTAGAAAAACAGAAATTTTAACTAAAAATGTAATGATGCATCTTAAGGCCTTAGATTTTTTCTTATAGGCCCAAAGAAAATATATATTCTCACAATGTTCTTATTATATGATTAAGTAAATGGAAATTTAAAAGTACCCACTACCCCCTGTACTAGTACTGAAGGTCTGTATACACTAAAAACCAAAACACCTCCTCCAGATCTCAAAAAAATACATTAAGAATAATTCAGCCTCTCTTTACAACCTGTGGTATATAAAAGGAGTGTGTCCTGAAGAGCTCCAGGTCAAGTTCTTTAGTCAATGACTTGGAACCTAGAAGTGGGTTGAAATACACAAAAAAGTGTATAAACACCTTGCAATGATCATGGTCCAGTTGTACATCACAGGTAAGGTGATGCAAAACAGCCAGTTGTAGTATGAGTTTCCTGAGGGATCAACAATCACAACTTCTTTCTTCTCTCTAGCAATAGAAATAAAGGGGAAGGTTACCAAGAAACAAGAATATTTTCATTTACTGTATGGTTACACCCACAATTAACAAAATAGAAATAAGCTGGAGAAACTCACCCTGAAGTGGGAAGATTAGCCTAGTAAGTGCACTAGTCTTAAGAAACTGGTTGGTGAGGGGTGAATACATTAGTTATCAGCTGTACATTAAGCCTTTGATTAAACTTTTGTTAAAGCTTCGCTCTTACTGGATTGCTGCAGTCACTTCTATTCCACAGACACTGAGAGAGGGAAGAGTGGCATCGATTATGAAAAACTATGGCTATTCCACGGACTCCTCTGGAAGTTTATGGAGAAGAATGAGTTTGCCACCACCTCTCAACCAGGTAACAAAATGACCAGGAACTAAACTGTGTGTGCAGAGGGAGAACTCATGGCTTCTTTCTCATCTGTAGAGAAAGAGTAATCTGATAAGATTAGATAACCATCTAATTAATTAGATAATAATTCGATGATAATTATAATTTATAATATTAAAACAATACAATAAGCACTTGCTCATAACATGTAGTGAGGATTCTTCAAGAGAGGTGGTAGTGAGCAAGAAGAAGAGAGGATAAAAAATATATATATATATACAGTCAAGTTGATTTAAAAATAAATATTCTGAACTGGGCCTGGTGGTGCAGGCCTGTAATACCAGTACTTGGGAGGCTAAAATAGGAGGACAACAGGTTTGAGGTCAGCCTTAGCAACCTAGTGTCAAAATAAGATAAAAAATAAAATAGGGCTGCGGGTATAGCTCAGAGGTAGAACACCCTTGGTTTCAATCCCTAGTGCAAAAAAACCCCCAATTTTTGTTTTCATTTTATACAAATATGTCAACAACATTCTAAACAGGCCCAGAGAGTAGAACCATTGTCTGATGAAGAGTTTTGTTTCAGTAAGCTCAGAAAACAAGTTGCCTTTAAGAAAAGGTGAAGAGAGTGTTGCCAAAGTCACTTGGCCTTACCCTTGTGAGGTTCTACCTCTCAAATGTTTTATTTTAAAATAATATGTCAAGCCGGGCGTGGTGGGGCACGCTTGTAATCCCCGCACTCGGGAGGCAGACACAGGAGGATCACGCAGTTTCAAAGCCAGCCACGCTGGTTTAAGAGACCCTATTTCCAAATAAAAATATAAAATAGGTCTGGGAGTGTAGCCCGGAAGTAGAGGGCTTCGAGGAACCCCAGTACCACCAAAATAATAATAATAATAATAATAATAATAATAATAATAATAATAACAACAACAACAACAACAACACTAATAATGTCAAGAGGCTGGTGTTTGTACAGCATTCACACTGCTCTCCAAGCAAGGCATGCCTCTTCTGCATTTGCCATGCAGCATTTCCTATTCAAAAATGTTAATAAAATTATAATTCGGGAGGGGGGGGTCACTGGGGATTGCAGGAACACTCCACCTCCAAGCTATCCCAGACCTTTTAAAATTTTATTTTGTTGTTCTTTTGAAATAGAATCACACTAGGTTGAGAGTTGCTGAGGGTCTTGATACATTGCTAAGGTACTGGTAATTCTAAAATCTCAGCCTTCCAATTATTGGAACTACAGGCATCCATCACCACACCCACTGAAATTATTAAATTTTTATTTGAAATGTTAAAGATTGATGGTTACATCCTGGGCACCCATTCTCCTTGAACCTAAATATTTTCCAGTGGTAAGTTTATCTTCGCCAATGCTTGCTGAAGAGAATTATTTATAAGTGCAAAAATTTTTGAAGCAAACACTAATAATTGCTCACTTTAAGGCACTTAGAAAAGTTTTAATTTTAATTCGCATCTGATAGCAGTTTACTTTTAAGTGCTTCAAACACTTATTCTTTATACAGATTTTTTACTTTTTACAATAAAGTTTCTTCCTACTTTTTTTTTTTTTTTTTGGTGGTGCTGGGGTTCCTGGAAGCCCTTCTACCTCCGGCTACACTCCCAGACCTATTTCGTATTTTTATTTGGAAACAGGGTCTCTTAAGCCAGCACGGCTGGCTTCCAACCCGCATGATCCTCCTGTCTCCGCCTCCCACGTGCAGGGATTACAAGCGTGCACCACCACGCCTGGCTCCTACTTTCTTTTTTTTAACTTTAATTTTTTCTTTCTACTTTTTCTCATAGGAAATTATCCCTACATCTAAAATTCACCACAAATTTATTTCATTTCATTTATTTTTTATTTTTTAATTTTTATTTATGTATTAAATTTTTATTGGTATACTGTATTCATACATCATAATGGGATAAAAAAAAAAAACTTGTGTAGACATACATGCACACATCGCCCAGTTAGCCCCTACCAAGTCCCCACACCATTCCCTTTCCAACCCTCCTTCCCATGCTTGGTTTAGTGATTGCCATACAAATTTATTTCTAGTTTTAATTCCAGTAAAAATACTTACTCTTCTTTCTTATCTTTGCTTTTCTCCTCTACTTTTTTCTTCTCTTTGTCCTTTTCCTTCTTTTTCTTCTCTGGATCCTTCTTTTTTTCATTTTTATCATCTGACTTGCTAAAAAAGTTAAGTATGTAATTTTAAAAAATGAAAATACTGCAAGCAAATAAATGTTGGGTCTTTGTGCCAAAACCACACTTACCTCTTCTTTTCTTTTTTCTTTTTCTTTTTTTCTTTTGGTTCTCTAAAGAAGAAACAATATTTCTGTCATATAATCACTTTACACTCTCATTTCTGTTACACTCTGGTTTCTATCCCTTTTTATTTTCCTCTCCACTGATCAAGAATTCTCAGCCTTGCATTTAAAAAACCTGCCCCAGTGCTTAGGAAGTAGACATTTGATCTCCTAATGGAGATTTCTACAAAAAATGGACAGTTATTTAGATAATAAAATGAGCAAAATTTCCCAGGTTAATCAATGTGAAAACTGAAGAAAATGGAGGTAAGTAAAGGCACAAACCCAAAAAGTTAACTTAAGAAACAAAATTCCCCCAGATTGTCTTTCAAAAGTTTTGATGTGTTTTTAAATTTTTTAAATTCAAGTTTCTTGACATTATTTCCATTTATCCTTAAACAAAAGCATCAAGAACTTCAAGAAAATGGCCTCACTGACTAAAGCAGTTCTTCATGAGTAGTCCAAAAGCGTTGTTCTAATTCAACCCAGTCATAAGATTAGGTAGTAATCCATCAGAGTAAATCTGGGATAGAGCATGAGCCAGAGGGAACAAGTAAGTTGCCCAGCAGGTAGTTAAATGCACCCCTCCTCCAGGCCACTTACCATGGCTGCAGGAGCACCCATCCCTCAGTGCCCACCTATGAGATGTGGAATTCTTTAGAAGCAGCTGATGGGTCATGGCCCATGGATGGGTCAGCTTGGCATGTGGATGCAAAATAGACTGTGTCTACACCATAGTAACAGAGAGGCAGCCTTGAAACACAGTAGTGAGATTAATCTCCCCAACTGCACATTTTCAAGTGGTAGACAGTTAAATACTTTGTGTGGAAAAGAAATGGCTCAACTTAAGAATGTTTGAGGACTTATGGGCAGTGACAAATGCCTTGACTGGTTGGTCAAGGACCTGTATGTGAAAGATTAAGGAAAAGAGGTCTGGAGAAAAAGAAGACTTGAGGGACTTAGGAGTATGAGCACTGAGTTTGAAAAATTTTGCATCCCACATTAATGCCCATCAAATAGCATCCAAACAAAGGAAAGATACAAAACAAACAGATAGACAGAATGACTCAGACACCTAATAAAGCCAGCCTCTCTCATATGGGTTGGGAAACTTGGGGAAATGCTGGAACAATGTGATTATAAATGGAGGTGTATGGTGGCAGAGATAGAGGCTCTGTATGGGCCCAACATATGGCTGCCCACTCACTAAGGCTATCGCTAAATATCTAGCCTAATGTTACGGAGACCAATCCTATGATTCCAGCACAGCACTAGCCCTTGAGGAAAGTAATCAGTATTTTGATGGAAAGTTAACTACATTAAACCTTTGCCATCATGAGAGGGGGCATAAAATACATTGATATAAATTGATATTATACTATGAATATTCGTTTGCTTTCCCTTTTTTGCCATTAGAATTTCAACAGTGGCATTATTAAAGGATTTTAAAAGTATGATCCAGCCGGGCGTGGTGGCACATGCTTGTAATTCCCGTACTTGGGAGGCTAAGACAGGAGGATCGCAGAGGTTCGAAGCCAGCCTCAGCTACTTAGTGGGGCTCTCAGCAACTTAGTGATGCCCTGTTTCAAAATAAAATATAAAATAGGTATGGGAGTATAGCCCAGAGATAGAAAGCCCTGGGTTTCATTCCTAATACCACAAAAAAATTAAATAAAAGTATGATCCAAAATATTGCATGACATCATTTTGGACGAAAAGACTTACTTTACAGCACAGGGAATGTGGCATTGGAAACTTGAGTGTGGAATTTAACAGTATCATATGCTACACCACTCAGAAGCTAAGAAGTAGCTTTTGGAAGGCAAGTTTGAGATGATATTATAGAGTTCAGACTCATGGAAGGTAAGATGCCAACCTTCAGAATTTTGTATATATGAAAAAGGCAATGCTCCTTAAATGATGCTGTGTGCTTATATAGAATACATAGTTCTTGGAACCAAGAAGTTGAAGTAGGGAGATTCTCTTAGGAAAGGTATACTTCCCACCCCTGCACCTGTAGGCTCTGTGGGTCTAGAGGTCCTGGTTTCAGGGGTGGGGTCATGCTTCTTTCAGGAAGCACAATTAAACATTAATCTATGACTACTCTTCAGCCAGTTTGGATTCCTCATGCCAAGTATCTAATCAACAAGGAAGAGTCACTAAACTGGGAAGTCACTGACATTGATCATCAGAAGTATGAAATGCTGCTGTTACATAATGAAGAGATGAGAAATATATGTGGCACCCAAGTGATCCACTGTGATGTCTTTTGGGATTTGGTCATAAATGGACCAGTAGCCATAACCCAAGAAGCGTGTAATGACCAGGGGCTCAAATCCTTCAAGGATGAGTGCCTGCATTGTTCCACTGGGTAAATCATCTGAGGTTTTAGCCAAGGGTAGAAAAACTATAGAATGAATGGGAGGAGATGAAAAATTCCAGTTGAATCTTCAAAACCAGCCACAGCTGTGAAAGACCTTAGTATGTTCCACTAACCTTCCTCTTAGAAGTTTCCCTAAAGAAAAAGAACAACCAGAATCCTGAAGTAGATATGCCTAGATGAGATTAGTCTTCTATAAAGAATGTGTATCTGAGCAGTGCCTAAGTAGACTGGACATGAAGATACATGGTATTCCAGTACTCATTCCCCACCTGCCAAGAGTGTTGGTGCTGATAGCTCATAGTTTTTCCTACTCCTTTGTAGGAAATAACATCATTGCTAATTGTCTTTGGCTGAAGGAAACTACTATTTTGAAGGTTATTCTCTACTTCCTAGGGTAAGCCCTTATCCAATGACTGTACATAGGCTCAAAGGCTTAGTTAAGTCCTATGACCTAAATATGGGTCAGCTCTGAAAAACCATCCATGCTCCAAAGCTTCCTTTGGGATCACATTGTATATCAACTCTAGTCTCTGAAATTCAACTCTCTCTGCCCAATTCTCCCCTCCAGCTCCTTTTCAGGTACTGTTCCTGAGAGCATTCCCAACAAACTTCTGCATTAAGACTTCATCTATAGACTATCTTCTGGGGAAACTGACCCAAGACACATTGGTCCATGCTAGAAAGAACTAATGATGCCTCATGTACTTTTTTCAGCCCTTGTCTGACAAGGAAAGACAACTGCATGTGCACTAGAGATATGAATCTTCAACATTCATTCAAATAAATGAACAAGTGAATATATATACTACTATTAGTATGATATAAATTATCAAACAGAAAAATAAAATAACATCATTGCTAATTGTGTTGGTTTGCCTAATAAATATTTGCTCTATATCAGTTTCAGACATACTAATATCAGATTCTCTGGTGTTCTTTACAACAAAGCTTTTGGTTTTTTTAATTGTAAATGTACTTACTGGTCTTTATTGCTGCTGTTGTTAACATTGAAAAGTGCTATGGCACCAGGCAGGTACTGCTTCCTGGGAAATAAGACACAGTAAAAACATAATAGTTACCATCTGTATAATGTCCATGGTAACCAAGAAGTCTAAAAAAATCCAATTCTTTTCAGTTTCTAGTCACTACTAAAGATTGCTCAAATGTGTTTTGAAAACATAGAGCCTGTATAAAGCACAAGTCACCAGATACCAGTGCCTTGAACCAAAGTGGTTGGAAAATGTCTGTGGATCAATGTTCATCCCAAGAATTGGCATTTTCTTTGACCATGAGTGAACTAGGTTGGATACTACTAACTCCCAACAAGTGACCCAAGACTGTCAGGAACTTTAAAAAGAGGGAAAAAGGCCGGGCCGAGTGTGGTGGTGCACACTTGTAATCCCTGCGCTTGGGAGGTGGAGACAGGAGGATCGCACAGGTTCGAAGCCAGCCATGCTGGCTTAAGATACCCTGTTTCCAAATAAAAATATAAAATAGGTCTGGGAGTGTAGCCCGGAGGTAGAAGGGCTTCCAGGAACCCCAGTACCACCAAAAAAAAAAAAAAAAAGAGGAAAAATGGAAAAGAATAACAATGGGAAAACTGGAGCTAGTTGGGGGGGAAACAGGCAAAAAAAAATGAAGTTAATAATTTCAAAGAATGGAAAACCTTGATTCACATCAATGCCTCCTTCTGCATCCTCATGGTCCCATGTTTGACTATGACTTTGACTTCCTACTAGATTGTGTCTTTTCTTTTCTAAACACACCTTGCTCTATTTCCTGGAATGAAGGTCAAATAAGCTATAACTGGTTAGAGAATGATGGCCAAGCTTTTCACACACAATTGTTTTAGGGCCCTGAAAAAAACAGTCCTTTTTTTGCTTCAGAAAGAAGCAGGAAAACACAGGATGGGGGTGTGACATTTCATCAGAAATAGACATAAGTCTCAGGGAAAGGATCAAGTATGTCCATGACCTGGAACCCCCTGTCAGGCAGTAGCATCAATAATTTGCAGGTAATGGAGGTTTTCTAAAAGAGAAGGATAAGGAAGAGAAGGAAGGAGCAAGTTACACCCAAAATCCTGCCTAGTGCCTGGATTTGAGAGTATCTGCTGGCTTAGCCCAGGCTTCGGAAAGGAGTAGATGATCTCCCAGACTGTAGGAGTAGACGATCTCTCATCCAAATAATGGCTTAAAACCACATCCTAAGGGCTAGATCATCCAGCTCACCTCTGTGATGGTTCTCCCCTTCTGTGTGAGTTTGTTCTAGAGGAACCCCTGGCATGGGGCTTCTCATTCTCTGAATCTTCAGATACAGAGGCACTGTCTTCAATATCGGAATAGGAGCTACAGTTCAACAGGAGGCAGAGAGGAATCCAGTTAATGCTTTTCACTGTGGTGGAGGAGCAATGGAGCAGCGTTTCTCATTAGGGGCAACCCCAAGCCTCATCTCTTCCTTTCCCTCTCACAAACACAATTTTTAATTAGAATGAAGTGAGAACTGTACAGAAGACATGGTATTCTACAGAATGCATGTGCTATGCAGGAAAATATAATTAATTAAGAAATCACATTCTACATTTTCCACAATCCTGTTTGATGTGTTGTTTGATGTTAAAATTTGCCATATACAAAAGTGCTATGTCTGGGTTTTAGGTCATATTATATAGTTGCAGAGATTCTCATTTGCTAACATGTACTCCCACTAAAAGAAAATTCAATTATATTCGTTCATTTATAGTGTAACCATTTTAAGTTGTCATTTTAAATCATGTTTATGAGCATTTCATACTTGATATACCTTTTCCCACTTATCTATGACAATGTCATCTGTTTAGATTTTATTTTATTTCTTTTCTATTTTAGTTTCTATTTTTTGTTTTTTTTTAATTTTTTATTGGTGCTTTGTATTCATACATCATAATGGGGCAAAAGATTTGTGTAATCTGTTAATATTTGAAATGTCTCATGATGCAAGACCCTGCCAGTGACTAAAAAAGTATCTGGCTTAGGTGCTTCATATGTATTTCTGAAAAAATTTGGACCACAATAATATCTATGGTCATTTGTTAGACAAGTTATATTGTTCCAAAGTAGAAATAAATTCACTAAATTGAAAATATTATAAAGCATAATGTTATAAATTGAAATTGAAAATAAGCCCAGGTAAATTAGAGAATGGTGGCTGGGATTAGAAATGAATGGATTTACCTGCATGCCCCATTTTCCATTCTTCTTATTTCCTTTTCAATATCTGGTACAATCACATTGGGGACGTTTACAAAGGAGAACCGTGTATTGATAATACTTGTCTTCATGGTTAATTTAATATCTGAGAATAAAAATATTATTAGTGGGAAGACTTGTATGTATTTATACATATAATCAAAAGTTTCACTTATCATTATTGTAAAGCTATGATGACATTCATTTTCAGTTGTACCTAGAAATTATTTTTGAAAGAATACAGACATGGTTTATCCCCTTAATTTTCACTGGCCAGTGTCATTGTGTACTTTAATTCAGAAGTATACAAAGGTGCAGAGATTTTATTTATTTATTTTTATTTTTTTATTTTTGGTGGTACTGGGGTTCCTGGAAACCCTTCTACCTCTGGGCTACACTCCCAGACCTATTTTATATTTTTATTTGGAAACAGGGTCTCTTAAGCCAGTGCAGCTGGCTTCAAAACTGCACAATCCTCCTGTCTCTGCCTCACAAGCGCGGGGATTACAAGCGTGCGCCACCACGCCTGGCGGAACTTTTATTTTTAAATTGGGTTTTACCCCAGCTTTGGAATATTCAAGCAGTGTAGGTATAGAACAAAATCACAAGGGGTCCTAGATAACACCAAATAAGCAATAATAAAAAGTAGCAAAATAAAATGCCAAAGCATGTGCATTCCACTATGAATTTCTAAAAGCATTAAAAGAAAAAGGGAGTTTAACAAGTCACTTAAATACTGAGGATACACATAGTCCAAGCAACATCTTATGAAAAACACTGGCCTACCCTCCAGTCAGGATGTATCATTTTCTTCGAGCAGGCAGGGAAGATTGCAACTCACTGTCTGGTGGCTTCCAGCACCAGCACATCTGGATCACTGCTGTCTACTGTGATGCCTTCTCCCCCTACGTCAGCTTCCCTCAGTTCATGATTTCTGCACATGCTCCTCATAAAGGACCTTCTCCCCCAATCTGATGGTAGCCCACCCCCATCCCAAGAATACCAGACATGAGAAGAACAGCGTCCTCTGTTGCTCCTGCAGCTACAAATACTCAGTTCCAGAATGGTCATGGCTGCAGAGTAGAGAACATCTTCCCCTCTATCCCAGCTGGCCTAGATCCCCTAGGCCTGTAGGGTGATCCTCACCCTTAAAAGAGCCACCGCCTGAAAGAATATGTCTCTCTACACAAAAATCAGCACATGTGAGACACCCCTAGAAGGATTTGCAGGAAAACCTTGGGAGACTCTTTAAGGTGGCAAGGCTGGATGGAGATCCCGTGAGTGTATTTGTGGATGAAGCAGGAAAAGGAATTATATGCTGTTCATAACCATGCAAAGACTCCATAGCCCAAAGACCTTTAGGTTACACAGTCATGCACATTCGAACCCCGTTGCTATTTAATGGTACCCTCTGAGACAGTAGATCAGTTAGTCGGATATAGACTGTATCATTTCTCATTGTAGTGCCCAACAACTGAAACAGTAGTGAAATATTTTTAGTGTTCTCCCTTCCCAATATTATTATTTAACCATTTTGTTCACAGGGCCTCCGCTAGTTTACGAGTTCTGGGAATCCAAGATAGTTTCTTTTTTATTCCTCATCTATTATGATGCTACACAATGAGCACATGCTCAATAAGTGGTTTACTTAGTTACCAAACCAATCCATCAATGGTCTGCTATTACAGAAGATTTCCCTTTGGTTACACATTTTAAAAATGGAAATGATGTGTTCCATTTTAAACAAAAACATTACAATTTATATAATGAATTTTTCAAGCGTGAGCTATGTTATAAAAGCAGATATTTACAAAATAGTGTGCTGGGTGCAGTTCTCTGACCAAGCCATGCTATTTCACATCGCCATCCCTTTGCACATGCACTCCTTAGATCCAAAAGGTACCTCCCTTGACTCCAAATAGGTGCTACCCATCATTCAACTCTTCTGCATCCTCGCCCTTAATAAACTAGTCCCTTTCTCCTCTTCTCTGCCACTGTATTTTGTATACATATCAATTATTTTTTTCCTTTGCTTAATTGTTTCATGCTTTTTCCTGTCTTCCCTCTGCTCTGGCTGCCAGAAAGAACAGGCAAGAAGACAGTGGGCTTTCCAAGGTAGCAATTCCTCTCTAGTCACTACCATTCTGGGTACCAAAGGCATCCTGTCTGGAATGGATCTAGCAGGAGTGGGGTGGCCTGTGAGCCCAGTTGCAGAGGAAGTGGCTTCCTGATTTCTTGCTCACAGCTAAAGTGATGCGTTCTTGCATGGCCTGGAGAGGGCTTCCTCAGCATCCACTTACCGGATTGTGAAGGAGGATCTCCCCTGGGGACCAGTTCCGGTACCTTGCTCTCGAGTCACACTGGGGTTTAGTCTAGAGCCTACAGCCCACACCCTTCCAATGATTGTCACCTCCTGAATTCCCAAAATTAAAGAACTATTTAAAAGAAACAGTGTGCTATTTAGTTTTTGCAACTTAACAGATTACCTTCCTAATAATTCTCAACGCAGGGGATGCTGAAGAACACTGGAAATGGTTGTTGAAATGAGAGTAAAGAAAAAGAGAAAAAGGAAAGAGAGCGAAACATGATAGGAGGAAAAGAAAAAAGAAAAGAGGGAGGATGGGCGAGGTGGGAAAGAAAGCAGAGGACATTGCCCAACTGCTGTTCTTGTCTGGAGAAATAGGGGAGGATTGTTAATGGACAAACTACCTTTTGTGCGGTCACTTGACAATCTACATTATAACAAACTCCAGAGTTCATTGCAAAATTTTATATTAGTCTCACTTTTCTAGACAATGAGAGCATTACTTCATTAAATATATTCATGGATCTCTTACGGAAGGAGCAAAAGTCACTGCTATATCTGCCCCAAATTTACAAGCACTAAAAGAAATTTAAAGAAAGGCAAGGTTAACAATGATGCAGATTAAGTGACTTTAGGAACCACCCATCAGATATAGACTAGATCTCACTGAATATAAAGAGTAGTAAGGTTTACAAATACCGAGGAACCTTAGTTAGCTTTGGCACTGATCTGCCCTGTAAGCATCTGAGACTGAACCAGGCAGAAGTGCTTGATATTTCTGCTCATGCTGATCCCAAATATGGAATTCTTGTCCCTTTTTTGTTCTTCAAGGAAAAATCCTCTTTGTCCTTAAAATATCAGTTCACATATGACCTTTGTGAAGACTTCTATAATGACTTGGGTTCAAGAATGCATCACACCCTCCTTTTTGCTCACATAATTCTGTGTTTACGTCTTTACACACTGGCTAATACACAGCTCCTGACATATCTGGCTTCCCGACTGGACTGGGAACCCTTTGGAAAAGTTCATCCAATAGCTGCTGAACACAATACTTGGAACATACCTAAGTTTTTTAATATTAAAGTAAGATCAATCCTGTACCATTCTGTGAGCCTACATAATTCAGTATTGTAATTATTTTATTTTCCAGTGAAAACAGAAGTTATAAAATGAATATATATATTTATGAAAATATATGAATATATATATATATATATATATATATATATATATATAGTGTGTGTGTGTGTGTGTGTGTGTGTGTGTGTGTGTGTGTGTGTTGCTGGGGATGGAGCCCAGGAGCAGTCTCCCTCCAAGCCACACCCCCAGCCCAATGTTTTATTCTTTATTTTGAAACAGGGTCTCACTGAGTTGCAAAGGGCTTCACTAAGTAGTTGAGGCTGTCTACAAACTGTGATTCTCCTGTCTCAACTTTCCAAATGCTGGGATTGCAAGCCTGAACCACCATTCCCAGCTTGCAGACTATATTTTTCTTGAAGAAATAAAATCACTCATAGCTCAATTATCCTGATTGTTTATTAAGAAATTTTAAAACATAGGGAAAAGATGTTATGTGATCAATTGAAAAAGACATGACAAAGCATGGAAATTTTGAGAAAGGTAGGGAAAATAGAGAGGAAGAGAGGTTGAAGTCACTGGAAGGATAATTAGGTGAGTCATGAGTGCTGACCCTGACTGCATGGGCTGTGTCTTCACAAAAGCTGTCCTGCTTAATCAAAGATCAAGGAAATATCATACAGAATCTTTTTGCTTTGTTTTGTTTTTTTGGTACTGGGAGTGGAACCCAGAGGCATTCTACCTCCAAACTACACTCCTAGCCCTATTTTTTTTTATTCTTCATTTTGAAACAGGGTCTCACTGAGTTGCAAAGGCCCTCACTAAGTAGCTGAAGCTGTCTGCAAACTTGTATCCTCCTGTTTCAGCCTCCCAAATGTTAGGATTACAAGCATGTGCCACCACACCTGGCTCAGAATCTTAAAAAAGTCAAAATCAATAACAAAAATATAATGGTATATAATATCTAAAAGTTTTTGTCCAAGCAAAAAAAAAATGTCAAATTCAATTGTTTCTATTTTTAACTTTGGAAACTTCAATATTTTATGGTCTTAATGTGAAAACAATTATAATTTTTAAGTATTTGAAAGAAAGCCCCCACCCCACCCCTATCTCACACCACCACAAAAATTAAGTTACAATGAATTATAAACATAACAGCTAAAATTATAAAGCTTCTAAAAGAAAACATGGGAAATAGCCTCGTGTCTTGTAAGCAGGGTTTCTTAGAGAGGACACAAAAAGTCAATACAACTAAAGAAAATTTTTGGTAAATTGGACATCATCAGAATTCTAAAATTTTGTGTCAAAAGACAGTAAAGAAGGTACTGCCAAGCCATGAATAAGCATTTTCATAGTAAATTTATCTGAAAAACCATGCATACACAATATGTACAAGAAATATGTACATACAACAATAACAAGAAAAATAACTCATTAAAAATATAGACAAACAAGCCGTGCTTCGTGGCACACACCTGTAATCCCTATGCTTGGGAGGCTGAGACGGGAGGATCGCACAGGTTCAAAGCCAGCCTCATCTATTTAGTTAGGCTCTCAGCAACTTAGTGAGAGCCTGTTTCCAAATAAAGTATAAAATAGTCTGGGAGTATAGCCTGGAGGTAGAAAAGACCCTGGATTCCACCCCCAGTACCACCAAATTTATATTATATACACACACACACACACACACACACAATATAAATCCTTTCCAAAAGAATGTATAAATGTGGCCAGTGAAAGCAGAGCAAGATGGCGGCTGAGTCCCTTCAGTGGTCATTTACCCACAGACACAGCAAGTTGAACAGCTGGGCTCAACTATCTTCACAAGAGCTATGATAACCAGGTAAGAGCATTGTGTCTGCTTTCAGCATAAGAAGATGAAAAACTGCATTGGAGAAAGCAATAAGGGAAAGGCAATAAAGAAAGATGTAATGTAAATATCAAAAATTTTAAATGTGAGGAGAAAAAGAGTATAAATATAGTTTAATTATTAGTGTATTTTCTCTTGTTCTTTATTTCTTTATGATCATGTTAAGTTGCTGTCATTTTAAAATAGCTGGCGATAATAAAAAATGTTTTTGAAAGCTTCATGATAAGCTGTATAATAGACAAACCAAAAATAATAAACAAAGAATCAAAACACACTAATAGAATAAATCACTAACCACATAAAGATTATAATTGAAAGAGTCATTAAATGAATAAATAATAAGTTAAATAATGGCTAAGATCTTAACTTTTCAATAATTATTTTGAAGGTAAATTGATTAAATTTTCTTTTTTTAACTTTTTTTATTGGTGCATTGTAGTCATACATCTTAATGGGATACAAGACTTGTGTAGACACACATGCATATATCATCGAATTTGCCCTTCCCCAACCCCCACCCCATTTCCTCTCCATCCCTCCCTCCATGCTTGGCTTAGTGATTGACTTTAATATGTTTGTTTAAGTACATCATGTGCTTTAGAGAGTTTCCTTCTTCCCCCTCACATCCCCTCAATTAGCTTGCCTTATTTGCTCCTCTAAAGGATCTCCTTCTTCATCTAGAGTTCCTCTTGTTACTCATTTCTCCTTAGGAAAAGCATCTGATTTCTTCTTCTTTTTTTTTTTTTGTGGAACATATTGAAAATGACATACATTCAAACTATGCTTGGTACTCTCCCCCCCTTCCCCTTCCCCCCTCCCAACAATGTTTGTCCTTCATTAATCAACTTCAGTCTTCTTCCTAACCTGTCCTTCCATTCTAGCTTTGATGAGGTTTCTCCTCCATTGTCTGAGGTCCCTCTGGTATCCCTAATACTCCTTAGTTTGGGAATATTAGAGAAAACATAGTCCCTTCTCTTTCTGTGCTTGGCTGATCTCATTTAACATAATGTTCTCCAGGTCTTTCCATCTTCTCGCAAATGACATGATTTGTTCTTTTTTTTATAGCTGAGTAGAATTCCATTGTGTGTATCTCCCATAATTTTGCAATCCATTCATCTGTTGATGGAGACCTAGACTGGTTCCATATTTTGGCTATTATGAATTGTGCTGCTATGATCATGACTATGCATATGTTACTGTAGTTCTCTGATTTCAACCCCTTTGGAAAGATACCCAGGATTGGTAGAGCTGGAGCATATGGTGGATCCACTCCCAGTTTTCTAGGAATCTCCATGCTGATCTCCATAGTGGCTGCACTAGTTTGCACTTTCAACAAATTGTGGTTGAGAAAATTAGATGCCCATATGTAGAAGAATGAAACTAGTCCCCTATCTTTCACTGGTTACAAAAATATCAACTTAAAATGATTTAAGAATTACAGTTAAGACCTGAAACTAAGAAATTACTAAGAGAAATGCTTCCAAACTTAGAATGTGGAGAAATTTTCTGGACAAGATCCTAAAAGCACAGAAAACAAAAGCTAAAATAGACAAATGGGATTATGTCAACCAAACAACAACAAAAAGCTTCTGCACAGCAAAGGAAGCAATCAACAGAGTGAAGGGGTAACCTATAGGTTGGGAGAAAATGTTTGAAAACTATACTTCTAACTAGGGGTTGATGTCCAGCTATATGAGAAACTCTAATAATTCAACAGCAAGGTAACCAATTTTAAAAGGGACAGTAAAAAGGGAAATAGATGTTTATTTTTTATTTATTTGTTTCCTTTTGTTGGTACTGGGGTTCCTGAAAGCCCTTCTATCTCCGGGCTACACTCCCAGACCTATTTTATATTTTGAAACAGGGTCTCTTAAGCTAGCGTGGCTAGCTTCGAACCTGCGCGATCCTCCTGTCTCCGCCTACCAAGCACGGGGATTACAAGTGTGCGCCACCATGTCCGGCTTAGGGAAATAGATCTAAATAGACATAGTGCAAAAGAATACAGACAAATAGCCAACAAGTATGTGGAAAATGCTCAACATCACTAATCATCAGGGAAATGCAAATCAAAACCACAATGAGATGTCCCCTAACCCCAGCAAGAATGGCCATTGTCTAAAAGACAAAAGCAATCAAGAGCTGGCAAGGATGTGGAGAAAGGGGAAGGCTTGCACACTGTTGGCGAGAATGTAACTTAGTAAAAACCACTATGGAAAAACACTATGGAGGTTCCTCAAAAATTTTAAAATAGAACTAAGCATATGAGCCAGCAGCCCGTCCTGGGTACAGAGCCAAAAGAAATAAAATCAGCATGTTGAATCATCCATATTTCCATGTTTATTACAGCACTAGTCACAGTGGCCAAGAATGAAAACAGCTTAATCATCTATCAATGATTATGAACAGGTAAAGAAAACATGGTTCATATACATAGTTTAGTACTGTTCAGAAATAAAAAAAAAATCAGCGAGATCCTGTCTTTTGTGGCAACCTAAATGGAACTGGAGATCTTAATGACAAGTGAAATAAGCCTGGTACAGAAAGGCAAGTGCCACATAATCTCATCATACGCACTATTAAAATGTTTACTAAAGCTGGGTGTGGTGGCGCACCAGCATTTGAGCGGCTGCGACAGGAGGATCCTGGTTCGTGGACAGCCTTGGCTACTTTAGTGAGGCCCCTTGCAACTCCGTGAAACCCTGTTTCAAAATAAAGAACAAAAAATAGAGCTGGGGCTGGAGCTTGGAGGTAGAATGCCTCTGGGTTACATCCCAGTACCACAAAAAAATGTTTAATAAATACACTATTAAAATGTTGATCTCAAGAGAAGTTAACAGCACAACAGTGGCTACCAGAGGCTGGGGACAGTAGAAGTGGGTGTATGAGAAAGTGCTGATCAATAGATTTTAAGTTACATAGGCGCATCTTCTATTGTGCTATTGCAAAACAGGGTGACTATAAGTAACAACAATGAACTATGTATTTCAAAAAGATATAAAAAATGAGCTGGGCGTGCCGGGCGTGGTGGCGCACGCTTGTAATCCCCGCGCTTGGGAGGCGGAGACAGGAGGATCGCGCAGGTTCGAAGCCAGCCGTGCTGGCGTAAGAGACCCTGTTTCAAAAATATAAAATAGGTCTGGGAGTGTAGCCCGGAGGAAGAAGGGCTTCCAGGAACCCCGGTACCACCAAAAAAAAAAAAAAAAAAAAAAAAAAAAAAAAAAAAAAATGAGCTGGGCGTGGTGGCGCACGCTTGTAATCCCAGCATTCGGGAGGCTGAGACCTGAGGATCGCGGTTCGTGGACAGCCATAGCTACTTAGTGAGGTCCTCTGCAACTCAGTGAGACCCGGTTTCAAAATAAAGAATAAAAAATAGGGCAGGGGGTGTAGCTCAGAGGTCAAATACCCCTGGGTTCCAGCCCCTGACCCGCCCAAAAAACAAAAAGATTTAAAAAAGGATTTTGAATTTTTCTTTCTTCTTTTTGGTACTGGAGATGGAACCCAGGGGTATCCTACTTCCAAGCTACACCCCAAGTCCTATTTTTTATTTTGAAACCGGGTCTCACTGAGTTGCAAAGGGCCTCGCTAAGTAGCTGAGGCTGTCTGTGAACTGGGATCCTCCTGTCTCAGCCTCCCAAATGCTGGGATTAAAAGCGTGTGCCACCACGCCCAGTTCAAATTTGTTCACCATAAAAAAATGATAAATACTTCAGGAGATACATATGTTTAGCATGACTTAAACATTATACAATATGTACTTATATTTAACACATTATATGGCACCCATTAATATGTCCAATTTTATGTTTCTGCATAGATTAATTAAAAAATTAAAGCCAAGAACACATGAAAATTTGCTTAACATCACAAGTCATCATTTCTATTTATAACAAAAATTAAAACTACAAATAGTGTTTAGCATCCAATACAGTGGTTGACATTAAAGACTGGCCACCCTAAATGTCATATTGCTGATGGGTGAGGAGATGATACGGCCTGTTTTGCAAACTGTCTGGCAGCTACTGACAAAGATAAACACACACCTGCTCTGTAAGTTGCTATGACATTTCAGATGCACAAATCTGAACATTGGATCCATTTTTGCAAAATAACTTTACAAGGAATACTAAAAATTTATACTAAAGGAAACTTTATAACTTAAAATGAGAAACATAGGGTTAACTTTGAAAAATAATGAAATTCACCATATTACTAAAAAGAAGATAAGAAGAAAGAACATATGCTTATTTTAACAGGTGTAGAAAATGCATTTGACAAAACTCAACACATACTCATAACAGGAGGTCTTAGCAAAGTAGCAATATCTCAACCTGATAAAGAGCTTGTACCAAAAAAACATACAGTTAACACCATACTTAATGATGAAAGACAGAATATTCCCCCCAGGAATAGAAACAGATCAAATATATCCTGTAAGTATTTAATATTGTACTAGAGGTCCTATCCCTTACAATAGGCAAGAAAGAAATAAAAGGTTTTCTAATGGGTAAGGAAGAAGAGAAGCTATCTTTATTTGCAGATCGCTTAATAGTGTATGGAGATGCCGGGCGTGGTGGCGCACGCTTGTAATCCCCGCGCTTGGGAGGCAGAGACAGGAGGAACGCGCAGGTTCGAAGCCAGCCGCGCGCTGGTTTAGGAGACCCTGTTTCCAAATAAAAATGTTAAAATAGGTCTGGGAGTGTAGCCCAGAGGTAGAAGGGCTTCCAGGAACCCCAGTACCACCACCACCACCACCACCACAACAACAACAACAACAACAACAACAACAATAGTGTATGGAGACAACCCTAAAGTAACCACAAAAAAATACTAGAATAAGTGGATTCTGCAAGCTCACAGGATTAAAAACTTAATTTGAGAAAGAAATGTTACTTCTATATACTGACAATGAACGATTGTAACATAAAATGAAAATAAAAACTATACACTCCAAGTGATCACATCTGTGCCCAGTTGATATATTGCAAGGATAAAGAGAGCAGGTGGGAATGGCCAATGGCTCTCAGAGCACAGAGAAACTGAGGAGCATAAGTGGGTGGGATTCCTTAGGTAGAAATGCAGTAGGAAAGAGGCCTTCCACTCTGGGTAAATAGGAATTCGTGAGTAAAGGTGTGGAGGTGGGAGGGAAGGAAGAAACCAACCTGGAGAACAGATATTAACCTGGTTTAGTTTCTACACATAGAAGGTTAGAAAATGAATCTGTGAAAGTAAAGGCACTTTTTCAAATAGGGGATCATTCTTCTTTCCATTATGAGGAGTTATTCAAGATTTTAAGGCCAGAGAATGACATTATCCCCAGAGTATTTTAGGAAAATTAATCCAGTAGTTGTATATGGGGAAAAGTGGGTAAGATGCACTATAAATCTCACAATGATGTGCAACATGCTTACTATTGCTCATAAATCCTCTTCCTGTGCCCATAGAAACTGTTCTAAGACTCAGACCCCACTTCCACCTTCTACCCACAAAAGACATTTCTTTACATCATCTAAAGTTTACGAAACATTAGTCACATAAATCCCTTCACTAAGAGAAAAAATTCTGGAGGAATGAGCCAAGTCTCCATCACCAGCCAGCATCCTACAGCACTTCACAAGACAGTGACTGGACTGATCTGGAGATCCCAAGAGTAAGAAGTTATTAGAGAACCAAGTTAAAATGAGAAAACGCCTGGATGACTGTGACCCTACTCTTCTTCCATCTCTTCTTTCATTTTTCTTTCCTTCCACCAAAAATATTTATCAATATCTATTAACAGCAGGCATTGTGTTCAATGCTGTGAATACAAAGATTTAAAAATATACGATGCATGCCTTCAGATTATTGAGTAAGACAGAAGGAATATCCAATAGGTAAATAACACCTCTGAAGGGGAGTCTCAGTCAGAAACCAGCCCAAAACAAAGGCACACTGAAAATGGGATTGATATAGTTTGGATCCAAAGTGTCCTCCAAAGGCTTATATGTTAAAGGATTGGTCATCAGCTGGTGGAGCTACTAGAAGGCAATGACACCTTTAAGAGGTGGGGCTCTTAAAGTATGCACACCACCATGAGCAACAGGAGAGAGCCAGCTTAGGGATTTTTAGAAGGATTCCAGGGTATCGGTGGGGTCCCAAGTGATGCAGAGGTGCACGCAGTGCTGTGATGCTGCCATTTTCTCTCACGATGCTCTGTGGCACATGTGAGAAAGAACCCAAAAAAGGCAAGTATCTGGAATCATCTAGGATCACACATCAATCTTGAGATTGGGTTTTGGTAGAACAGGTGAACAAAGGGTCAAAGGAGATAAGGAAATGGAGAGGCTTGTCTAAATGACAAATAACATATTCTAGACTGCAGGGAGATGAAGGAATATATTGGGGAAGGACAATATATTATGAAATCAAAGATCAGGGGCAAGCCGGGCGTGATGGCACAGGCTTGTAATCCTAGTACATGGGAGGCAGAGACAGGCTGATTGCAGGTTCACAGCCAGCCTCAGCTACTTAGTGAGGCCCTCCTAAAGAATAAAAAAATAGGGCTAGGGGTGTAGCTTGGAGGTAGAATGTCCTTGGGTTCAATTGCCAGTACCAAAATAATTAATAATAATAATAATAATATCAAGGGCACAAATAATTCATTTCATTAATGTCAAAGAACCAGCCTAATGAGAAAGGCAGTAAAAGTGGAGAGCAGAACTGTGGACAGGAAATGGGATGCCATGGTAAAGGTTGTGATTGCAAAGGCCAGACACCTCCAGCTGGAGGAAGACGAGGAGCCAAGATGCTAGGGATGCACATGTCCCAGGTGGTCATAGTTCACAGCTATGTGGTTTGCATGGAATGACAGTGAGTCTTCATAGGATGTGACAAATAATTTGAAAAATGTGGGCCAGCAACAAGCCAATCAACAGAGACCCAAGACAAGAAGTAGAAAGGCAACTCTCAGTGGGAAAGCTAGGGTGCAATGAAGGACTTAGGCGTGACAGGAGATGCCAGCCTCCCCAAGAGCATAGGGTGCTTCCAGGCTGGGCACTGTCAGAATCTCCCCAGTGTTTGAACACTTCCTCGACTCAACATGAAACCTCTCTGATTGCTTCCGTGAGAATGCCTCTGGGAATGGTTAGTAACAAGCGAGAAAGAACGTGTATATGTTGCTGTCGGCCTCTGAACTTTCAGACCAGGTGAACAAAGAAAGCGAAATGTTTATTGAATGACTAAGAGGTCAGGCATTATGTTAGATCCATGTCTGAGGCACAGGCTCTGTGGTCTCTGTTTGGCAAGAGAGGAAACAAAGCTCAGAGAATTAAAGTGATTTGCTCATGATCAGTAGGTATTTATGGAGGAGCTGGTTTGCAAACACAAGCTGCAAAGCCTAAACCCTTCCCACGCAACTCAGGAAGGCACAGGATGGGAGCACACTCACCAGCGGCCCCAGTGATGCTTGCTTCTCCCCGCTTCTTCTTGCTTCTTGCTGTGTTGCTATTTCTGCTATTCTCTCTGAAATCGGAGGCCATGCTTTGTAGATTCAACCAATTATTTGTGATGAAGTGACATACATTCAAAATGCATGTCTTTCAACAATGCCCAAGCCTTCAAGGGGCAGCCTTGAGGATTTTACCTTCTACTCCCATCTTTTTATTTGAACTTGCACTAGAATTTGTTAGATGCTGTTACCAAGTGTCGTGTGTATGTGTGTGTGTGTGTGTGTGTGTGTGTGTGTGTGTGTGTGTGCACGCACGTGTGTAACTGGGGATTGAACCCGGGGGCATTCTATCTGCAAGCTACATCCCCAACCCTTTTAATTTTTTGTTTTATTTTGAAACAGGGTCTCGTTAAGTTGCTGGGAGCCTCACTACATTGCTGAAACTGTCCTCAAACCTGCAATCCACCTGTCTTAGCCTCCCAAGTTCTAGGATTACAGGCCTATATGCACCATGCCAGGCTTATGGCTGGTCTTTGACTAAGCCTTTCAACTGATTTATTCAACTCCAATCTCACTCTCCCTCCAATTCATCCCAAAAAGTATTCCCAAATACTTTTTGGAAGTATCTTCAATCTTAAGGAGCATCTATTATCATATTTCTGTTCTGGAATCCTCAAGATCTACTGGAATCCATTGTCTACTGTGTTATTAACCTTTCTTCTGCAACACAATTCCAATCTCCCATCCTCCTTTCTTTTTTCTTCCCAAATATTTTTTTTTTGGTGGGATTGTACACTATTTATTTATTTTTTTTGATGACTTAAAGATAACATTTTAATATTTCTTTTTGCTTTCTTTCTTACCAGAGAATATTTGTTTTCTATTTTTTAGGTGAAACTATCATATATTTATATATTTACTTTTCAGAAAAAAATCTATCCTAATATGGAATATGGACTCTAGGTACCCAAAACGATCTTGAAAAAGAACAAAGCTAGAAGATATATATTTTCTGATTTCAAACCATATAAAGCTACAATAATTGAAACAGTGTAGTACTATTCTAAAGGCAGATATATAAACCATTGGAGTTAAATAAAAGCCTAGAGCTAAATTCTTCCCTATATTGTCGTTATTTTTGACAAGGTTTCCACGAACATTTGGTGGTGGAAATATTAATCTTTTAACTAAATATTGTTAAAAAATAATAATTACATGGAAAAGAATAAAATTGGACCCTTACCTAATCCCATATACAAATATTAACTAAAAATAGATAATAGACCTAAATATAAATCTTAAGACTATAAACTTTTAGGAGAAAATCTGGGTCATAAAACCTCACAACATTGAAATTGGCAGTGATTTCTTGAATATGATTTCAATGGCACATGCAACAGAGGAGTATACAAACTCCCTAAAAAATAAAAAAATTATTGTATATCCAAAGACAATGTAAACAGAGTTAACAGTTACTATTGAATGGGATAAAATATTTCCAAATGCTATATCTGAAGGTATATTAATATTCCAAATAGAAGTCCTAGAAATTAACAACAATAAAGGCAAACAATACCCTTTAGAGATAGGTAAAAGACTAACATAAATAATGAATCTCCACAGATAACCAATCTTAGTTGTCTGTTGGATGGAAAATCTTGTTTCTCTAGTTCTGATGTGTGTTACCTATTTCTTCTTTGTAGTTAATCTCTTTGAGTATTTTCTCTAGCACTGGTTTTGAAGACATAAATTCCTTCAGTTTCTGTTTGTCATGGAAGCTTCTTATTTCTCCATCTAATTTGATAGAAAGTTTTGCTGGGTAGGAAATTTTTGGCTGAAAGTTGTTTTCTTTCAGAGTTTGGAATATGTTACTCCAAGCCTTTCTGGCTCTCATAACTTGGTTTGGGAAGTCTGGAGTGATTCTAATTGGTTTGCCTCTGAATGTCACTTGGCCCTTTGCTTTTGTTGCCTTTAAGATTCTCTGCTTGGCTTCCACATTGGTCATTTTGACAATTATGTGGCGTGGGGATCCTCTTCTCCGATCCTGTCTAAAGGGAGTTCTATAAGTTTCCTGGACCTGTGTATCAACCTCTTGCTCTATGTCTGGAAAATTTTCTGCTATTACTTCCTTGAAGAGATTGTTGATCCCTTTGGTTTCACTTTCTTTTCCCTCCTCTATTCCAATTATTCTTAGGTTAGCTCTCTTAAAATGGACCCATATTTCTTCAATATCAGATTCCTGCTGTCGGATATTTTTTCCTAGATTAGAAACTATGCGTTCATTTTTGGATTGCTCATCTTCTAAGAGCGAGATTCTGTTCTCCATGTGTTCTAATTGGTTGTTTGTGCTTTGAATTGAGGCCTTTACTTCATTAATTGCATCCTTTATCTCTTTTTGGCTCTCTCTGAGTTCTTTTCGAAGCACCTCTATTATTTCTACAGTTATTTTCCTGATTTGATCTTCTAGAAATCTCTGATTTTCAGTTTTATTGGGTTCTGATGCTGTGGGGTTGTGGGCATTTATTGCTCCAGTATTATTTCTCTTTCCCATAATTTCGGATGTTTGTGCCTTCTCTGGGTTCTTCCCTTGGGTCACTATGATTTCGCTTAAGGTGTTCTGGGTCTCGAGTCAGTAGTATCTCAGACCCCACTACTCCTTTACTGGGTTTTATCACAGAGTCTCTGACCCAGAGAGTCGATAGAGGCTGCTTTAGATTGTGGGGGGTGCCAGGTTGCACGTTCACCTATGGTGTGATATCTCTGCCACCATCCCTCCCCCACTGGGTCAAGTCCCCGGGAGTACAGTACTGGGATTTCTCCTCTGTGGCCCGCAATTTGACTCACTGTTCTTGAGTACGCAGATGTAGCTGTACTGGCCTCGCTGAATTCGCTGCTGCTGCCGCCGGTGGCAATATGTCGCTGCTGCTACGCCCTCGGCTGTGGGGCTGGTGTTTTTCTTCTTGGTTTTGATTTCCACTCTGAATCCCTGCAGCGTGTGCTGAGCTCGGCCACTGGGAGCTTTAGATGCTCTCTGCGCCGAGAAATCCCGCCTGGCTGTTCCGCAGTGGCTCACCTCGGCTTGCTGTAGCCGCCCATGAATTCGCCTTTGCCGCCAGCAGTATGGCGCTGCTGCCGCCTCTGCCGCGTCCTCGGGCGTGAGGCCGGTTATCTCCTCTGTGGCTCTGTTCTCAGTCCGCTTTCTCTCTGGAGCCTGGTGATTTTTTGTTTCACTGGTGATGGTGTTTTCTGGCTATGAAAGGTGCTGATTTTGTGGTAATGGAGATTTGTTGTTAGCGGGGCTCTTAAGTCCCGCTTTTCTCGGTCGCCATCTTCCCGGAAGTCCTTCCCAAACATTTTTAAATATATTTTTCTTCCAAAAAGATGTTTCATAGGATGAAAAACTATACGGTCATTCAAAATAACAGGGTACTTTTATATGAATAGGTACCGAATGTTCATACACCTCAAAAATATTGTATGCTACCATTGATAAGGGAAAGAGGGATACATATTCATGTGTGTGTATGCATGTGTGGTGTTTGTGTAAAGAGACCGAGAAAAAAAATCTCTTGAAAAAAATGCAACCAGTAATAAGTGAAGAAGAACCAGGGCACTGCGAAACAGGAGTGGAAGAGGGAATAGTTTTTACAGTGTATGTTTTTTAGATGTCAAATTGTATATTACATAAATGAATTATGTAATCAACATGTATAAGGATCCCATTTTAAAATGGAAAACAGGTTGTTATTATACCATCCATAATTCTACCACAGGTATTGTAACTGTTGACTTTTTTCAAACTGGCACCCTTGCATGACATGTAAAAATATAACACCTAGAGTTAAAGCCTTTTAATAAGCAGACACTTTCCAGTCCCGGTCTTCTGTTCCTCCTTCTCTCCCTCTCCAGAAATGGCCACTACAGTAAGTCCACACTGTATCCTGCCAGGCCGCTCATCATCCTTTTACGTATCTACATTGACATGCATAACCAATGAAGAGTTTGGGGCATGCATTTTCAGTTTTACAAAGCAGTATCTTCCTCAATGCATAATTCTGCAGCTTGCCTTTTTTCACTCAAAATTAAGTTTAGAAACCATCCATTCTCATAGACACAGAGCAATTTATTAATTTATTAATGTAGCCTTTAAGTACTCCTTGTTTTGTTTACTTCATTTTTAAATTTTGATTCCTTCCCATTTTGTTTTCCTTTACTGTTTTCTACTCTGAACAATGCTACTGCAAAATTCTTTGTGTGTCTCCCTCACCACGTGTACAGGAGTGCCTCTCACATGTATGTTCCAAAGTGGAATTGCTACTTCTAGTTTCAGGTCACTAAAGCCAGCCGCGTCGCTGCCCCTGGCTCATGTACCATTTTGCAGTCTGCTCAACCCCACATCCTGAGCGGCACTTAAAATTGTCAGCTCTAAAGTTTTCCTCAGTCTGATG
Source organism: Muscardinus avellanarius (assembly GCF_963383645.1). Lineage (NCBI taxonomy): Eukaryota > Metazoa > Chordata > Mammalia > Rodentia > Gliridae > Muscardinus > Muscardinus avellanarius. The sequence goes on along the minus strand of NC_137791.1, from coordinate 98,722,770 downwards.
AGTGATGATCGTTTTGCCCCATAGATTCTGATTTGCATTTACTAATAAAGTTGGAAAACTCTCATATTTATTAGTCATTTGGATTTCTTTTGTGAATTACGTATGCAGATTCTTGGTTTATTTTTTCTGATTGTTTTCATCCACTTGACATAAAACACATATTTAATAAACATCTGCTAGGTTGCCAGGCATCATCATTATCCCAAAGTAACTATATGCTGCTAGTCCTCAATTATTTGTACTTTAATTTTACTTTTTTGAAGTAAGCATAAAATTCTGCCAACTATTTATGTCATTTGTGTATTTTACTAAGTTGTAGGTCCCTTAATTCATTCATCAAATTGTGACTTGTATAGTAATTTAACTCATCTCATTTATCATCACAACTATGATGTGATCTCTATATACATATATATACATATACATACACACACACACACACACACACACACACACACACACACATATATATATATATTCAGAAGCCAGGCATGGTAGCATATGCTTGTAATCCCAGCATTTGGGAGTCTGAGACAGGAGGATCACAGTTCTCGGACAGCCTCAGCTTAGTGAGGCCCTTTGCAACTCAGTTGAGACCCTGTTTCAAATAAAAAATAAATTTTGGGCTAGGGTATATCTTGGAGGTACAATGCCCCTGGGTTCTATCCCCAATATTGCAAAAAATAAATATACTATACATATATATATATATATATATATATATATATATATATATATATTCAGAAGATGTATATATTTACATACATATATGTATATATTCATATTCATATACATATATATTCACTGAAGCAGTGAATTGCTTCTGGATAAAATTAAAAACTGACTTCAGGGATCCAGTTGTTTTTTAAGGTTGATATAATGCAGACTTTAAAGTATCATTTTAAAACCAAGAAGGTATATGATGCAGCTCAGGGCACCCATAACATCTAAGTATTTGAAGATGGCCAAAGATGATTCAGTATGTGAAAGGTGCCCTGTAGGTTGGTGGTTTCTGGAGTAGAGTTCTGAGCAAATTCCCCTAAGTATTACTATAGATAATGTGCTTATTATTTATATATTCTTTATATTACTTTATTAACAATATTATAAAATTATTATAGTAACATATGATTCCTTATTTATACATTTTATATTGAAATTAAAAAGTTAAATATGCATTTTTAAAAGCAAATAATACTATTCATTAGTTCAAAGTTTTTCTAAATAAAATATTCCACTACATTAACACAACCAGTAACACTGAGGCTTCATTAAAAAAAAAGTGCAGAACAAGTACACTAAACTATTAAGAGTCGTTTCCTCAAGAGAACAGGATAATACTCATCTACATTGCCTGAATTTTTAAAAAGGAGCACAGATTAATTTTATAATAAATACATTTTGATATTTTTTCTTAAAACATTGATTAACATTACAAAAAAAACGTTCACAATATACTAAGCAGAAAAAGCAGATGGTTAAGCATTATTTAGGGTATCATATCATCCTTTTTTTTTTTTTTTTTTTTTTTTGCAGGTCTGGGGATGGAACCCAGGAGCATTCGAGGTCCAACCTACAACCCCTGCCCTATTTTTATTCTTTATTTTAAAACAGGGCCTCACCAAGTTGCAGAGGGCCTCACTAAGTAGCTGAGTCTGTCCACAAACCCCGATTCTCCTGTCTCAGCCTCCCGAATGCTGGGATTACAAGCGTGTGCCACCATGCCCAGCATATTATCTTATTTTAAAATTGCATATATGTGCACAAAAAAGATAAACACTTTCACGTTAAAATTTTAGTGGTGGGATCATCAGTAAATATCAATCAGTCTACCACATTTTTTAGTGCTTGCCCAACGTCAGTATTTAATTGCAACACTGAGCCTGTGTCTTGGTGTTTAGCAATGCTCAGGAGTGGTGCAACCACCTAAAACAGGCTTTGCCTGCTCTGCAGCAGGGAGGCAGCCAGGGACTGAAAGCAGCAATCACTTTCTCAGCCAGGACTTGGTTTCTAGCCCTGGCTCTTCATAAATTGCCGTGAGCCTGAGCAGAGAACTTTGTGAGCCAGTTTTCTCTTATCTCCAGCAAAGAGGCCAATAACTCTCCTGCCTACTGTAATGAGTCTCTATGGAGAACTAACGAGACGTTTGTAAACAAAGCTACATTAAAGGCTATGAAGTTATACAAATGCAAGTTGATAATATCATATAAGCTCCAACTTCAGAGCGAGACAATCATCCACTTTTTATGGAGTCAAAAAGAGCTAATATGATTAAAATAAGCATTCTTAATCCCCCTGAACATCACTTTGAAAAGTCAAAATTGTCAAAAAAAATTTTAAAAAATTTAAAAAATTAAGAAAATAGTAATTAAGCCGGACGTGGTGGTGCATGCTTATAATCCTCGCGCTTGGGGGGCTAAGACAGGAGAATTGTACAGGTTCAAAGCCAGCCTCAGCTACTTAGCGAGGCTGTCAGAAACTTAGTAAGACCCTGTTTCCAAATAAAATATAAAATAGGTCTGGGAGTATAGCCTGGAGGTAGAAAGCCCCTGGGTTCTACCCCCCAGTACCACCAAAGAAAAGAAGAAAATAGTAATTATCTTTATAGGATCCAAAGCCAGTTGCAATTCCCATGAAAAACAAAAACAGACGACACCACAGTACATGTGCCCAAGGCAGACACCAGGACCCCGCAGGCAGGTTCCGTCAGTTGTTCAGTGTACCAAGAAACCCAGCTCCTCCTCAGGAAGAAGCAGTTCTACCAAGGTGATCATTGTTATCACAATTATCATCATCTCCACTGTCGAAGAAAAATTAACATCAAATAGACATCCCAATCAATCAAAAATCAATGAACAAAATCTATCAAAAAGTAACATATCTGCCCGTACTCCTTTTATTAGCAAGAACAGTTGCTAAGAACACAGTGATATAACAGAGTGGTTTAAATCCCTCCCCCCAAAAATGCAAGTCTACTAAGTGCAAGAATGGTGTTTGTGCACTACTATAATCCCAGTATGGAGAACCAGGAACTGTGTCAATATATATTTGTTATATAAATATAAAGAATTGATGATCTCAGTACTTGGGATGTGAGACAGGAGGATCCCAGATACAAGGCTAACCTTGCCAATTTAGTGAGGCTTTCGGCAACTTAGGGAGACTCTGTTTCAAAGCAAAACTCATGGCCAAAGAGTAAAAGAGAAAGGGCTGGCGGCCAACAATCCCCTCCAACACACACCCAACACCTCACATCCTTCACTAGGCCCTACCTTTGTGTGTGCATGTGGTACTGGGATGGAACCCAAGGCCATTCATTCTACCTCCGAGCTGCAGCCCAGCCTATTTTTTATTCTTTATTTTAAAACATGGTCTCACTGAGTTGCAAAGGACCTCACTAAGTAGTAGCTGAGGCTGTCCTCGAACCGTGATCCTCCAGCCTCAGCCTCCTGAGTGCTGGGATTACAAGCGTACACCACCACATCCGGCTAGGCTCTACTTTTTAAAGTTCTACTCCTTCCCCATAGTATGACCCTAGGGGTCAAGCCTTCAGCACATGGGTCTCAAGGACAGTCAAGATCCAAACTGCAGGATCCATGAGAATTATGACCCAGGGACATCACAAGATACTTCAACATCTAAGAAAGTTTATTTTGAAATCATTGTATTAGCAGGGTGTGCTGACACACATGACTATAATCCCAGTACCTGGCTAAGGCAGGGGGATCACAGGTTCAAGACCAGCCTCAGAAACTTCATGAGACCCTCAACAACTTAACAAGACTCTGATTTGAAATAAAAATTAAAAGGGGCTTGGGGCTGGGGGTACAGCTCAGAGGTAGAATGCCCTGGGTTCCATCCGCAGGCTGGCCTTGAACCTGTGATCCCCTTGTCTCAGCCTCCCAAGTACAGGAATTATAGGTGTGTGCCACAACTTCTGGCTCCATTATTTTATTATAACCCATGCCAATGTCTCTCCCACCATACCTGAGAGAGCAGGTGCCAATAAACTCTAGTTTTTATTTCTTCATCACCTTATCCAATGCCTGACTCATAATAAGCAACCTAAATTTCCCTTTTACTATTGTTATTTATTCTATTGCATTAATGCTACATGTGTGTTCAATAAAAGTATACATCTGCATTTATTATTGTTTAATGACTACATTTTAATGACTCTTCATTCCTATTTAATTACTATGGGCATCGTTATGATAGTACAGTTTGTGCATTTATTATTTACAGTTGCCTTTAGAATAATTGTATCAAGTTCCCAAGAAAACTCACAATGTGCTTTAAGTGAATTTATTAAATTTATTGACTAATTTAATGAGAATCAACATGCTCACATATTAAATTTTATCAAATAATAAGAGATATATCCTCATTAATAGTGTTTTTTAAATCCACTTTCTAAGTCTATAATTTTCCTTAAATAAGACATGCATATTGCTTATTAAATGTACTCTATGTATTTAAACTTTTTATTTCTCAATGAAGTTTGCTATTTTATTATCTAGTTATTTCTGGTCTATAGGAAATCTATTAGTTTATATATTTATTTCATATGCTATCATCTTTTTATCATTTAATAGTTTTAAATTGATCCAATTGTTTTTTCTAGGTAGACAATCATCCATAGACAAATAAAAATTTCTCCCTTCAAAACATATATATTATTATAGAACAATGTAAAATAATAGATATATCTGACACTTTTTGTCTTGTTTCAGTGTCTAGAACTTCTCCTACTTTTGCCTATTTAATTCAGATACATTTTTCTATTGGGTTACAGAAGTTTTCTTTTATTATTAATGCAGTATTTTATTAAGTATAGATGTTGAAATTTATCAATTACTTGCTCATCAACTACATATGAATCATCAAAACTCAGGTTGTCCTGGATCATTTTACCTCTATCTCTAAGCTACACCTTCAGTCCTCCCCCCACCACCGCGGACCTCCCCCAGCCCTGAACACGATCTCACTAAGTTCCTGCAGCTGGCCTGAAACTGTCGATCTTCCTGTCTCAGCCTCCCAAGTACTTGGATTACAGGTGTTTGTACGCTGCCACTTCACCTGGCTTGTACTTGGACTTTTGAAAATTGTTAGTTTTAATTGTGAGCACTCATCCCAAAGTATACAGAATACCTGCAGTAGCATAATTTAAAATCTTGGCACAGTGGTGGTCAGCCAATGGGGAAGTATATTACATTGCTCCTTTCAGGGGATGTAGGAAAGGACTGGCAGCCCAGTTGTCTCATATTTGCACCCAAAGTAAATGGCTAGAGCCTTATGCTGCTTGACTCCTTTGAGTTATTGCTGGGAATACAGTAGGGAACAAAGGAAAGATTTTGTCCAGGAAAGTGCCTGGCATTATAGTCAAGGACTAAATAAATATTTGTTGAATAAGTTAATAAGTAACTTGGGGGGCAATGGCTTTGGGGGGAGGGGAGGTAAGTTCTTGGACCTGTTTATTTTATTTTTTAGTCAATTTGACTTTTTAAATTGAAATTTAAATATTTGTCTTTCTATGAATGTTTTATTTTGGGCACATGTTAACTTCACACCTTAAAAAAATTACCTTTATGAAAAAGAGAAAGATCTGCAATAGCTGTTTTGTCTTTGATTAAGGAGCTGTTTAAGGTTTCCCTTCCCTTTTTTACAATTTTTAAGAGCAAGGCTCCTGGATTTTGCATTTTTCTTATTCATTTCTAACTTTGACTTCGGCCCTGTGATGTAACCTGTATTCTTGTTTTGCTGTACTGAGATCACTTTTATGACCAATATTTATAGATGTTTCCAGAATAGAAAAAAGAGGCTATGTTCTCCAAGAAATATAAAACACAATAGATAAGGATGAGATCTCCTGAATGCTGAGATTCCAAGAATGTGCCTCCACGCCCGGCTAATAGTGTCTAATTTTCTAACATACAACAAAATCACTAATATTTAAAAACACATTGCACACTTGTAATCCTAGCATTGGGGAGGCTGAGACAGGAGGATCACAGTTCAAGGATAGCCTCAGCTACTTAGTGAGGCCTTTTGCAATTCAGTGAGGTCTTGTTTCAAAATAAAGAATAAAAAATAGGGCTGAGGTGTAGCTCAGAGGTAGAATCCTTCTGGGTTCCATCCCCAGTATCGCCCCCCCCAAAAAAAATGTAATCATGACAAAATAAAGATGATAAGTCATTTTTAAAATAAAACATAATAATAAGTGATAACAGACATTTAACATCTAATTTAAGCCAGGCGTGGTGGCACACGTTTATAATTCCCGCACTTGCGGGGTGGAGACAGGAAGATCGCAGAGGTTCGAAGCCGGCCTCGCTGGCTTAAGAGACCCTGTTCCCAAATAAAAATATAAAATAGATCTGGTAGTGTAGCCCGGAGGTAGAAGGGTTTCCAGGAACCCCAGTACCACACAAAAAAAACCCTAATTTAAATACGCATGCCCATTATGGAGAGTTAAGGGCTAATTGGGTGATGTGTGCATGTATGCCTCTATCATCTTATATTCCATTAAGATGTACGACTACAATGCACCAATAAAAATTTTTTTAAATAAAGAGGACAAGATGGTAGAGATTGTGGCCCCCACTACAGCAGTGTGCGGCCTTGAGTGAGCTACTTCATCTCTTCAGCCGACTTACACATCTCTGAAACAAACGCAGGGTGTTATAAAATGCTTTAAAAAAAACTTCAAAAGCAACCAATGAGTTGAAGCTTATGTTTTAGAAGTTAATTCTTAAGTGGGACATTTCTATGAATGTGATGGTGTTCTATCTTACAATATTTTAAAGAGAAAGAAAAAATAGCACTTAATACTTTTTTTGAGGAAAAGTACACTTGCCAAAGTTATTGCTTTTGACTTTTAAAAAAAATTTAAAATTTGCAAAATCCAGGTAGTATAGTATCTGGTGATATTCAGACTAGCAAAATCATACTGCAAGGCTCTTACTTATCAATATTTTAACTAACATTGTGTTTTAATGATTCACTTATCAGTCAAAATGCAGAGAATCAATAAAGATGCACTCAGAAGCATGTAATGTGGAGAACACGGCAAAAGCTGATTCTAAATACAATAAACCAAAACCAAAGAGTGAGTATATATGAAAAATATAACTGAACCACCGGGTTCTTACCTTTGGTTGTTTAAGTATTATATATGTGTCTTCTAGAGTAGAAATCAGTTGTGTATCCAAAACAAACAGGGATAGACTGGAAATCTTGACATTCTCAACATCCAGGTCGAAATTTCTTTGCAATAATAAACATACTGATTTTTTCCCTTTCCTTAAACATCCACAAATGGCTAGTTTTCTCAATCATTCCCAGTGAAAGAAACACTTCGTGGCATTGGCAAAGGAGGATTTTCACGACTCAGTATTGGATTTGCGGATTTATATGTGGATGAAAATAACAGCAACCAACTCATCATTATCCTGTGCTTGAACCTGACCTCATAAATATGCATGAGAAGTAGACATAAAAAGGGGCTTCTCAAAGCCACATTTCTTAACAAATTTGAAGGTAAACCAAAGGCAATATTGCCTAATGAATTTTATTAAAATTATACTACCAACTTTTTCCAAGGTTGTAATCTTGAATAAATGTCTAGTTTTTTCAAGGTATGATTAAATTTTTAAATGTAGCCCATTATATTAAAATCTATTAATATTTAAATAGGATACACTTAGCTGTTTATTGATACTTTGTGTATTTTGTACAAGAATTACATACTTAAGGCAATTCTGATCAAGAAATTAAATAAGATGGGGCTTTCTCTAATATCTGTAAGATTTGTCCTGTTGAATAACTAACCATTCAAAATTCAAGTTAACATTTATTTCGTTCATTAAATGGCTTCAGCTTCCAGAAGGATTAGAGGTTCTCAAAAGAGAAAATAACCCCAAAATTGCTAGAAAAAAATTTAGAAGGTTACTGTAAACCTTAGAAAAGCTGGCTTTGGGGTTCTAAATTTTTTAAGTGATTTTCTATTTCTAACTATAATATAAAATATGCTTAATATAATTTTGATGTTAGAAAAATGAAGAAAAGAAAATCAAACATTTATCAATTTGGGACAAGCAATATTAACATTTTGGTTGTACTGTCATTATGGTTTTTTAAAAAAAGGTAATTTTGTTTTTTATTTAATAGTATAATAATTTTATTTTTTCTGTCTAAAGCATCCTTTTTAAGATTGCACTAATATTTTACCATTACATTATTCCACAATTTATTTATTGATTTCCCTTCTATTGGACACTTTTTTCTTTGGGCTAAATGAATATCCTTAGTCTTAAGTCATTATATACACCTATATTTATTTAGTTCTATCTTAGGATTTAGATTACTAGGTTGAAGTATATTAACACTTTATGACTCTAAATTCATATTGCCAATATAACTTCCAGAAAATTTGTGTTCTTTGTCAGACTTTATAAACTTAAATCAATGTCATTTGCATTTCATTACCTTCTTTTAATTGACTGACCAATCAAAATTTTTCTAAATATGCCACTTTTATTTAATTTTTCAACCTGATACTTAAACATTTACCCTTTAAACAACTAGTATGGATGTTTCTGATAAATCCATTTCTGTTATAACTTCCTAAATTTAGCCCAATGCAAAATTCATGTCATAATTTAGCTTTATGCTAAAATGCTATTGCGGCCATCCCTTCATATTATGCTCCTCTCTAAGAAAAGAGACATAATCTACTTAGGAAAATAAGCCCTTGCCTCAAATAACATGGCAGTATCTTAAACCAGCCTATAATGATAAACAGTTTAAAAAGTAAAATGGTGACAAACATTACAGATATAAAGGAAAGTAAGTACAGACATAGAGTAATTTTTTTTTTTCTTAATGCTAAGCAAATGCTCTAAGTCCTTGCCAATCCAGTGAAGCAGAGGCTGTATCGATTCCACTTTATGGAAGAGAAGGCTGGGAGATGAGGTAATTTGCCAAAGGTCACAATGACTAGTATTGTGTCAGCTGGATTTACACCCACACAGGAGCACCAGATTTAGCAAATAAAAATATAATATAAATGTATCTCAAATACTGCATGAGACAAACATGCACTAAAAATTTGTTGTTTATCTGAAATTCCAGGTTAGCTGGATGTTCTATTTTTCATCTGACATCCTGACACTTTTACCCCTCTGTGGTGTGTCATATTACTTTTGCCCTCTGAAGAAGAAAACATGAAAAATTAGGTTAAGTAAGGGGCAAAAACTACCGTGTGGGAGAACACTATTGTTCACCAACCGTGATTCATCTATACCGTGAATGCATCTGTGAACTGCTTAGCATGCTACCTGCACGTGCTAGTCTATATTATTACATATATTATCATTGTTGCTTTAGTTATGTTTTGTCTCTCACATCTAACCAATTTTGTTCTCAAAATATTTTATCTTCTTTTCTTCTGTGTGTTTGGTACTGAAGATTGAACCTAATGAGGGTTCTACCTCAGAACTAGACCCTCAGCCATTTATTTAATTTATTCATTTAGGCACTGGGAAATAAACACAGCAACATTCTGTCTCTGAGATACACCCCCAGCCCTTTTAAATTTTTTATTTTGAAATAGTGTGTCTTGCTATGTTACCATGCTGGCCTCAGACCTGCTGTCCTCCTGCCTCATGCTCACCCTACCTCAGCCTCTCCTATGGCAACCATGGATGTCTACTTTGGGGGAATTTTTTTTTTTTTTTTTTTTTTGTGTGTGTGTGTGTGTGTGTGTGTGTGTGTGTGTGTGTGTGTGTGTGAAAACAGACTGGCTTAGCCAGGCGTGGTTGTGCACACTTGTAATCCCAGCATTCGAGAGGCTGAAACTGGAGGATCTCGAAAGTTCGCAGACAGCCTCGGCTACTTAGTGAGGCCCTTAGCAACTCAGTGAGACCCTGTTTCAAAAATTAAAATGACTAAAAAAAAGGCTGAGGGTGTAGCTCAGAGGTAGAATGCCCCCAGTTTCCATCCCAAGTGCTGCAAAAAATAAAATACATACATACATATAGCATTTAGAGTCACAAGTCTGAGTTTGCAGCTCGATGGACACTAACCCTGAGATTGAGGGCATGACAAGGACCCACTGAGACTCAGTTTCGGTTTCCGTGAAATGGGCATGATAATATCTTGCCGGTTTATTGTGAGGAATAAAATAAGATATACTAATGTTAAGAATTTATTATAGTCCTAAAGCATAGCTGATCTTGAAATGTAGCTGTTATAATTTTAAAAAGATACGTATCAAAGTAAAGCATCACTTTATAATAATTAGTTGCACCATTATAAATTTTCCTGGTTTCTTTAGATATAGTTTCTGGTTAGGAAATGTGCTAGGTTCCTAAAAGCTATCTTTTTCTAGTCCTATCTACCTATATGGAAGATGTAACTAAAATAAATGCATCTAAACCTAAAGCAAGACGACAGACTGAGAATTTGTTATTTTTACTTTGAAACTAGGTCTCACTCACAGAGCTGCTGAGTGCTTTGCTAAGTTGCTGGAACCTGTGATCTTGGGGTCTCAACCTCCCAAGTACTGGGATTACAGGTGTGAGCGACCACACCCAGAATTTGAAATTTTTAAAAGATGATTTCAGTGAGTCAAATAAATTGGTTGGAGCTGTAATTCTCATAACTTTTTCTTCCTTCTGCCAACCTAATTCCTGCTAGATATCATGAGACTTTATAAACTTCTCATAATAAAGCTTTTCTTCCTGCAATGAATCACGCACTTGCGTGCACGCGCGTGCGCGCGCGCGCACACACACACACACACACACACACACACACACACACACACACATTTTATATATCTGGAATGACTCACGTTTTATTTCAAATGTCTCTTCCTCTACTCACTTTCGTACTTCCTTCTTGCAACTTTCTCCCTCCAAAACTAGAATTAATTAAGGATGAACTGAGTATTATTGATTCTTGGGGTTACTGGTATTAGTCATGTGATCTTGAGACAATTATATAACTTTTCTCAGCCTCGGTTTCCTATCTGTGAAATAAAAATATGATTCCTACTCATTAGATTTGTGTGAGGATAAGTGGAGAACGATTATAGCATAGCATCTTGTATGCTGTATGGAGTATAAAAGGACACTTAATAAATATGCCCTCTCTTCCCTCCCCTCACCCTTCAGCCCTTGGTCATCACCTCAATTGCAGCCTATGGCATAGTGCTTGGACCTTATTTGCGCCCAATATGTGGAAAAAGGACTTTTCATAGCCAGGTTAACGTGTACCAAAATTTATGAAAAGACACAGTAAAACTATTATGTAAAGATACAGAACCATTACTTCTATCTTGTTTTTACATAGTCTATACAAATCTAACAGAATGTAATCACATGAAATAATTCATTTCAATATATTTTTGCGAGTCTGGGGATGGAGCCCAGGGGTATTTGACCTTTGAGCTACACTCCCCTCCTCTATTTTTTATTCTTTTTTTTTAAACAGGGTCTCACTAAGTTGCGAGGGCCTCACCAAGTAGCTGAAGCTGTCCGCAAACCGCGATCCTCTGGTCTCAGCCTCCCGAATGCTGGGATTATTCATTTCAATTTTTAAATGCAGATCTTTACTTTGCATGTAGAGTCCTTGACAATAATCCTTGATAAAGTCACAAAATTCATTCAAGTGTTGTTCATTCAGTCAACACATGACTGAGTACCTACAATGTGCGGAGAACTTACCTAAGGTCGAAGAGCGCATGAATCCTTTCCTCAGAGACCAGAGAACGGAGACAGGCAAGAGAAGAGGCGATTACAATATAGTGTGATTGTAAAAAGTGAGGGACCATATGCAAGTAACTCAGAAATTCGGGGAAGAAAGAGACTGGACTGGAAAACTTGAAGGGGGAATTGTCTCTGCTGAAATTGATAAGTCAGAACTTTCTTTGCAAATAAAAAATATAAACCCTAGGGTATTTTTCTGATTTACCAAGGCTTAAAAGGGTCAGAGTGTTGCATTTTATTTTCATCTTGTTTTGTTTTCCCCTCCAAAATATGACTAGCTCAACCCAGTTCACATACCACTGGATTTCTTTTCCTGGGACCTGCAGTAACCTTGACTGATAGAACATAGCCACACAGGATTATCTATTTAATAGGCTGCTTTTAATCTGGTCCCTGTCTTGCTTTGTCAGCTCCCTCTAGATCTCCATAATCCATTGTAAAGTACCTCTAACTATAGATCCTCGTTCACCTGACATTGATTTTTTTATATTTTTATTTCAAATTATATAATTTGAAGGATTCCGGCTCTTGGTCCTAAATTATTAAACATCTGATAGTCTGCCTTCCAACACACCAAGACCTTCAGCCAGAGTGATCAGTGACATCTCCTCAGGGTCTATGACCATACTAATTAAAGGTTGTGTAATTAATTGTTTAATGGTGACCTCTGAGTTTAGGGACTCTGTGTTGTCCATCCCTTGTCTCTGACCATATCTTCAGTGTCGGCTCAATACCATTAAGTCAAGTCAGTCATCCAATAACTATTCACTAAATGCCAGGCTCTCTTCTAAGTGAACAAAACTAAGTTGTCTTCATGTAGCATGGTAATGGGGTGAGAGAGACAAAGTAGTAAGCGTATAGAAAGTCAGGTGGTGATCAATGATATGATAAAGAAGAAAGCCAAGTGAGGGGATGGGAGAGTATATGCCTTGGGACTGGGCTGTCTTTAATGGGGTATTTGGGGACGGCATCATTTAGCAGAAACCGAGATAAAATGATAGAGCCAGCCAGGCCCACTTCTAGGGGAAGAGCCTGACTAATAAGAGAGCAGCATACGGAAAGACAGGGCTGTATTGAAGTGTTTAAAGAAAAACATGAAAAGGAGGGAGGGGGAGGGAATGGGGTGGGGATTGGGTAAGGGCTAATTGGGTGATGACTCCATTAAGATGTATGACTACAATGCACTAATAAAAAATTAAAACAAATAAAAACAGGAATCCAATGTGGCTAGATTAAAGGAAGAAGGAGAAGAAAGAGTTAAGCAGCTAAGGTCTTAGAAGACAGCATGTTGGGAACAGTGAGAAGCCTGTTACAGTCCTTCAGAGAGAGAGTTCACAGTGGTTCTGAGCAGTTTAGTAAAGTGGGGGTGGTGAGAAGGAGTCACGTTCTGAATGTATTTTATTTTAAACAGAGGCAATTAGATTTGCTGATTATTATGTAGACTGTGAATGAAAGAGTGGATTCAAGTATAACTAGACTTTTTTTTTTGCTTAAAAAATTAAAGAAAAAGTTGCAATTTGATGAGATGGGAAAACACCAAGAGGAGCAGGCCTAGGGCAGAGGGAGATATGGAAGAATAGTGAGCTGTGTATGTCAGCGCCTCAGTAATATTCATTAGATTGAGTCAATGAAAGACTTCATATTTTCATGGACTTCCTTTAATAATCAAGATTCAACCAGGAATAAATGAAGATTTATGGAGTTCTGAAAGTGGCAATATTAATAAAAAAAAAAGACAAGCAAAGCTTCGTCCCTTAGCTCTTTGAGTTCAAAGTTTCTTAATCTGATTTTATTGGGAGAGCATGGGAGTCAAATACCCTATGCTATTATTGAATAATGTGGTAAATACAGGAAAATGTGTTATTTTCTGAGATGAGTCACAATTTCTACCAAATAGCATCCCTAAAACATCTAATGGAAATTTCATATATTCATTCAGTATACATCTATTTAGTGTCCATTGATTCTTCAGAAATATCAATTTGGGTACAAATTAATAAAATGTGGAAAGTTTTTTACCTGGGCTCAATTGATCCTTTTGGTTCAGTTTCACTTATACCACAGGCACACATGTCATGTTCTTATTATTAAAAAACAGAATGACCGGGGATGATGGCACACGCTTGTAATCCCAGCATTCGGGAGGCAGAGACCGGAGGATTGCAGCTGGTGGACAGCCTCAGCTACTTAGTGAGGCCCTTCACAACACAGTGAGGCCCTGTTTCAAAGTAAAGGATAAAAAATAGGGCTGGGGGTGTAGCTTGGAGGAGGTAGAATGCTCCTGAGTTCCATTCCAGTACCACAAAAAAATAAAAAATAAGATAAAATAAATTAAAAAGACTAAAAATAGGACTGAGGGTATAGCTTGGAGGTACAATGCCCCTGGGTTCCATCCCCAGGACTGAAAAAAAAAAAGAAAAATGGATAAATGCTAGATAGTGGACTAAGAAATATCATTGTACCTGCTAAAAGAGGCAGCTTAATTTATTGTCAAAAGTATAAGATTCGTACATTACACAAACTTCAGTTCAAGTGTCAGTACTTCTACTTGATAGCTCTGTTACTTCAGGCAAGTTATGTAACTTCCGTAGTTATTAATTAAGTAACCATTTAATATGCAAACTGTCTAATCAGGCTAGATTTCCACTCTTGAGATAACTACTTTTGATTATAATTTAGTTTCTCAGGCAGATTTTTTTTAATAGGAAAACTCACTAATTACAGAATATGAGCATCCAATCTGGAAAACCAGATCCTTAAAATTTCGTTTGCATAAAATTAGTCTCCAGCAACCTGTTACTACTGAGTATGTGAATAAGATAAAATCTGGATAATACAGGATCATAGTCCTACCCTTGGGAGTTGTGTATCTACCCATCATTCTATAGTAACTGAAATGACAGGACCCCTCATGAAGTATTATGCATCAAAGATAAATAAGTTATGTTTATTATTACCTGTATTGATAACTAATTACATTATTAAAAATTTGGTGACTCATATATTGGCCATAAAACAAATCTCATCACATCTCAAATGACTTATTATACAAAATGTTTTGTCTAAATTAGAAATAAAAAAGAAATCAATAAGAGATGAACATTTGTAAATGTTTAGAAATCAAGCAGGGTATTTCTAGATAAACAAAAGGTCAAAGACAAAATAATAAGGAATTTTTTAAATATTTTGAACTAAATGATAATAAAAACACAACATATCAAAATGTGTGGCATGCAGTTAAAGCACTCTTTTGAGACAAATGTTAGCCTTACATGCTTAAATTAGAAGAGAATAAAGGTTTTAAATCAATATTCAAATAAGTTTTCACACTGAAAACTAGAAAAAGAATGGCAAATTAAACTCAACGTAAAAAAAAATAAGAGTAGGAATCAATGAAAAAATTAAAATTAGTAAAGAAAATTGATAAAGGTGAAAGTTCTTTTTTTTATTTTTAATTGGTGCACTGTATTCATACATCATAGTGGGATACATACTTTTGTAGACATACATGCACACATTGCCCAGTCAGACCCCACCCGATCCCCACCCCATTCTCTCCCTATCCCTCCCTCCCATGCTTGGCTTAGTGATTGACATCTAGTATTATAGCAATTTATCAAAAATTAAAAATGATAATCTCACATAACAGTTTCATTTGTCTGATACCAAGCTTTTGATGACTTAAAGGTAACATTTCAATATTTCTTTTTGCTTTCTTTCTTACCAGAGAATCTATTTTTTCTATTTTTTAGGTGAAACTATCATATATTTATATATTTATTTTTCAGAAAAAAAATCTATCCTAATATGGAATATGAACTCTAGGTACCCACAACGATCTTGAAAAAGAACAAAGCTAGAAGATGTATATTTTCTGATTTCAAACCATATAAAGCTACAATAATTGAAACAGTGTAGTACTATTCTAAAGGCAGATATATAAACCATTGGAGTTAAATAAAAGCCTAGAGCTAAATTCTTTCCTATATTGTCAAGTTATTTTTGACAAGGTTTCCACGAACATTTGGTGGTGGGAATAATAATCTTTTAACTAAATATTGTTGAAACATAATAATTACATGGAAAAGAATAAAATTGGACCTTTACCTAATCCCATATACAAATATTAACTCAAAATAGATAAAAGACCTAAATATAAATCTTAAGACTATAAACTTTTAGGAGAAAATCTGGGTCATAAAACCTCACAACATTGAAATTGGCAGTGATTTCTTGGTTATGATTTCAATGGCACAGGCAACAGAAGCGTATACAAACTCCCTAAAAATAAAAAACATATTGTATATCCAAAGACAATGTAAACAGAGTTAACAGTTACTAATAGAATGGGATAAAATATTTCCAAATGCTATATCTGAAGGTATATTAATATTCCAACTAGAAATCCTAAAAATTAACAACAATAAAGGCAAACAATACCCTTTAGAGATAGGTAACAGACTAACATAAATAATGAATCTCCACAGATAACCAATCTTAGTTATCTGTTGGATGGAAAATCTTGTTTCTCTAGTTCTGATGTGTGTTACCTATTTCTTCTTTGTAGTTAATCTCTTTGAGTATTTTCTCTAGTGCTGGTTTTGAAGACATAAATTGCTTCAGTTTCTGTTTGTCATGGACGCTTCTTATTTCTCCATCTAATTTGATAGAAAGTTTTGCTGGGTAGGAAATTTTTGGCTGGAAGTTGTTTTCTTTCAAAATTGGGAATATGTTACTCCAAGCCCTTCTGGCTCTCATGACTTGGTTTGGGAAGTCTGGAGTGATTCTAATTGGTTTGCCTCTGAATGTCACTTGGCCCTTTGCTTTTGTTGCCTTTAAGATTCTCTGCTTGGCTTCCACATTGGTCATTTTGACAATTATGTGGCGTGGGGATCCTCTTCTCCGATCCTGTCTAAAGGGAGTTCTATACATTTCCTGGACCTGCGTATCGACCTCTTGCTCTATGTCTGGAAAATTTTCTGCTATTACTTCCTTGAAGAGATTGTTGATCCCTTTGGTTTCACTTTCTTTTCCCTCCTCTATTCCAATTATTCTTAGGTTAGCTCTCTTAAAATGGGCCCATATTTCTTCAATATCAGATTCCTGCTGTCGGATATTTTTTCCTAGATTAGAAACTATGCGTTCATTTTTGGATTGCTCATCTTCTAAGAGCGAGATTCTGTTCTCCATGTGTTCTAATCGGTTGTTTGTGCTTTGAATTGAGGCCTTTACTTCATTAATTGCATCCTTTATCTCTTTTTGGCTCTCTCTGAGTTCTTTTCGAAGCACCTCTATTATTTCTACAGTTATTTTCCTGATTTGATCTTCTAGAAATCTCTGATTTTCTGTTTTATCGGGTTCTGATGTTGTGGGATTGTGAGCATTCATTGCTCCAGTATTATTCCTCTTTCCCATGATTTCTGAAGTCTGTGCCTTCTCTGGGTTCTTCCCTTGGGTCACTATGACTTCACTTAAGGTGCTCTGGATCTCGAGTCAGTAGTATCTCAGACCCCACTACTCCTTTACTGGGTTGTATCACAGAGTCTCCGACCCAGAGAGTCGATAGAGGCTGCTTTAGACTATGGGGGGTGCCAGGTTGCACATTCTCCTATGGTGTGATATCACTGCCACCGCCCCTCTCCCACTGGGTCAAGTCCCAGTGAGTACAGTACTGGGATTTCTCCTCTGTGGCCCAAAATTTGACTCACTGTTCTTGAGTACGCAGATGTAGCTGTACTGAATTCGGTGAATTCGGTGCTGTTGCCGCCGGTGGCAATATGGCGCTGCTGCTACGCCCTCGGCTATGGGGCTGGCGTTTTTTTTCTTGGTTTTGATTTCCACTCTGAATCCCTGCAGCGTGTGCTGAGCTCAGCCACTGGGAGCTTTAGATGCCCTGTGCGCCGAGAAATCCCGCCTGGCTGTTCCGCAGTGGCTCCCCTCGGCTTGCTGCGGCCATCCCGTGAATTCGCTGGTGCCGCCGTCAGTATGGCACTGCTGCCGCGTCCTCGGGCGTGAAGCCGCGTCCTCGGGCGTGAGGATCTCCTCTGTGGCTCTGTTCTAAGTCCGCTTTCTCTCTGGAGCCTGGTGATTTTTTTTTGTTTCTCTGGTGATGTTGTTTTCTGGCTTTGAAAGGCGCTGATTTTGTGGTAATGGAGATTTGTTGTTAGCGGGGCTCTTAAGCCCCGCTTTTCTCGGTCGCCATCTTCCCAGAAGTCGAAAGTTCTTGAAAATAAAACAAAATTGAAAACCCTCTAACTAAACTGGTTGAGAAAAAATAAGGAATTAAAAAATTACCAATAGTAGGTCAAAGTGCTTGGTAAGACTGTAACATTTCTGCAAACTACATTCCCCTGTTCCTGCAACTACTGCCTCTCATGCCTAGTTTATCTCCTTCCCTAGAAAGCTCAGACCCGCCATCCATGTAACACTTGAAAGGGTAAAGCTTCACACAGCAGGAAAACACCCAGACCTGCCCAAGTTCAAAGACCCTGTGGCCTTACTCCTTGAGGCACCAAGGATAATCTGAGCCTTAATTATTTCCACCATCACCACTGAGTCTAGGTGACCTGGCACAGAAACAGGAGCTGTCATTTTAGAGGGTCTCATTTATTGTCACATCCTAAATTATGAGCAAGAAACGGATTTTTCCCAAAGTCATAAAGTGAGATTGCTAGAGATTTTTAAATGTAATTTTAAGTTATAATAATAGTAACTTACTTTTTGATAGGAATAAAAACCTTTCAAAATAATGTCACTCCTGAAAATCTGTAGTGCTAAAAATGCACAGTCTCCTGAATAGGCAGTGAAAGAAATTCCATTATCAATTTCTCCTAGGGAATATGAATCCAGAATTCAAGTTCTTTTTTAAAAATATCTTAAAGTTATATTTTTTAAATGTATGTTGTTGTTGTTGGTGGTGGTGGTGGTACTGGATTTTGGACCCACAGGCACTCTACCTCTAACTACACCCCAGCTGTATTTTATTTTTTGAAACAGGGTTTTCCTAGGTTGCTCAGAGTCTCATTTCATTACTGTGGCTTGAACCTGCAATCCCTCTATCTCAGCCTCTCAAGTACTGGGATTACAAGCATGTGCCTTGCCACTAGACTTGGATAAAGTTGTGTGTGTGTGTTTGTGTGTGTGTGTGTGTGTGTGTGTTTAATGTCTAATTGCCAAATGGGGTAAGGACATAGACTCTAAACCAGACTTCTTTGGTCAGCATCTCAGCTGCACAGATACTTGTTATGTGTACTCATAGGCAAGTTAACTTAATTTCTCTGTGTGTGTGTGTGTGTGTGTGTGTGTGTGTGTGTGTGTGTGTGGGGCCAGGGATGGAATCCAGGGGCATTCTACCTCCGAGCTACACAGTCAGCCCTATTTTTTATTCTTTATTTTTGAAACAGGGTCTCACTGAGTTGCAAAGGGCCTATGTAGTAGCTGAAGCTGTCTTCGAACCGCGATCCTCCTGTCTCAGCCTCCCAGATGCTGGGATTACAAGTGTGAGCCACCACACCCAGCAACTTAATTTCTTCATCCTACTTCTCTCAGCTGTAGAGTGAACAGGATAGTGTCTACCTAGAAGGATTTTACTAGCATTTTAAAAACAAATATTTATAAAGTGCTTAGAATTGTGTTTACTACATAGTAAATGTTATGAACCATTAAATTAATACCTTAGGTCATCACAAACCACCAATCTGATAAAGGATGATTTTCAAGTCTGATGTGCAAAAGAGATACTTGGTCTAAGACGTAAGACTTGGAACCCCAAATGGGCTCGAATCTCTCTCCCTTTCTACTTTCACCTCTGCCCATCCCTGTTCCTCCTCCACCAGCTCAGTGCTGGATTGTGATGTTGACTAATTCATCCTTAACTCTTTTTTCATCAGCCTAAGAACAAGAAAAGCAAGATTGGAGCCTCGGTGATGAAATGCAGGCAATAAAGTTAACAGCTGCTCCTGACTACCCAGAATGAAGGCAAGGTGAGCAGATAAGAGTATTTCCCTCCCTGCAAAAACCTACAGCTGCTTCCTGGGGAGGGTTTCAGCAGGAAGTGTGCCCAGTTCTTCCTGCATAAATTCCTACTTCCAAACCTTACCACTTCACTCTTTGTCTCAGATAACTTATTTGCAAACTGGGGGTTAACAATGCTGTTTGATTTAAAGAATTAATAAAGTGCCTGCATAATAACACCTATGGTATAGGAAGGGTAGCATAAACAATAGTATTATTTTGTGAAAATAGTTCTTGTCAGTTTGGGAATTGCTCTTCCCTGAAGAGTTTGTTTCAACATTCTGTGTCTGTGTGTCTGTCTGTCTCTCTTTCTATCTTTTTTCCTTTCCTGAGGATTAAAATCTGGGGCATTCTACCTCCTAGTTACACACACCCAGCACACAAGCCCTTATTTATTTATTTGGGTGGAACTAGGGATTGAACCCAGAGGCATTCTACCTTCGAGCTACACACCCAGCCTGATGTTACTTATTGGGAAAGAGTCTTGCTAGGTTGGTGGGAGTTTCACTACTTGTTGAGGCCATCCTGAAACCTGCAATCCTCAGGTCTCAGCCTTCCAAGTCCTAGGATTACAAGCATGCGCCACCATGCCTGGCCTCCTTTTCCTCCTCCTCTTCCTCCTCCTTCTTCTAATTTGTTTTGTTTTGAAATAGGATCTTGGCTAGGTTGCTGAAAGTCTCCCTAAATAGATGAGGCTGGCCTCGAACCTACGATCCTTCTGCCAGCCTCCCAAATATTGGGATTACAGGTGTGCGCCACACCCACCTATGGCGTGGGGCAGTGATGGAGTTGCATGCAGGTTAGAAACCAAGTCAGGGTGTATGCTGGGTAATGGAGGGACAGCAGGCGCCCCCTGATAATAGCCCAGGAGGGCAAAGTCTTTTCTAGAACTCCCAGAATAAACTTTAGCTTGGGAATCAACACAGCACAAAGCTGCCACCACCTGAAGGTTTTCCAAACCAGCAGAGCCCTCAGAGACCAGCGCGGGAAATCTTTCCACCCCGAGAAGGGCCAGAAGGGGACCTCTCAGCACAGCCTCGACTAACTCGGCGGCCTCCCGGCTCGGAGAGACGTGGTTGCAACGTGCTGGGTGTCTGTGTGTGGACCGCGCGGCTCTAGCAGCTGCAGGGAGCCCCAGCTGGTTCTCCCACCAGCCCACCACGCTAGAGACCTGAAGCCTCCTCCCAGGCCGCCAGCTCACCCGAGATGAGGCCCCGCCCCCGGGCCAGGGGCGTGGCTCGCGGGAGTCCCCGCCCAGTCGTTCCCATTGGCTGAGGCCGCAGAGGGGTGGAGTCAGCGCTCACCAGTCCGGGATCCAGCGGCTCCACCTGGCCGCGGTCCCCGGGCTGAGAGGCCGGGCAGGTGAGGAGCCAACGCCGCGCCCGGGAAGCCCAGTCCCCGGGCCATGGGGGTGCCGGTGAGGCTGCCGTCCGGAGAGCCCTGCCGAGAAGGTGAGAGCCCCCACCCAAGCCGGGCAGGGCGGCCCCGGGGTCCTGGAGAGACCAGATCGCTCTAATTATTTATTCATCAGTCAGTCTGTCCGCTGCCCAGCCAGCTGGTCAAAAAATATATATTTATCGGTGCCCAAAGTATTGCGGGCTCTGTGGGGCAGGTGTGATTTCACTGGGCCCCGGAGGCTGAGTATGTGAGGGGACCTTCGGGATGCTGGGGGAGGACGCTTCTTCTGACTCAGACTGACTTCCAGACTCGGCGGAGGGTGTGCCCCGGGGACCCTGACCAAGCCGAGCTGCGCCCAGCGCGGGCTCCGCGAGTGTCCCACGCCCGAGGGCTCCCGCGCCCTGGCCGCCCCCCAAGGGCGCTGGGCAGGGCAGGGTCGCCCGCGTGTCACCTCTTCCTAGGAGATGAGACGCCTGGCGTCTGACTCGCGGTGCGGTCATTCCTCCGATACTTACAGCGAGAGCAGGACCGGAGAGGAAAAGGGAACCTGGTGGTGGTGGTGGGGGGGGGGGGGTCTTGCAAATTCTTCTCACTGTTTGCTGGGCTGGGATTTATAGATTCTACCTGAGTCTGCGAGATCTCTGGGCGCGGCCCTTTGCCCTTAGCCAGGTGCTCACAGGACAGACAGGCTTTCTTTCTGCAGTTTCAACACAGAAGGCGCGTGTGAGCCCACATAAAAGTAGGCAAGAGGCGGGGAGGAGCGACGGGAAGGGTGTGTATCAACTGAAATTATGGATTTCCTGGCGTCCAGGGGGAAAGCCCATTTCTAATTTGCCTGGTAAGGATGGAAAGACCAAAGGGCGGGCAGTGAGACGTAAGGTAAGAACTGTACCTTTGCAAAGTTGTTGGCAACTCCCTCGGTTTCCTTTCTTGGCTTTTTAAGCTTATTAGTTGATGGGGAAAGTTTAAGTTTATAAAATGAGTGGACTCGTTAAAACCATGCAGGCAAGAAGGAGAAGACACACACACACACACACACACACACACACACACACACCAAGAAAAAAATGCCTAAACAATTCACAAACTATTCCAAGATTGAGACTGGTATCTACAAAGCAGCCAGGTCCAGAATTATTTCCTAGATAGTTAGATAAATGCGCCCTTTTTCTAAATAATTCCTAAACCAGTAAGTCAGACTGTTAACTAACACACCTACTCTAGTTTACTCAAGGCTCTGTAAATATGGAGTGTGTGTGGACTACGCCGCTTGCTTGAACTTCCGGAGTTTTTCTTCTGCTTTGCTCTTGCATTTAGTTCCAACAAAAATATAGTCAAGCCCTCCGCTTAATACCTGTGATTAATAATGGTAGTTAGAGAAAGATGAGAGAAGTTAGAATCTATATTTTCAGCCATGGAAAGAGATCATGTTTTGGCATGCGTCTTCCCAGCCTGAGCCTTTCTTCATCTGTAAAATGGGAAGAATTTTTACAGCTCCAGCTGTGAAGGGTGGATGCAGGTGGATTACAAATGAAACACAATTCAGAACCTGACATGGGGCAAACAAAGGCTCAATTTTCACTTAGACATAGATTCGTTTGTTCAAATAAGTTCATGAGCCAGCCACTGACTTAGGTTGTAGGAGGGATCTGTACAGCAGCCTGATCCTAGACCCCAGGACTAAGTCCCCACTCTTGTGCAGCCTACTGTCTAGATAGCAGATCATATACAAAAAGCTAATTAACTAGAAATGTCATTACAACAGTGGCAAGTGTCACAGATGATGTACCGAGGGGAGGAGAATGTTTAGACTGGGTACTCAAAGCCCTTTAGAGAAAGTGGTGTTCTAGCTGAAGCCAAAATGACAAGGAGTCAATGATGAGGTCTGAGACTCGAGTACCTTAGTTGGACTTCCATGAAGAAAAAGGTAGTTCCATGCTTTGATTTTTTTACTTTTAAAACTATGAGTATTTCAGAAGATCTTCTAATTCAAAATTATCTGAAAAAAATTAAAATCTATGAAAGGCTTTTAAATTTCATTTTTCAATGTCATTGCATGTATGCTATAGGTCTCAGAGTCCAGCAGCCAATAGAGCTTTATTAACACGAAGATTTTACAGTGCGTAAATAGAATATAAGAAATATAGTGGCACCTGTGGAGCCCCAGCCGCCTAAAGATTCTGTGCCGGGGAATGTAAAGGGTTAGGAGGAACCAGAGGACAGAGGACTGGGCTGTCAAAGGGACAAACATGTATGCTCATGTGTGTGAAGAGTTCAGGCCTAGTTTGGGGTTGGGGAAAGGAAGCTGGAGGCGGAGAGGAACTTGGTGGTTTTAATTATTTTTTGTGTTTTTTGGTTTTTCATTTCTTTCTTCTTCTTCTTTTTTTTTTTTTTTTTTTTTTTAAGGAGTGGGCCGTTTTTCTAGATGATAGCCAGACACCAGAGAAAGAATACGTAGGTGGTACTTAGAGAACTGATTCAACTTGTCTTCCTAGCTAGACTATCTTTGGTTTTGAAAGGAGTAAATTAAGGAACTGCAAGCCTTCAAGAACTGGCTTTATTTCTTGTACTGATTTAAATATTTTCCATATTCACATAAAATGAATTGGCTTATCCTTACACATAATTAAATTCTGTGATTTTTTAAGGCAATTATTTCCATTTTACATATCCAGAAACTAAGAGTCAGAGAACTGAATGTGGTTTTATAATTAGTGATCCAATCAAGCTTAAAATCGTTTGGGCCTTTTAATCTCCTGCAGACGTCTGCAATGGACTGAATGGTTTTTGTCCTTCCAAAATTCCTAGGCCAAAGCCCTGATTGCACTGTGATGGTAGATAACCATGTCATATGGGCAGAGCCCTCATGAATGAGATTGCAGGTTGAGTATCCCTTATTAAAAGTGTTTTGGAGCAGAATCATTTTGGATTTTAGATTTTCTTTTTTAAGATTTGGGGAGTATTTACATGTAAACAATGAGATACCTTGTGGATGGAATCCAAATCTAAATAAGAAATTTATGTCTATTTCATGTAAACTTTATTGTCTGACTGTAATTTTATTTAATACTTTAAGTAATTCTGTGCACAAAATGAAGTTTTGTATAATGTGGAATTGTCTACCTATGGCATCACATCAAAGCTTAAAAAATTTCAGATTCTGTAGAACTTTGGGTTTTGGAATGAAGGATGTTTAACCCATAGTGCCTTTATGAGATAGAGGCCGGAGAACTATTTACCTAGCTTATTTTCCAACCTATGAAGACATAGAAGAGAGCTGTCACCAAGAACTCAACAGAGTGCTATAGGCACTCTGATCTCAAAACACCAGCCTCCAAAACTGTAAGAAATAGCTATTTATTGTTTAAACCACCCAGTTAATGGTATTTTGTTATAGGAGACTGAACTAAGACAATGCCCATATCTATTTTACTTTTGGACGCTGTACTATAACATTTAAAATTTTTGAAATTTTACTAGTTATAAATCATGCATATTGAGCCAACCACAGTGGCGCATGCCTGTAATTTAGGAGGCAAAGGCAGGAGGATCACAAGTTCAAGGACGGTTTGGGCAACTTAGCAAGACCCTGCCTCAAAATAAAAAATAAAAAGGGATTAGGATTTAGCTCAGTGGTAGATTACCCCTGAGTTCAATCTCCAGTACCCCTACCACCAATATATATATATATATATATATATATATATATATCTCCTTATCACACACATTTCTTAAAATCTCAAAATCCCACCACATTAACATAATTTTCATACCAGAACAAGCTACATTTTCTGTATAACTATATCTACTTAGCTGATGCACCAATAAAAGATTTCCTTCAGACTTTTCCAAGAAAATTAAAAAGAACAAGTTGTTTTCCCAGCTTCTCAAAGTTTCCTGTGTTCTGACATTTAAAAGTGCTTAAAAGTAATAAAAACTCACCATTAAAGTTATCTAGAGTACAATATAATATTGCTGAGTTTAGTATTTAATATGAACTATACACGATTTTATTAAAAAATTTAATATAAATGCCAGCTTATTGTAATATTATTCCTTAATTTCCTGCATCTTCATTTTAACTTTCTAAATTTCAAGAATATTTTATCTTTGGCTATTTAGAACTTCAGCAATAAGCGGATTGTAAAGTGTGGAAATAGCCACAGTGTGCAGAGGGAATCTGATGGTCAAGTCTTCCTCGTGGGCTTACTTCCCCATTGACTGTGGGCAATTTTTTAGAGATACAGGTTTTTAATTTTTTCTTTTTTGGTATATATATATATATATGTGTGTGTGTGTGTGTGTGTGTGTGTGTGTGTGTGTGTGTGTGTAATATAGTTCTGGGGATTGAACCCAGGGACTTTCTACCGCTGTGCTACATGCCCGGCCCTTTTTATTTTTTATTTCAAAACAGGATCTTACCAAGTTGTTGAGCTGGCCTTGAACATGCAATCCTCTTACCTCAGCTTCCCAAGTACTGAGATTACAGGCCTGTGCTTATTTTTTTTTAATCAACAGTATCCCCTCTGTTTTATTTGTATTAACTTGGGCATCTTACCCTGTCACATCAGAGTTCATAGGTAGATGTATCTAATATGGCATGATATCAGTTTGCTCAAGGTTACCTTTCATTCTGTTCCAAATTTCTCTAAATAATTGTTCACCCTTATTCTGCTCTGAATGTGCTCTCGGTGATTTATATGTCCTATCTGCTTCTTATTCCTGCTTGCTTGTTCTGTCACTAGAACTGTCAGCTCCTTGAGAACAGAGGCCCTTACGCCTGCCCTGCTGCCTACTGCCTCATCAGCTCTTAGAACAGGGCTGGCACAGAGGACGTGTTCAGTAAGAATTGGCTACAAGCTCAACAGGTGAATAGCTAGCATAGCGCTGCATAGTAAGTGTAAGTGTTCAGCGGCTGTTTTGCTGAGCGAATTAATGAACTAAATATATGGATTATACAGTGCTGGGTAAAACACATTATTAAGCTGTAAGAAGTTTGTTTGGGAGTATTCAGTCAGGTGAACTGATGGAAAGTAATTGAAAGTTTCTCTTAGGTTGAAAATGTAGAAAAGGCCTCTCCAAGGAGGTGACTTTATTTCTGTGTGTGTGTGTGTGTGTGTGTGTGTGCACGCGCGCGCATGTGCATGCATGCATGTGTGACCCAGGCAAGCCCTCTACCACTAAGCTATACCCCCAGCCCCAGGAAATGACATTTCAGTGCCAAAAAGCACTATGTAATGGGCTAAGCAATAGCTACTTAAAAAGCTTTAAGGTGGAAAGGAACTTAACCTATAGGAAACAGGCAGTAGGGAATGAGGTTAAACAAAGGAAAACAGGAACTGCAGGCCTTGTAGGCTGTGCCAGGGAATTGGGGACTTTTTATGAATGAGAAAGGAAGCCAATATAGAATGTTGAAAAGAGAAATAACAGATGGGATCTACTTTTCTAAGGCTTATTTCACCTGTCCTAACCCTTGTTACTCATTGACAACATCGCACACCATCTTCTTTCTATCACTCCAGCCAGCCTGGCCGAGTGCAGCTCTTTTAACCTCTCAAACACACTCCTGACCCAAGGTTTTTTCTTTCCCATTCAATCCTGTTTTTAAAATATATTCATTTATAGCCAGGTATGGTAGCTCATGCTTGTAATCCCAGTACTTGGGAGGCTGAGGCAGAGGATCGTGGTTCGTGAACAGCTTCAACTACTTAGTGAGGCCCTCTGCAACTTAATGAGATCTTGTTTCAAAATAAAGAATAAAAAATAGGGCTGGGATATAGCTTGGAGGTAGAATGCCCCTGGTTTCCACCCCCAGTATGTATGTATATGTGTGTAGATAGATAGATCGATCGATAGATAGATAGAGATAGATATGCTGATTTTTACTTTACATGGCAGTCTTTTTTAATTGAAAATAAATGGTATGCATTTAAACTGTGCTTGCTTCCCCCTCCCCCCCCCACACCCCTGTTTTCCTTCCCCCTCCCAACAATGAGTGTCCAGTTTAACCATGCTGTATTCATACTTTTACAGATATTCAGATGTAGCTCCTCCATTAATCAGCCTTCTTCCTCTCCTCTCCTTCCATTCTAACTTTGCTGAGGTTTCCCCTCCATTATCTGAAATCCCTCTGGTATCCCCAATGCTCCCTAGTTTGGGCATATTAGAGGAAACATATGTCCCTTCTCTTTCTGTGCTTGGCTGATCTCACTTCACATAATTGTTCTCCATATGCAAATCAAAACTACACTGAGATTCCATCTAACCCCAATCAGAGTGGCAAGCATAAAGAAATCAAATAACAACAAATGCTGGCGAGGATGTGGGGAAAGAGGAACTCTTTTACACTGTTTGCTGGGAATGCAAACTAGTTCAGCGGCTATGGAGATCAGTGTGGAGATTTCTCAGAAAATTGGGACTAGATCCATGATATGATCCAGCTCTACCACTCCTGGGTATTTTCCAAAGGGGTTGAAATCAGAGAACTACAGTAACAATGAATACCTATGTTCATAGCAGCACAATTCTTAATAGTCAAAAAATGGAACCAACCCAGGTCTCCATCAACAGATGAATGAATTGAAAAATTACAAGAAATACACACAAGTGAATTCTATTCAGCTGTAAAGAAGAACAAAATCATGGCAGTCTTAACATATTATTCAGTTATCTATCCATGTATCTATTTCCCTTACTAAAATTTAAGAGAGCAAGAATTCTTTTTCTTTTTATTGGTGCATTATAGTCATACATCTTAATGGAGTATAAGATGGTAGAGGTATACATGCACACATCACTCAATTAGAGCATAAATTCTATGGTATTTGTTGCTGTATCCTTCACTCATAAAAACTGCCTGACAGCCAGACGTGGTGGCGCACGCTTGTAATCCCTGCGCTTGGGAGGCGGAGACAGGAAGATGGCGCAGGTTTGAAGCCAGACGTGCTGGCTTGAGACCCTGTTTCCAAATTAAAAAATATGAAAAATAGGTCTGGGAGTGTAGCCCGGAGGTAGAAGGGCTTCCAGGAACCCCAGTACGACAAAAAATAAATAAATAAAAAAAAATTAAAACTGCCTGACCGATAGTAGACAATAAATAATTTGAATGAATAAGTAAAAGGTTGGCTGATGCTATTTCAAGGTTGGGTGAGAGGGAGAGTAATGCCAACAGTGAGCAAGTTTTGGAGCATATAAAGCATTAGAGTTGAGATTTTGTTATAATTAGGATGAAAAATTATGGGTGGCATGGGAAAGAGTAAGCAAGGAGTGACATAACCTGATTCACATTGGCTAATGTTTGGGGAATAAACTATAATAGGCATACACAAATTTCATTAACTTTTTTCTATGCCAATAAGAGTAGGCAGGTATGTCATATATTCTTGCCTATGTGCTTACTTACGGTCCAGACGTGGTTCACCTGGGTCTCTGATCCATATGGGGTTGGATCCTTCATGAGGGATGCACTTGTGTCTTCTCCAGGTGTTTCTTTCTGCGTGGGGTTCAGGCAGAAGGAACAGAAGATCTTCAGGGAATTAAAGAGGTGCAAGAGAGTCAACCTAACCATATAAGCGTTTGGAAACCTGTCTCACATCACGTCTCACACTCACTTCTCATTCTCCCAAATGCCAGCCCAACACCAGGGATGGAGATAATCACTGGAGCTAATCAACTTATGAAAAACTTTATTCTGGCTCATAATATGGAGGTTCTAGTCATGGTCAGTGGACCTTGTTGCTTTGGGCATGTGGCAACATTATGGTGGGAGCATATGTCAGAGCAAAACTACTCACCTCATCATGAGAAAAGGAAGGAAGCAAGGAGAGAAGAAGGGAAACAAATGTCAGGGCTGGGGTCTCAGTGTCTTCTTTCAGGGCATGTCTCCAAAGACTTCCCATCAGGCACCAACTCTTAAAGGCCCCACCATCCTCCCAATAGCACCAACCTGGGGACCAGGCCTTCAGCACATGGGCCTTTGAGGGAATTTGACATCCAGATCATAACAGGGGGAGAAGACAAGAGGAAGTGAAAGACTGCAGAAAAATCAAATTATCACAGAAGGAAAGATGGTGAGATGATGATTTCCTCAAACTAGAAATATCTTGCAGTGATTAAAACAAATGTGGTTTAGTGCAATCATAGAATTCCTAGAAGTAACGAGCATTATTCTATTCCATGTACTTAACTGGACAATCTAAATTAATATTCTCTGGGCATATAGTGCTTGAAAAACTATTTTAAAGCATTTCATCTTTGTATAAATAATATGTTTAACTGGCTGTGCTTGCATTTTATATTTATATATTATTTTTAAATAGGAAGAGCACTGGCCTGGGGGTTGAAATACTTAGCCCTGGTTTGGGAAGTTATATGACTGTGACTAGTCACAATCCTAGGATCAGTCTCTTTAAAATGGTTTTTAAATGCCTATGAGTTTAGAACTGGAAGACGGGCATGGCGGCGCACGCCTGTTATCCCAGCATTTGGGAGGTTGAGACAGGAGAATTGCAGTTCACGGACAGCCTCAGCTACTTAGGAGGTCCTTTGCAACTCAGTGAGACCCGGTTTCAAAATAAAGAATAAAAAAGTAGGACTAGGGGTGTATCTTGGAGGTAGAATGCCCCTGGGTTCTATCCTCAGTACCATAAAGAAAAAAAAAAAGAAAAAAAAAAAGGCCATCAGTAACATTTAAGAGCCAACGGGATTGTAAATGACTCTGGGCATGAAGCTAGATTATAATCAAAGCCCCAAATGACAGATGACATCTTCAGAACCACTGGGTCCAGCTTCCTCATTTTAAGAGATAAGGAAACTGAACTTTTCCATGATTATAGATAGGAGAGCTTAAGGTGGGGCAAGGTATATAATCCTATGGAATATCTAACTTTGTTTTTAAACTTTAAAGGTGTGAGTGTAAACTATCACACATGTACATAGGAGATACATATTGATTTGAACTATACAGAATGCTATTTTTGTATGGACCAAATTTTTTCTTTTATCATCAATTTCATATGGTTAAATATAACATAAGAACATTAGCATTACCAAAGGATACATTCTATATGATTACATTTTATGAGATGAAAAAAGAGGCAAAATTATTATTTAAAGATAGAATCAAATATAAGAAATATTTTTAGTGTACTGGTCCAGGGATTCTACCACTGAGCTGTACCCCAGCCATTTTTAATTTTTGTTTTGAAACAAGGTCTCACTAAGTTGCTGAGAGTCTTGTCAAATTGCTGAATCTGGCCCCAAACCTGTGATCCTCTCATCTCCCAGGTACTGGAATTATAGGTAGGTATGTGCCACCACACTGAATAGAAAATTACTTTTTAAAGCAAAGGCATATCTTAAAAAAAAAAAAAAAGCCTGGGTAGTTATGACTGGTGTGCATTGAATTGTTCTTTCTGACAGATATTTTCTAAATATTTTTTACTCAGTATTTTTAACAACATTCAAGAAGTTACACATCCTCCCCTTCTGGCAAGAGTATTAATTGTCATAGTCACTTCAGAGAGCTTTTGACACTGTATTAAAATAAAAAATAATAGACTTTCTCCTTGTATGTTGCTGAAAGTCTGCATTAAACTCCCTGCAGATGTACTTTGCTTGCTCAGATCTTGAGAAGCTAACTCTGATCTGAGAGAGGCTTGCTTCCTTTCCAGCACTCTGAAGTCCAGCCCACACACCCTACTTCCCCCCTCTCCCCTGTGCCCCTCCATACCCACCAACCCACCATGCACTCCCTCCCTCCCTCCCTTCATCATATCTGCCCTTGGCTCTCTCCCTAACATGCTCCCTAAACAGTAAGCAATTTAAGTTCCAAGGTCAGGAAAGAAACACAATTTTTATTATTTTTCCTGCAATAAAACTTACAAAGGTTCACATCTGCCACTTACATTGAGAACCTGGAAATACAACAACGATCATTCACTCTCTTTCATCGCCCTCTGCCCTACGTCTTCTCCAGTGTCCAGAGACATTTTGCCGTGTCAACAGTTTAGAAGGCGTATTGTTTCGCTGGAATGAGATCCACCCACACTGATTTCAGAGATGAAGTTTTGAAATTGTTAACAATGTTGTAAATGATACAGGGCGGTCATGGAATTCACTGGGAAGTCAACTCAGATGTGTTCACAGACATGAATGTAATCAAAATTCTTACTACCAAAAAAAGACTCTCCCTTTTCATTCCTGGGTTGAGATGAGATGAACAGTGGGCAGAAGATCACTAAGGGCTAGCTGGCATGAAAAGTTGCATCAGTTATTATGAAAACTATTTACTTGAATATTCTCCAATATTAAAGACTATCCCTGAAGTTATGTAAGCCTCCTTGGCATGTTTAGAAGTTTTGACTCAGAATATATTCTATATTCTGAAATAAAGTTGGTTCATCATCTTGCATCCCATTTAGATTTATGAATACAATGCACCAATAAATTTTTAAAGTTGGTTCATTTTAAAATTACAGAAATAAATGAAATGTAGTGGTCATGAAAACCTTAAATTTGCCACATGTAATGGTGCACACTTTTAATCCCAGCTACTCAGGAGTCAGAGGCAGGAAGATGACAAATTCAAAACCAGTCTGGGTGACTTAGCAAGACCTTGTCTCAGAAAAAAGGAGAAAAAAAAGAGATATAAGTCAGATCACTTACCTAGCATGTACAGGGCCCTCAGTAACATAAAAAAGTCCCATTTTCCAGACTTGAACCTGATAGTTGTTTCCTAACTGTGGTGAAATTCAGATGATCTTCTGATTCTTGGCCAAGTTCCATTTACAGAGTTTTGTTGCCAAGACACTATTTGGTCAAGGAATCTTTATTGATTTTCATATGCCTTCTTCAGATTTTTAAGATGTAAAATGGATTGTATTTCAAAGAATTCCAAAGTTATACTTGGTGGTTTTCTTTATCCTGTTTGTTTGTTAAGGATAGCTCATAGTTGGAGAATTTTTCTTATCTAAGAGAAAGAAAATGAGAAGACCAAGTATTCAGTCACAATATTACCTTGTTTCTTGCCAATGACATAATTTTGTTCTTTATTGCTGAGTAGAATTCCATTGTGTGTATATCCCATAATTTTTAAATCTCTTCATCGTTGGTAGACACCTAGGTGGTTTCCATAAATAGGCTACTGTAAATTGTGCTGATATAAACATGGATATGCATATATATGCATATATTACTATAATATTCTGACTTCAGTCCCTTTGGAAAAAATATCCAGGAATGGTATAGTGGGACCATATTGTGGATCCATTCTCAATTTTCTGAGAAATCTCCACACTGATCTCAATAGCAGCTGCACTAGTTTGCAACATCCCACCAACAGTGTAGAATTCCTATTTTCCCACATCCTTAGCAGCATTTATTGTTGCTTGACTTCTTTATAATTGCCGTTCTGATTGGGATTAGATGGAATCTCAGTGTAGTTTTGGTTTGCATCTACCTGATTGATAATGATGTTGAACATTTTTTCATGTATTAACCATTTGTATTTCTTTTGTGAAGTGTCTATTCAATTGCCCATTTCTTGAGTTTTTAAAAGGACTTTGTATATTCTATATATTAGTCCACTATCAGATAAATAGCTAGCAAAGATCTTCTTCCATTCTGTAGGCTATATCTTTAGACTCTTGATAGTGTCCTTTGATGAACAGAAACTTTTTAGTTTAACGTCATTCCATTTATTAATTCTTGTTCTAATTTCCTGAGCTTTGAGAATTTCATTGAGGAAGTTTCTACCTGTGCCTATATATTAGCGTGTTGGACCTGTGCTCTCTAGTAACTTCAAAGTCTCTGTTCTAATTTCCAGGAAAGATCCTGCTTTCTGAGAGACAGGCTAGTCATATGAAGGAGTGAAGTGGCTATGGACACTGTCATGAATTGTCCAGCCCTAGTCAAGTCTCAAAAACTACTCATGGCGCCAGCAGGTTACTGTTCTGGTGAAACAAAGTCCTTATTTTTTTTTAACAAATTGCAGAGGGCCTTGCTAAGTTGCTGAAGCTCTGATCTTCCTATCTCAGCCTCCCAAGTACTAAGATTACAAACATGCACCACCACAACCATCCTAAAATATGTTTTATACCATCCTCTCTATCTCTGTTTCTTGCAGAAAGGGGATAAGCATTAACCATCTCCCTTCAGTGCTGACATTTCTCTTTTCCCTTTTTCCAGGCTATGTGCTGTCTCTGGTCTGTTCAAACTCCTCCCAGGCCTGGTGTGAGATCAGAAATGTGTCACAACTGCTGACATTTCCCGTCCGTCACATCAACCTGAATTCCAGCATAAGCAACTGGAGCGTTTCAGCAAATGCAGAAAACAGACACAGTCTTTATGTGGGTTTGGTACTAGCCATAAGTTCCAGTATTTTTATTGGCTCCAGCTTCATCTTGAAAAAAAAGGGCCTCTTACAACTGGCCAACAAAGGCATTACTAGAGCAGGTAAGAAAGGCATGCAGGTATCAAACTCAAGTTTCTAGCTGCAAAAATAATTCCACTCTAAGACCATGATGCTCCAGCCATAACTATTAGCTATTTCTATTTATCTCAGCCTCTGCATTTGCTGGAGCCAGCTGTGTCTCCCAGTCTTTTATCTCCTGCAACAAGTCTTCTTGGGCCACTCTCCCAGTTACCTTCTGTTCTCTTATTCTTGGAATAGTCCAGGTTCTTTTCTACCCTGAGGTCTTCTTCCTGTGCCTGCAGCTGTCTTCTCCCTGCACTTACCTAGCTGACTCATTACCCTGCAGATTTTGGCTTAAATTCTACCAGCCTGGAAAGGCCCTCCTGGAACATCCTCCTGGCCAGGTTTTCCCCACCTGCATCCTCCTATTCCTCTATCATCACACTAAGTTTTCTTGGTTGTTCCCAGAACAATTTGTGCACGTGTTGTTTATTTACTTGTTGTCAGCAGGTTTGCTTATTTATTGATAGTGGATTCACAAGAGCAGGAACTTTCCTTCACACATTGTTTGGCACCCAATAAATATTTGTAAATTAATGATTGCATAACAATAGAATTAGGCCACCATTTAGAGTGACATTTCAAGTGCTTAGTAAGCTCGACCTGATTACCCTTCATGAGCCATGCATTTTCTACTTTTTTTTTTTATCAAGTATATGCCATTAAAAAATAAATACTTTTTCTAAGGTCCATCTGGAAAAATAAAGTACTACAAATTATGCAAACGATTTTCTGAAAGCAGAGTATTGAGAAGAGATTTGTACCATCAGAAAATAAAACACATCATATTGTTATATAATTTAGTACTGGTATTAAAATGCATAAAATAATAAAGATTATTGAAAATTTATAGATGGACCCACGTACATATAACATTTTAATACATTATTTTTTAAGTGGCTTCTCAGACCAGTGGGAAAAATAATTATTCTGTTAAAAGTGTTGAGATGATTGGAAAAAAGTAGAGGAAAAAATGTGAGTTCTACTTTATACCATTCAGGGAAAAAAAAATTCTAGGTAGTTTAGGGTTACATTTAAAATTAATTTTTTTGAAGACTTCCGGGAAGATGGCAACCGAGAAAAGCGGGGCTTAAGAGTCCCGCTAACAACCAATCTCCATTACCACAAAAAGAGCGCCTTTCATAGCCAGAAAACACCATCACAAGAAAAACAAAAAAAAAAACCACCAGGCTCCAGAGAGAAAGCGGACTGAGAACAGAGCTCAGGGCCACAGAGGAGACACACGCGCCCGAGGACGCGGCAGCAGCGCCATACTGCCGGCGGCAGCGGCGAACTCAGCGGACGGCTACAGCAAGCCGAGGTGAGCCGATGCGGAACAGCCAGGCGGGATCTTTCGGCGCAGACAGCATTTAAATCTCCCAGTGGCTGAGCTCAGCACACGCTGCAGGGATTCAGAGTGGAAATCAAAACCAGAGAAGAAAAAATACGCCAGCCTCATGGCCGAGGGCGTGGCAGAGGCGCCATATTGCCACCGGCGGCGCCAGCAGCAGTGAATTCACCGAGTCCAGTACAGCTACATCTGCGTACTAAAGAACAGTGAGTCAAATTGCGGGCCACAGAGGAGAAATCGCAGTATTGGGCCTCCTGGGACTTGACCCAGTGAGGGAGTGGTGGTGGCAGAGATATCACACCATAGGAGAACGTGCAACCTGGCACCCCCCATAGTCTAAAGCAGCCTCTATCGACTCACTGGGTCGGAGACTCTGTGATACAACCCAGTAAAGGAGTAGTGGGGTCTGAGATAATACAGACTCGAGATCCAGAGCACCTTAAGTGAAGCCATAGTGACCCAAGGGAAGAACCCAGAGAAGGCACAAACCTCCGAAATCATGGGAAAGAGGAATAACACTGGAGTAATGAATGTGCACAACCCCACAACATCAGAACCTGATAAAACAGAAAATCAGAGATTTCTAGAAGATCAAATCAGGAAAATAACTGTAGAAATAATAGAGGTGCTTCGAAAAGAACTCAGAGAGAGCCAAAAAGAGATAAAGGATGCAATTAATGAAGTAAAGGCCTCAATTCAAAGCACAAACAACTGATTAGAACACATGGAGAACAGAATCTCACTCTTAGAAGATGAGCAATCCAAAAATGAATGCATAGTTTCTAATCTAGAAAAAAATATCCAACAGCAGGAATCTGACATTGAAGAAATATGGGCCCATCTTAAGAGAGCTAACCTAAGAATAATTGGAATAGAGGAGGGAAAAGAAAGTGATACCAAAGGGATCAACAATCTCTTCAAGGAAGTAATAGCAGAAAATTTTCCAGACATAGAGCAAGAGGTTGATACACAGATCCAGGAAACTTATAGAACTCCCTTTAGACAGGATCGGAGAAGAGGATCCCCACGCCATATAATTGTCAAAATGACCAATGTGGAAGCCAAGCAGAGAATCTTAAAGGCAACAAAAACAAAGGGCCAACTGACATTCAGAGGCAAACCAATTAGAATCACTCCAGACTTCCCAAACCAAGTCATGAGAGCCAGAAGGGCTTGGAGTAACATATTCCAAACTCTGAAAGAAAACAACTTCCAGCCAAAAATTTCCTATCCAGCAAAACTTTCTATCAAATTAGATGGAGAAATAAGAAGCTTCCATGACAAACAGAAACTGAAGGAATTTATGTCTTCAAAACCAGCGCTAGAGAAAATACTCAAAGAGATTAACTACAAAGAAGAAATAGGTAACACTCACCAGAACCAGAGAAACAAGAGTTTCCATCCAACAGACAACTAAGATTGGTTATCTGTGGAGATTCATTATTTATGTTAGTCTTTTACCTATCTCTAAGTTGTATTGTTTGCCTTTATTGTTGTTAATTTTTAGGATTTCTAGTTGGAATATTAATATACCTTCAGATATAGCATTTGGAAATATTTTATCCAATTCTATTAGTAACTTTTAACTCTGTTTACATTGTCTTTGGATATACAATATTTTCTTTTATTTTTTAGGGAGTTTGTATATTCTTCTGTTGCCTGTGCCATTGAAATCATATCCAAGAAATCACTGCCAATTTCAATGTTGTGAGGTTTTATGACCCAGATTTTCTCCTAAAAGTTTATAGTCTTAAGATTTATATTTAGGTCTTTTATCTAGTTTGAGTTAATACTTGTATATGGGATTAGGTAAAGGTCCAATTTTATTCTTTTCCATGTAATTATTATTTTTCAACAATATTTAGTTAAAAGATTATTATTTCCACCACCAAATGTTCATGGAAACCTTGTCAAAAATAACTTGACAATATAGGGAAGAATTTAGCTCTAGGCTTGTATTTAACTCCAATGGTCTATATATCTGCCTTTAGAACAGTACTACACTGTTTCAATTATTGTAGCTTTATATGGTTTGAAATCAGAAAATATATATCTGCTAGCTTTGTTCTTTTTCAAGATCGTTTTGGGTATCTAGAATTCATATTCCATATTAGGATAGATTTTTTTCTGAAAAATAAATATATAAATATATGATAGTTTCACCTAAAAAAACAGAAAAAAATATGCTCTAGTAAGAAAGAAAGCAAAAAGAAATATTGAAATGCTATCTTTAAATCATCAAACGCTTGGTATCAGACAAATGAAACTGTTATGTGAGATTATCATTTTTAATTTTGGATAAAATGCTATAATACTAGATGTCAACTACTAAGCCAAGCATGGGAAGGAGAGATGGGGAGAGAATGGGGTGGGGATCGGGTGGGGGCTGACTGGGCGATGTGTGCATGTATGTCTACAGAAGTTTGTATCCCACTATGATGTATGAATACAGTGCACCAATAAAATAAAATTTAAAAAAAAAATAAAATAAAATAAAATTAATTTTTTAAAAAATCAAAATAATTCCCTTATTAGTGAATAATCTATTCTATATCAAAAAAGAATTATTTAGATTAGCCAAGAAAAAATTACTCAGTATCACTCAGTCTCTCAGTCTGTCTGTCTGTCTCTTTTTTTATTTTTTATTTTTTATTTTTTTGGTGGTACTGGGGATGGAACCCCGGGGCCTTCTACCTCTGGGCTACATTCCCAGACCTTTTTTTTTTTTTGGAAAAAGCGAGGCCGGCTTCAAACCTGTATGAACCTCTGGTCTCAGCCTCCCAAGCAGGGGGATTACAAGCGTGTGCCACCACGCCCTGTGTATTCTTTATTTTTTGAAACAGGGTCTCACTGAGTTGCAAAGGGCCTCACTAAGTAGCTGAGTCTGTCTGTGAACCACGATTCTCCTGTCTCAACCTCCCAAATGCTGGGATTACAAGCATGTACCACCACACCCAGCTTCTCTTTCTCTTTCTGAAAATACTTTAAGTGAAACTAAATATAAAGAATCACTGCAATCAACAAGACAATTAATCACCTAGCAGAAAATAGGCAGCACACATAAACAAGGAACTCACAAAATTAGAAATGCAAATAAAAACAGGAGAAACATGAATGGTCAGTAAACACAGATTACTGTTATTTCACTAGTTCCCAAAGACTATTAACTATGCAATAAAGTTCAATATTGTAAGTTGATTTTAATTTTCTCATTGCAAATTACATAAGGAGACAATCCTAACTACTTTGCAAGATAATCTTTAGAGGTTTCATGTCCTGTTTAGTTTAATTATAACAAAATCATCTTGGTCAAATTCAGGCAATTAGGTATATTAAAATTGAGAAAATTCCGCATAAACATATAACAGTGCCTTCAGGTCACAGGTTATAGTAGTGGGATGATAAATATAATTATTTTAGGAGTGATCTTTGTTTTTTTCAGTAGACTAGACAGAAACTCAATTTCATCATTCCAAAGTAAAGAGTAGATAGTCCACTTTCTGATAATGGTAGTCCATTATTCTTTTATGGACTGATCCAAACTCTCAAAAGCTTTCACACCAGCCATCTTCTTCCCTTAAAAGCCCTCATTAGGTACAAGTACATTTACAATTTAAGGTTTTTTGTTTGTACTTTTAATTATGGCTAAGAGTATTCAGAGTTTATAATATTCAACATTCACAACTCAAACTGACATAAATACAGTGAACCTGATGATTAAATAAAATTTTCTATAAGTTAAAAATCATGAACCAGGCATGGTGGCACACACTTGTAATCCCAGTATTTAGGAAGCTGAGACAGGAAGATCATGGTTCAAGGACAGCCTCAACTACTTAGGCCCTTTGCAGCTCAGTGAGACCCTGTTTCAAAATAAAGAATAAAAAAATCAGGCTAGAGGTATAGCTCGGAGGTAGAATGCCCCTGGGTTTTATCCCCAGTACTGAAATGTTGGAATTATAAGCGTGCACCACCACGCCCAGCTTTTCTTTCTCTTTCTGAAAATACTTTAAGTGAAACTTAATTCTATAGAAATCAAGGATGGCGTTATAGAAAGTTTCTAGTTCTTTCCTGATAGACTTTCGACTCTTCTTCCTCTATTTGAAACTTATTTTTTATTTTTGGTATTTTCCTAGGACAAGGTGGACATTCTTACCTCAAGGAATGGATATGGTGGGCAGGATTACTGTCAAGTAAGTTATTTTTGTTTTTTGATTCTTCCCCCCTTTGGAAAACAGGCTCTGATTTATTTGTAAGAAAAAGCTGGATCTCCGCATTTACCAGAGAAAAATTCAGTGGCAACCTACAACATAAAAGTCACTTTCATTTCTTGCCCAAAACAAAACTATTTACAAAAAATAAACATAAGCCAGGTAACCATATACATCAGTATATGACCAGTGCTGTTTACATTAAAAATGTTGCATTTCCTAAGTCAAGAAATGACATACCATCATGCATTTCACATAAGAATATATACTAAATTATTTTTTTATTATTTCCTGCCTCCAACCCCCATGTTCTCAATACTGTCCTAGAATACAAGAAGAAAGTTAGCATTTGAAATATAATATTTTCTCACAGACTTTTCATATTTTCTTCCCCATAAGAATTGAGAAAAATGTTTTCTCCTCCCATATTTTTTCTGGATCCTAACTTGAATCTGTGGCTATCTTAGTTGTATATTTCTCAAGAATAAGTACATTTTCCTTGCAGGGATCAAACAAAGATAAAATAAGAGATTCTCTGGTTGTCGATACTAGAAAAAATGGGAGAAGATGAAAGTTGTTGGCACAAGCCCTCCTCCCTGTTGCTGTCAGGAGTAAAGGAGACTTTGGGAGCTATAAAAGCACTAACCACTCATGCGATGTCCACAGGAAGATAGCTTCATCTCCCTTTTACCTCCTGTCAGCTTTGCTAAATCCCAAGTCTGAAACTTTCAAAGAAAGAACGTCGTACATTGCAGTTTCCTGCCGCTCATAAATTGTTTTCTCTGTAGCCAAAAGTCTTAAAAGTGTCCTTGTATTTTCCAAAGCCAAGTGACCATATTACTGTCTTTGTAAGATCCTGTTTAAGAAGAAACTTGGGTCCCTTTTCCTTTATAAGTGAAAGAATCTAAAAAGAATGATGAATACAGTTACTTAAGTTCATGTAGCCCTTTCAAGTTTTTAGGGTACCCACATCCATTCTTTACTTTATTTGAATAGTTAACAATGACTATACCGGGAAGATTCTAGAACATATTTGAGTGATTCTCTTTTTCATTTGTATCTCTCACCCTGTACTTATACTTTAAAATAAAAGTACCAGGACATATACACATACAATTTGATTATTGCTATGTAAAAAAGCTCGTGCTTGCCAAAGGTGTCAATACTATACTGTCAGTACTTAGCAACTTAGCAAGACTTTGTTCGTGGTGGCGCACACTTGTAATCCCAGCATTTGTGAGGCTGAGACAGGAGGATTGTGGTTCAAGGACAGCCTCAGCTACTCGGTGAGGCCCTTTGCAACTCAGTGAGCCCCTGTTTCAAAATAAAGAATAAAAAATAGGGCTGGGGGTGTAGCTCGGAGGTATAATGCCCCTGGGTTTCATCCCCAGTACTGCAAAAAATAAAAATAAATAAAAATAATAAAATCTAAAAGGATTATGGGTGTGGCTTGGAGGTAGAACTCCTCTGGGTTCAATCTCTAATACAAAACAAAACACTTGTACTAGTATCTAGTGACAAACATGGTACTTTAATTATGAAGTCAGTGTTTTCCTAGAATTCTGTCCATAAAGATTTAAAATATAAACAATTTGAAGTGATCAAAGAAAGCTTAATATTCTTAGAAAATTGCCATGGATTTTTGTTTGTTTGTTTTGTTTCCTGAGATAATGGTTCTGTTCTCTAGGTTCAGTTTTGTTTTATGGTGTTTTCTTGATGCTGGGTACCCTTGGAGATTGGTGCAGGGGAGGGGAGGGGAAGAGATTAAAACATACTCACTTGTGTTTGTTTGCTTTGGCTTTTTTCTAATCTCTGTACAATGAGCGTTTGCTTGGTGTAGCTAGCCAGCATGAAATACTACACTCTCTGGGCAAGTGTCCAATAGTGATTCCTGAGAATCGTTTGGCTCTGATACAAGAGCCCAGCTCTTAGAGCCTCACTCTAGAGGTCATTTGCATCATACTCCCTTGTAGAAATCTAGAGTTCCTTAGAGAAGGAAAGGATTGCAGTCCAGAGTGTGTCCCCAGGACTTCACACCGCTACTTGGATCTTCCTGGGCTGCTGAGAGACTGTGACTTGCTCAAAGATCATCTGTACTTCAGAGCTGGCTGATGGGGCCTGTGGTAGGGATTTCTTGGCTATCCCCTGCCTAGATCCCAGGTCTCCATAAAGCCTTCTGATTTTACCAGTTGCTTTGTTAATTTGCTGTTATTGTTAATTTGCAACAAGTAGGTATTCTTAAGCCAAGGGAATAATTCTCTACTTACTCCAAAACTGCCTCTACTAGATTTCATCAGAGTGATCAAATACATTTTCAATGTTGAAGTAAATAAGATCTCTATTGAAAGCCATTTAAAATGCGTATTCATCTGCCACCATTAGTTGAGTTTATATCAGCAGGTAATTGAAGCTTATCTGTATCCCTTAATGCCAATCCTCACCCACCCTCCATTTAAAAAAACGGTTAAATCATACGCTCTACTTAGATCTTTTAGTGTCTTTGAGATAAAAGCGACTGCTTTGCCAGAGTCCATTGTTTTCCTCTTCTAATAAATTCTTCTTGTGTGTTAATGCTTCTGTTTGCTTTCCAGTGGGAGCTGGAGAGGCTGCAAACTTTGCAGCCTATGCATTTGCACCCGCAACCTTGGTCACCCCTCTGGGTGCTCTGAGCGTACTCGTAAGGTAGGTGAGCTCAAAGGAGATTGTCTTCTTATACCAAGCTGCACTGAATACCATGAAACGCTTAATTCATAAGAAACAGATTGCTAAATATATCTAATAACAAAAGAAGGTGCCATCCTGGGCTCTGAAAGCATAGATCTAAAATTATTTCTGGGACCCCAAAGAAGCTTTGGACAAGTCCATTAATTTTAGTTTCCTCAGTTGTAAAATGGAGATTAAAAAATATTGTTTTTAGGGATGAGGGATGTAACTCGGAGTAGAACACATGTGTAGCATATAAAAGGCCCTGAATTTGATCCCTAGCACTGCAAATACAAACAAAACACAAAACAAAAAATTTTGACCCCCCTAAAATCACAAAAATAACTTGAGAATACTGCAAAAATAGCAGTAGGACTAGAAATAGACTATCCTATTTTTCTTATTTAGAAAACCAATGACAAAGGTGAGCTTGGCTTCCTGCTAATGCAAAACGATTGCAGGTTATATTTGTGATGAGTTAGTGAAGTCTTTAAGGGTTGTTTTTTTTTTTTTAATCTTTAATTTTAATAAATTACCAGAGCCCTTTTAATCCTTATTCTGTTTTCAGTGGTTAATGTCTGTAGTTATCGAAGGACTTTAAAAAACATAGTGTTATACCAGCTCTTGGGAGGCTGAGGCAGGAGAATCGCACAGGTTCAAAGCCAACCTCAGGTACTTAGTGAGGCTCTCAGCAACTTAGTGAGACCCTATTTTTAAATAAAGTATAAAATAGGTCTTAGAGTATAGCCCGGAGGTAGAAAGCCTCTGGGTTCCACCCCCAGTACCACACACACACACACACACACACACGCATAGTATTTGGGCTAAATTTCAACACTAGAATCCTTGTACTATCTTCTAGGTATTTGTGTTTGGAGATACCATAATTTCTTTTAGTACAGAAAACAGTAATGATATTTCTATTTCATATTATATGAATCAGATTTTTCTGAGTTGATTTATATACATGCATTTTTTGTGTGTGGCACCAGGGACATTCTACCTCCAAGATTACCACCAGTCTTTTTTATTTTTTTATTTTCAAACGGGGCCTTGTTAGGTTGCTGAGACTGGTCTTGAGCCTGAGATCCTCCTATCTCAGCCTCCCAAGTACTGGGATAACAGGTGTGTGCCACCACACCTGGCTTGAACTGGTCTGTATTAAGATTACAAAACGAAACCCAGGCGTGGTGGCACACACTTGTAATCCTAGCATTTGGGAGGCTGAGACAGTAGGATTGCGGTTCGCGGGCAGCCTCAGCTACTTAGTGAGGCCCTCTACAACTCAGTGAGACCTGGTTTCAAAATAAAGAATAAAAAAAAATATGACTAAGGGTGTATCTCAGAGGTGGAATGCCCCTGGGCTCCATCCCCGGTACCACACACACACACACACACAAAAGAAAGATTACAAAATAAATGTGTTCATTGCACCTGTGAATACTCATTCATTTTGCAACTCAACTTCCATTTTGTTGTCTGTTTCCATTCATTATCAATCTCTACTAGAAATTTTGCTACTGGACCTACCCACTCTCTTCCACTTCTTTATAAGATTATTGCAATAATTAAATGATTTAAAGCACATAGAACA
Organism: Muscardinus avellanarius; assembly: GCF_963383645.1. NCBI lineage: Eukaryota > Metazoa > Chordata > Mammalia > Rodentia > Gliridae > Muscardinus > Muscardinus avellanarius. The sequence continues at coordinate 98,679,257 of NC_137791.1, read as the reverse complement.
CTTGTCTGTGAAATGAATCGCTAGCAATAGTAGTTTGCACCAAGACTTCAGTCCCACCGGTTACCACGGGAAGGCACCGGAATTGCTCCGTCTTAGGGGCAGATGAGCGCCATTGACTTCATCTGTGGAAATGCCAGGCATCAGAGGAAAGAGGCTGCCATGCAGACCCCACCCCCAGGCCTGCTGGTGGAGCCACAGGATGGCTCACTCTGGTGTGCTTGGAAGTATAGCCGGGAGCTTTCTGAAGTCAAGGTACAACAGTGAAAGCATTGAGAGCTCTGGACAGGTGAAAGTATCCAGGCAGTAGCAGGTAGTAAGAAGTATTTTTAAAAATATTTTGACATTCTGTATGGTGTTACTGGCATGTGCTAGCTTACATGCCAGATTTGAGCAGAGTAATTCTTCATATATATATATTCTAAATGTGCAGGTTGAACATCATTAATCCAACAATACAAAATATTCCAAAATTTGAAACTTATGTCACAAATGGAAAATTCCACACCTTACCTCATGTGATGGGTTGCTGTAAAAACACAAGCACACCAATAAGATTACTTGCAATTGCCTTTAGGCTCTGCATATAATATATGAAACATGAACTAATATCATACTTAGGCCCTCTTACCCAGATTATCTCATTTTGTATATGTCAATATTTGAAAATATGAAAAAAGCTAAAATCCAAAATTATTCTGGTATCAGATATTTTAGGTAAGGGATGGTCAGTTTGTACCATGTCAGTAAGATGTAGAGGAGCTTTGATTTTGCTTGTTTTATAGGAGAAGATGGGCCAATTGAAAATGAATTGATCAGGATAGAAGTATAGAATGTCTCTGATAGCTTTTCAGATATAAATGCCATGAGAAGAGTTGATTGACCATAATTTCTGAGTTTAAAACTAATTCTTGTTTTCTGGTGTTTCATAGTGTATTTGAGCCAGCCCATTGGGGTACAGAGCGGCAAATACCACATCATGACTTCTGAACTGCTACAGAATCGATAGGCAATTCAGTCATAGTGATTTAACTTTTGTCTCTCCCAACAGTGCAATACTGTCTTCCTATTTCTTAAATGAGCACTTGAACATTCATGGGAAGATGGGCTGCATATTAAGTATATTGGGGTCAACTGTGATGGTCATCCATGCCCCACAAGAAGAGGAAGTCACTTCTTTACACGAAATGGAAATGAAATTGAGAGATCCAGGTCAGTAAAAGAAACACTCAAATTCTTCTCTTCTTTTCCTCCTCATGAAATTATATTTGCAATAATATTCTAATAGGCTTCCTCTACACCTTGTGGGTTATAAGACACAATAAGTTTTTCTCATTGAAGTCTTTTATGATAGAGACTCTCATAGGGACAAATTTGTAAGTACTATTAAATAAGTTGTAATGTTAAATAAAAAGCAAGTCTTCTGAAAAGGAGACAAAATTTATTTTATGATTCCCCTTTACGCAATGAAAGGGAAAGATGGAAAACTCAAATTTTTGTCACTTTCCCCTTAAAATAAAAATAAAGGATAATACCTGCCCTACTTCATAGTGTTGCTGGCAAGATTCAAATAATATATTTATGAAAATTCTTTCTAAAATAGTGAGAACTAGGCAAGAGAATATTGCTGCTTTTAATTTAAGCTTACTTTTGTGTCTAAAAACAGCCATGCTTTTAAATTCATAGCTAACAAGATTTCAGGAAGACATGATCCTCGCAGCCTTTTTGGAAATCTAATTCTTTTCTCTTCCTAACAGGATTCATTTTCTTTGCTATGATTGTGACTGTGATCGCCTTGGTGCTGATTTTGATTGTGGCTCCCAGGAAAGGACAGACCAACATACTGGTCTACATTTCAGTCTGTTCTTTGATTGGAGCATTTTCAGTTTCTTCCGTCAAGGGCCTGGGGATCGCCATTAAGGAACTTCTAGAATGGAAGCCAGTTTATAAGAATCCACTGGTCTTTGTTCTCCTGGTTGTACTTGTGCTGTCAGTAGCCACACAGATTAACTATCTCAACAAAGCACTGGACACTTTCAATACCTCTCTTGTGACCCCCATTTATTACGTGTTCTTCACATCCATGGTGTTGACTTGCTCCGCCATCTTATTCAAAGAGTGGTACGGCATGAAGGTCGAAGACATCATCGGGACCCTGGGTGGGTTCCTTATCATCATCAATGGGATCTTCCTTCTACATGCTTTCAAAAATACTGACATTACCTGGAGTGACCTGGCATCCTCGACTAAAAAACAAGTCTTCTCTCCAAATGGCAATGAGAACAATTATGTTTTGCTAGAGAACGTAGAAAGTTTATCCCAAGGATATGATGATGACGTTACCTTGTTTAGCAAGACTGATGACAAAGTTTCTGTAAATCCTGACCTGTAACCAATAAACACTTGTAGAGGATAAAGAAGATTTATTCTCTGAAGGAATTCTGGGAAAGTTAGCATTTTTAAAGTTCCAACTAAGACTTTAGATGTGAGGCAAACTTTGAATAAAATAAAAAGACTTTGGCTTTGGCCAGCAAATTTGAAAATCAAGTTCTGATAGTCCTCCTGAAAACTTCATCTTTTCAAACTTCATCTATGCAACCTTTGAAATATCCCTAAGCATAAAAGAAGCCAAGGAGTTTTGTTTCTCTCAGAAGGATCTCTTTCTTCTGGTCACCATCTGTTTGGCTCTGCCAGGTGGCTCTTCATTTCTTTGGTGGCTTAGACCCATGGTAATTCATAAAGTTAACTGTGCTCTGATAAGCAGAGTACTAGTCACCATGCTCTGATGAGTCATACTCTCAACTTATTAAAACCCACTGGTGCTTTGACCTCCCTCCTGCAACTTCCTTCTTTTCAAATTAGATAGCCAGTAGGCAAAGTGTTAAAGAAAAAAAATAGACCTGCTCTGGGACTTTATTCCTAAGTAGGCCAAAATGCACAAGATATGCCCACCAATGAAGAGCTTGTGAACTGCAATTTATTCATATCCATACTTTATTACCAATTAAAGAGGAAGAATGGAGGAAAGAGGAAGAATGGAGGAAGGAGGAAAATACTTTAGACCTCAGGTAAAGGAAATATAATTATTTTCTTCTCTTCACGAAAACATAGACACATACATATGGTTGTGTCCACAGGTTCTTTTAACACAGTCTGGATGATATAAAATGGAATTTCTGGAGAAGGACAAATTTCCATTTTAGAATTATTTGTATTCAAAGGTTATTTTTCTTAATTACCTAGAGATTGTTGTAAACTAATTGCTACATTATTTCAGGACTATATTATTTGCTTCAATTTTTCTCAAGTGTGCTGTCACTAAAGGGCATGTTTTCATAAACTTGAAACAAATAGAAAAATTGTTTCAAAAATCCTAAGCTAGTTATGCTTATGGTTTTCCTAAAATTTGGTACTTTCTCCTTAATAAGAAAATTATGACCAATTTTTAACTTTTCAAAATAGACATATTCTGCCACAGTAAGTGGAAAGTTTTCTTTTTCTGCTTAAATTCATCCTTACTATGTTTTCCTTGCAGTTTATTAACAAATGTTTTGGGAGAGCAGGAGGAAGAGTGAATTTCCTGAAAACAACTTAGTAAGGAGTCAGTGGCTACACAGAAAATATCTTCTGCACATTAAAACTTTCACACAATTTTCCTGTCTCATTTCAGATTCACAGATGGAATGTTTTGGGCTGCCTTCAATATTTATGAAACAATTTCTTATCACTTCTTGATTTTCTGGAAAGGAAATTGGCTATCTCATTTCTAGACTAAACTTTTCTCAAAAGAAAAACCCTAATTCAAAAGTCGCATTGAAAAAAATTAGTTTAATTGGATCTTCTGCTCTAACATCATCTATTATTAATTTTGGGGGTGTTTGTTTGTTGCTTCTGAGCAAGCCCAAGCTTACCCAGAGTAATAATAGTAATGCCTGCTACTCAGAATTCTAGCCTGACTTCAGCACTTCCACAGTTCAACTGAACTTTGACTGATATTCACAGAGACAGCCTGAGATGACCACAAAGTCTCAAGTGCCATTAGACTCTTGAGCACAGTTTAATGTTGTGTGCAACTCCAGGCATGCTACAAATTTGAACATTGATAACCCATAGAAGATCCATGATACCTCAGGTCAAAGATGTGTTTACTCTATTGATTTGGGTCACTTTACTTATATATCAGATATATAAGCTATGAACACAAGTTTATAAAAGAAGTATCCTCTGAAAAGATAGTGTCTGGAATTTGTAGGCATTTTCTTAACTTTCTTTTAGCACTGAAAACGCTCTTGGTTTCTCTATAGCACTTTTTGGTGAGGAAATTAATGACATTTTTCTTGACATCTAGCCTGGAGCTTTGGTGATTCTTCACTGTAGTGAATTTAAGTTTGAGAATTTTTTTTAAATGTCACCTGTTACTTGACACCTTAAATTTCAAGTTTTGCCCTTGGTTTATTGTGCCTGCGTCAAAGATTTCTGAAACACAAGCATCAGTGTGTACCATGGGTGGGAAAATGAACTGGTGTTGACATATATGCCCAGGAGGAAGACTGAGAAAATTTTAATGAGTTATATATAATGAGTTATATATAATGAGTTATATATAATGAGTGAAGAATAAAATATGGGAAATATGCACTTAAAAACATTTAAATGTTATGCCAAAAGAGTGTTACTTCAAATCCAACACTAAAAATTAATTTTCCTATATAGGAAGATACTATCTAAGGAATAGTAAAATGCTGGATTCCTATATTCACACTTTGTTTGTCTCAACTGGTTGTTTCATATACAATTGTACTTTAATGTATACACTTTACTTCTCATCACGTAGATATCTTAAGATTTATTATGCAAATATTGGCATGTGTGTCATTAAGGATTACACAATTAGGCTAACAGGGGAAAAATTGAAAGCTCTTCCTACCACTATAAAGATAAAGGTTTTATTTTATCTTTTGACTTATAATTTCATTCTTAAGTCAATGATTTTATTTTTAATTTACAGAATGCTCACAAAATCCTTTATAGCTACAACATAAAATTAGCATCTATTTTTAACTACTAAGTCAAATACATGGAAAGCACCTTACATCATGCCCATTATATGAGTCACTTGGTAAAACATAGTTCTCTTTGGATCAAGAATCTAATTCCCATATTCTCCTTATAGGAGAGGTAAGGATCAGACAATGCCAACTTTCATAAATGCCTCATCTTTTCTTAATTTGTGTCACATCAACTCATTTTAAATTATACAAGTGAATCCCATCATTGTACTAGCCCAAAAATAGCACAAAATTATTTGAACAAAAATACTTTATTTTTCTTAATAAAATCTGTAAAACTGAATATTTTCACCTTCTAACAAAGCTTTGTAAAAATGTAATTTTTATAAATGTATATGAAATGTTCTTAAAATGTTTTGAATAAATTATGTTGATGAACTTTTATATTTTTCAAGTGTTTATAAGTACTGTTCATTTTAGAAAGTTTATAAATTTTAAATGTTTCTATATTTTCACTTGCAATAAAATAATGTGGCTTAATTACACTTTTTGGCATTTAGTTTATGTACATTAAGTATATGCAATTGCAAAAAAAATACTCTTGAAATTAAAAAGGAAGTCCCAAGTTTTAAAAAAAATCTGTACTAATTTTGCTTTTTCGTTATCCTCAAAATTAAATTTTTGTGTGTGTGAGTGTGTGGTACTGAGGATGGAATCCAGGGGCTTTCTACCTCTGAGCTACACTCTCAGACCTGTTTTTTATATTTTATTTGGAAACACCATCTCACTAAGTTGCTGAGAGCCTCACTAAGTAGCTGAGGCTGGCTTCGAACCTACATGATCCTCCTGTCTCCGCCTCCCAAGTGCGGGGATTATAAGCGTGCACCACCACACCCGGCATTTTTTAAAATTTTGTATTGGTGCATTGTTGTCATCCATCTTAATGGGATAAAAGCTGGCAGAGGCATACGTGCACACATCACTCATTTAGAAGCCCTCTTTCTAACCTGTGTCTCACACCCTTCTTTCCCACCATTTTACAAATGAGGAAACATAATGTACTATGTCTAATTCACAGTCACTCAGAATGGAGTCAGACATCCAAGCCTCTCAGCATCCTGACTGCTCAGCCCACGGAATGTGGAAGCCTGGGATGAAAGCACCCACAACAGAGTCAGACAAACTAGTCTTCCAAGTGCCAGGTGCCTGTGTACCAAGCACACCAGTGCACTGCAGTTAAAGGAAGCCATTAAGAAAACATGAGAAGGAGGGAGGAGGGAGGAAATGGGACAGAAATTAGGTAAGGGCTAATTGGGTGATGTGTGCTTGTATGTCTCCACCATCTTGTACTCCATTAAGATGTATGACTACAGTGCACCAATAAAATTTTTTTAAAAAATATACTCAGGAACCAGGCACAGTGGTGCATGCCTATAATCCTAGCATTTGGGAGCCTGAAACAGGAGGATCACAGTTCTCAGGCAGCCTCAGCTACTTTGTAAGGCCCGTTGCAACTAAGACCCTTGTTCCAAAATAAAGAATAAAAAATAGGGCTATGGGTATAGCTTGGAGGTAGAATGCCTCTAGGTTCCACCCCCGGTACCGCAAAAAAAAAAAAAAAAGAAATACACTCAGGATATACAGATTCTCAAAATTTACTTTAACACAAAAGCAACATTTTTCTTCTCAACTAAAAACTTTGGATGAAAAAAAAAATACACTAGCTGGGTGTGGTGGCTCACGCTTGTAATCCCAGCATTTGGTAGGCTGAGAGCGGAGGATCGCGGTTCGCGGACAGCCTCAGCTACTTAGTGAGGCCCTCTGCAATTCAGTGAGACCCGGTTTCAAAATAAAGAATAAAAAATAGGGCAGGGGGTGTAGCTCGGAGGTCAAATGCCCTTGGGTTTCATCCCCAGACCTGCAAAAAATAAAATGCATATTTGAGAAAGCTAATTTCCCAAGCCACCTTCTCCCCCTTCAGTTACAGTTCATGAAACACCTTTCTTCCTCACAGAAAATTGAATCTCATTATAAACATTGTTAGTGTAGGAGAAAACTTTAGCTTAGCAGTATTTTAGCTTCTATATGGAGAACTTTCATGGCAGCAGAGGGGTAGGAATGTCCTCAGATATCTGTTAAGACAATTTCTCCCCAAGTGCAGCCACTTTACTATCTACCCCAAGACCGTCAGTCCCCACCAGCCTTGAGTACATATTCAACCTTCAGGAGACAAGGTCTCACACCAGCATTCTCTACAGCACACCTACTAGACCAGATCTCTTTCATACAAAGTCACTCACAGGCCCCAGCAACTACTTGACTGAGTGAGGCAGAAAGACTAGGCAGCTAGTGGAGGTAAAGGAGCCATACTCTGACCACCATATACCCAGAATTCCCTGCCACATTCTGCCTTCCATGATCCAGCCAGTAACTCCTGATGGCTAGTGAACAACAAGTAGCTCATCCTGGCCCAGAAGTATGCAGATTGCCTTGAGGACGCGTCTCCAGGGGCTCACCAACCATAGAAACCAAATGCAGAACCATGGTCCCTTAGTCTCTATGGAGAAAGCCCAAGAGCACCTCTAGAATGGCTCCAGGGTAATGATAGGTGGTTTCTCTCTGCATTCATTGTACCTGTTAAATATCCAGAAAGCTGAACATGGTGGCACATGCCTGTAATCTCAGTACTTGGGAGACTGAGAAGGGAGGCTCACAGGTTCATGGCCAACCTCAGCAATTTAGAAAGGCCTTCTGTAACTTGGTGAGACTCTGTTCCAAAGTAAAAATTAAAGTAGGGCTAGGGGATGTCTCAGAGATAGAATGCCTCTGGGTTCAATATCCAGTACCACAAAAGAAAAAAAAGTCCAGAAAGTACACTCAAGGAGGACCATAGCTTCAGTCCCATAAGACAGATTGTTTCTTTAGGAGTGGGCAAAACAGCTCTCCAGCTCAAAAGAGCTGTCTCTCAAGTAGCTTTTGCCTTTGTTTTCACTACCAAATATCATATTACCAAAAAAAATTAAGTAAAATGGTATTTCAATATAAGAGATCTTGTTTCCCTTAACCTAGAAACTGTAAAGCTGGGCTGTAATGAACAAGACTTGGATAAATTAGAAAACAACTTCTGGGCAGGATGCCACAGGATTTTATTTTCCAGGATTACCTTGCCTGAGTGTGGGGAGCCATTAAGGCTTTCCCCTAGATTAGTGTCTCTGACTCAGCTGACTGTCCTTCGCCCAGAGTCAACAAGGTTTGGGGAGAAGATCAGATGGTATGGCACGAGGATACTGATTAACCTATCTGTAATATATGTGTTTTGGATTGGTCTTTATTGTATTCTGGTGGTGGTAGCACAAGACTATTGATTGACCTGTGACTGTATAAATACCTCTGGAAAAACAAACCCAGCGTCGGCACAATAGAGAATACTGACCCGGGCGTAGTCGTCGACCAGTAGGAAATATTGACCCAAGAACAGCGGTCGGCCAGTAGAGATAGTAGGCTGGTGCCCCCCCCACGTTAAAATAAATTAAAAATTCTGAGAATCAAATTCTTAGAGTTAAATTCTTCATCCTTACGCCTCTCTTCAGAACCCATACTTTTGTCTGCTGGCTCCGGCAGGTGGTGGCCCGTACGGGGAAATTCTGAAACTGAGGATTCCGTGAAGGACACCGCTGAATAGAAAAAGAGCATGCTCAAAGATTTTTGGCGCTGAAACGTGGGAATTGTAATATATAATAGGTCATTAAACAAGCTTTGCACAAAAGAAACTTAAGACAGAAAATGAAGAAACTAAGATAGAAAATGAAGGCGCCTAACATGTAAATAGTAATAGACAATAGGTCAGAAGATTAGTTCCTAATGTGTAAATAGTAATATACAATGGGTCAGAAGATTAGTCTTTTGTTTTTTGTACATAGGTTAAAAGATATGCTTTGTGTTAAGCTTCCTAAGGAAGAAACTGCTGCTCAGTACCATAGATATGAGCTGTCTTCTTTAATATTGCCTCTTCACGCAGCTATAAATCGGGCTGCAAAAAATGGAGAAGATACTAGGGGATTCAGAGTTTTCCCGGATACTGAAGACCCTGATGGTTAAGGAAGCGTTATTAGATTTCTTAAATGCCAACAAAACTGGGTCAAGGAGGTGTTCTTAGAGGACATAGGCCTTTTCCTTCCAAACAAAAGAATTAAAAACGGCTTGTGCTCAATATGGACCAATAGCACCTTTTACTCAAGCCATGTTAGAATCTCTCTCTATGGAGGCTTTGTGTCCTTCTGATTGGAAACAGATTGCCCGAGCTTGTTTATCAGGGGGTGATTTTTTATTATGGAAGTCTGAATTTGTAGAACAATGCCAATCTACAGCAGATTTGAATGTAGCTCAGGGAATACCCATAAATTTTGATATGTTAGCAGGAGAAGGACAGTTTAGAGAGACAGCTCAGCAATTGGAATTTAGTCTAGCTTCTTATGCTCAGACCAATGCTGCTGCACGTTGAGCATGGAACAAGTTGCCCTCTTCAGGAAAACAGAAGATCTTTCAAAAATAAGACAAGGACCAGATGAGCCATATCAGGAGTTTGTAGCCAGGTTATTACAAACTGCTAGTTGATTGATAGGTGACAGTGAAGCAGGGCTGTTGGTCATAAAGCAATTAGCCTTTGAGAATGCTAATACTGTTTGTCAAGCTGCCTTACGCCAAGATAGAGGAAGAAGGCTGAACGTGATTAATGAGGGTCTACATCCGAATATGTGTAAAAGTATGAATATGGCGTGGTTACCCTGGACAATCATTGGTGGGAGGGGGGAAGGGAAAATGGGGGCTGGGGGGGAGAGGGCACCAAGTATAGTTTAAATGTATACCATTTATGTTCAATTAAAAATTTGTATTAAAAAGAGAAAAACAAATTTAAAAAAGGAGACCTGATTATATTCAGCTATGTTCCGATGTAGGACCTGCATATACACAGGGATTAGCTATGACTGCAGTATTACAAGGGAAAACTACAACAAATCCTTTTCCAACAACATAAAAAATCAGGACCTAAAAATAATATGGTTAAAAGCTATGGGTGTGGACATAATAGTCATTTAAGAACTGACCACAGAGACAGAGTGCTAGTAATGGACGAGAACCAGGCTTATGCCCTCGATGTAGAAGAAGGAAGCATTGGGCTAAGGAATGTAAATCAAGGACTGAAGCGCAAGGGAATTGGCTCCTGTTGTTAAACTGGAAGAGGGGCACACCTCAGGCCCTGCAGCAACAATGTTACAGGGCTCTTCAGACATTTGTACCACAGCAGTACAACTTTCAACAAAACAAACTATTTGGGACTTATTCAGAGCAACCCCAGGCAGTGCAGCACTGGACCTCTGTGCCTCTACCTATACAGTATTAACTCCCGAAATGGGAACGCAAGCCCTTCCTACCGGTGTTTGTGATCCATTACCTAAAGGGACAGTAGGATTGTTGTTAGGATGAAGTAATGTCACCATAAAGGGAATTATAGTAGCCCCTGGAGTAGTTGATTCTGACTATGAAGGAGAAATAAAAATTGATACATTTTCCTCAAGGGATAGCTGTTATTAATGCAGGTCAACTGGCACAATTAGTATTACTACCTCAGGTGCAAACTAATAATAGTGTTCAGAGACCTAAATGAGGAAAAAGGGCATTTGGTTCATCAGATGCTTTTTGAGTCCAAGCGATTGGAACTCAAAGACCAGAATTAAAATTGTTTATTAATGGGAAAGAATTTTCCGGGTTATTAGACATGGGAGCAGATGTTTCTGTCATAACAGCTGATCTTTGGCCTAACAAATGGCCTAAGCATTCCTCCCTCACTCACCTTACAGGCATAGAACAGACACAAAACCCTGAATAAAGCAGTGATTGGCTTACTTGGAGAGATGAGGAAGGCCATACTGGAGTTTTTCAGCCCTATATTGTTTCAGGACTTCCTGTCAATTTATAGGCCGAGATGTTATGCAGAATATGGGGGTATATCTTTATAGCCCCAGTCCTATAGTGACACAGCAAATGTTAGATCAAGGACTTTTACCAGAGGAGGGTCTAGGGATAAATGATCAGGGTACTATAGAGCCTTCCAAGCTTCATTTACAACCCCCTCGAGCAGGTCTAGGGTATTTTTATTTTTTTTTTTATTTTATTTTATTTTATTTTATTTATTTATTTTTTTTTAATTAATTTATTTTTTAAATTGGTGCATTGTAGTCATATATCAATCACATTGGAGTACAAGACTTGAGAGGATATACAAGCACACATCATCCAATTAGCCCTCCTCCAGCCCCCGTCCCATTCCCTCCCCCTCCCTCCATCCCACACATCTTTGGTGATTTACTTTGATACATTTGTTTATGTACCTCCTGCATTTTAAAGAGGCTCCGTCCTCCAGTATTACATACCCTCTGATTGGTCACATTAGTTGCTTCACTATAGGGCCCTTTCTATAGCTCAACCTCTTCCTGTTGCCCTTTTCCTCCTAGTTTTTGCTGATTAAGAGAAGCATCTGATTTATATTTTCTGCGATATTTCTCTGTGCATGCTGCGTTGCAAGTACCAATCCCACTCTTGATGGTCCCAGTAGTGGCCTGGCTACTCAGTGGACTGATCCAGACCTCGCTGGCTCACGCAGCGGCCTTGCCTCATGGGAGGACCCAGTTCTGGTCTCGCTGGCCCCTGAACCGGTCAAACCCCTAAGCTGACTTTGGTCCCGACCTTGGAGGCCGCAGGAGTGAACTTGCCTCACGCCAGGCTCCGATGCTGGCCATTGGCCCCTGCACCGGTCTAACCCCTTGGCAGGATTCCAATCCTGGCCTCGGAGGCCCCAACACTGGTAATGCCTCACGGCAGGCTCCGATGCCGGCCTCACTGGCTCCAGCACCGGCCTAACCCCTTGACAGGCTCTTATCCTGGCCTCAGAGGCCCCAGTACGGGCCTTGCCTCACGGCAGGCTCCGATGCCGGCCTCGCTGGCCCCAGCACCGGCCTAACCCCTCGGCAGGCTCTTATCCTGGCCTCGGAGGCCCAAGTACCGGCCTTGCCTCACGGCAGGTTCCGATGCCGGCCTCGCTGGCCCCAGCACCGGCCTAACACCTCGGCATGCTCCGATCCCGGCCATGGAGGCCCCAGCACTGGTCATGCCTCACGGTAGGCTCCGCTGCCGGCCTCGTTGGCCCCAGCACTGGCCTAACCTCTCGGCAAGCTCTTATCCTGGCCTCGGAGGCCCCAGTAACGGCCTTGCCTCACAGTAGGCTCCGATGCCGGCCTCGCTGGCCCCAGCACCGGCCTAACCCCTCGGCAGGCTCTTATCCTGGCCTCGAGGCCCCAGTACCGGCCTTGCCTCAAGGCAGGCTCCGATGCTGGCCTCGCTGGCCCCAGCACCGGCCTAACCCCTCAGCAGGCTCTTATCCTGGCCTCGGAGGCCCCAGTACCAGCCTTGCCTCACGGCAGGCTCCGATGCCGGCCTCACTGGCCCCAGCAGCGGCCTAACCACTCGGCAGGCTCCGATCCCGGCCTCAGAGGCCCCAGTACCGGCCTTGCCTCAAGGCAGGCTCCGATGCCGGCCTCGCTGGCCCCAGCACCGGCCTAACCCCTCAGCAGGCTCTTATCCTGGCCTCGGAGGCCCCAGTACCGGCCTTGCCTCACGGCAGGCTCCGATGCCGGCCTCGCTGGCCCCAGCACCGGCCTAACCCCTCAGCAGGCTCTTATCCTGGCCTCGGAGGCCCCAGTACCAGCCTTGCCTCACGGCAGGCTCCGATGCCGGCCTCACTGGCCCCAGCAGCGGCCTAACCCCTCGGCAGGCTCCGATCCCAGCCTCAGAGGCCCCAGTACCGGCCTTGCCTCAAGGCAGGCTCCGATGCCGGCCTCGCTGGCCCCAGCACCGGCCTAACCCCTCGGCAGGCTCTTATCCTGGCCTCGGAGGCCCCGGTACCGGCCTTGCCTCATGGCAGGCTCCGATGCCGGCCTCGCTGGCCCCAGCAGCGGCCTAACCCCTCGGCAGGCTCCGATCCCGGCCTCGGAGGCCCCAGCACTGGTCATGCCTCAAGGCAGGCTCCGATGCCGGCCTCGCTGGCCCCAGCACCGGCCTAACCCCTCAGCAGGCTCTTATCCTGGCCTCGGAGGCCCCAGTACCGGCCTTGCCTCACGGCAGGCTCCGATGCCGGCCTCGCTGGCCCCAGCACCGGCCTAACCCCTCGGCATGCTCCGATCCCGGCCTCGGAGGCCCCAGCACTGGTCATGCCTCACGGCAGGATCCGCTGCCGGCCTCGTTGGCCCCAGCACCGGCCTAACCCCTCGGCAAGCTCTTATCCTGGCCTCGGAGGCCCCAGTACCGGCCTTGCCTCACAGCAGGCTCCGATGCCGGCCTCGCTGGCCCCAGCACCGGCCTAACCCCTCGGCAGGCTTTTATCCTGGCCTCGAGGCCCCAGTACCGGCCTTGCCTCAAGGCAGGCTCCGATGCCGGCCTCGCTGGCCCCAGCACCGGCCTAACCCCTCAGCAGGCTCTTATCCTGGCCTCGGAGGCCCCAGTACCGGCCTTGCCTCACGGCAGGCTCCGATCCCGGCCTCAGAGGCCCCAGTACCGGCCTTGCCTCAAGGCAGGCTCCGATGCCGGCCTCGCTGGCCCCAGCAGCGGCCTAACCCCTCAGCAAGCTCCGATCCCGGCCTTGGAGGCCCCAGCACTGGTCATGCCTCAAGGCAGGCTCCGATGCCGGCCTCGCTGGCCCCAGCACCGGCCTAACCCCTCGGCAGGCTTTTATCCTGGCCTCGAGGCCCCAGTACCGGCCTTGCCTCAAGGCAGGCTCCGATGCCGGCCTCGCTGGCCCCAGCACCGGCCTAACCCATCAGCAGGCTCTTATCCTGGCCTCGGAGGCCCCAGTACCGGCCTTGCCTCACGGCAGGCTCCGATGCCGGCCTCACTGGCCCCAGCAGCGGCCTAACCCCTCGGCAGGCTCCGATCCCGGCCTCAGAGGCCCCAGTACCGGCCTTGCCTCAAGGCAGGCTCCGATGCCGGCCTCGCTGGCCCCAGCAGCGGCCTAACCCCTCGGCAGGCTCCGCTCCCGGCCTCGGAGGCCCCAGCACTGGTCATGCCTCAAGGCAGGCTCCGATGCCGGCCTCGCTGGCCCCAGCACCGGCCTAACCCCTCGGCAGGCTCTTATCCTGGCCTCGAGGCCCCAGTACCGGCCTTGCCTCAAGGCAGGCTCCGATGCTGGCCTCGCTGGCCCCAGCACCGGCCTAACCCCTCAGCAGGCTCTTATCCTGGCCTCGGAGGCCCCAGTACCAGCCTTGCCTCACGGCAGGCTCCGATGCCGGCCTCACTGGCCCCAGCAGCGGCCTAACCACTCGGCAGGCTCCGATCCCGGCCTCAGAGGCCCCAGTACCGGCCTTGCCTCAAGGCAGGCTCCGATGCCGGCCTCGCTGGCCCCAGCACCGGCCTAATCCCTCGGCAGGCTCTTATCCTGGCCTCGGAGGCCCCGGTACCGGCCTTGCCTCACAGCAGGCTCCGATGCCGGCCTCGCTGGCCCCAGCAGCGGCCTAACCCCTCGGCAGGCTCCATCCCGGCCTCGGAGGCCCCAGCACTGGTCATGCCTCAAGGCAGGCTCCGATGCCGGCCTCGCTGGCCCCAGCACCGGCCTAACCCCTCAGCAGGCTCTTATCCTGGCCTCGGAGGCCCCAGTACCGGCCTTGCCTCATGGCAGGCTCCGATGCCGGCCTCGCTGGCCCCAGCACCGGCCTAACCCCTCGGCATGCTCCGATCCCGGCCTCGGAGGCCCCAGCACTGGTCATGCCTCACGGCAGGCTCCGCTGCCGGCCTCGTTGGCCCCAGCACCGGCCTAACCCCTCGGCAAGCTCTTATCCTGGCCTCGGAGGCCCCAGTACCGGCCTTGCCTCACAGCAGGCTCCGATGCCGGCCTCGCTGGCCCCAGCACCGGCCTAACCCCTCGGCAGGCTTTTATGCTGGCCTCGAGGCCCCAGTACCGGCCTTGCCTCAAGGCAGGCTCCGATGCCGGCCTCGCTGGCCCCAGCACCGGCCTAACCCCTCAGCAGGCTCTTATCCTGGCCTCGGAGGCCCCAGTACCGGCCTTGCCTCACGGCAGGCTCCGATGCCGGCCTCGCTGGCCCCAGCACCGGCCTAACCCCTCAGCAGGCTCTTATCCTGGCCTCGGAGGCCCCAGTACCAGCCTTGCCTCACGGCAGGCTCCGATGCCGGCCTCACTGGCCCCAGCAGCGGCCTAACCCCTCGGCAGGCTCCGATCCCAGCCTCAGAGGCCCCAGTACCGGCCTTGCCTCAAGGCAGGCTCCGATGCCGGCCTCGCTGGCCCCAGCACCGGCCTAACCCCTCGGCAGGCTCTTATCCTGGCCTCGGAGGCCCCGGTACCGGCCTTGCCTCATGGCAGGCTCCGATGCCGGCCTCGCTGGCCCCAGCAGCGGCCTAACCCCTCGGCAGGCTCCGATCCCGGCCTCGGAGGCCCCAGCACTGGTCATGCCTCAAGGCAGGCTCCGATGCCGGCCTCGCTGGCCCCAGCACCGGCCTAACCCCTCAGCAGGCTCTTATCCTGGCCTCGGAGGCCCCAGTACCGGCCTTGCCTCACGGCAGGCTCCGATGCCGGCCTCGCTGGCCCCAGCACCGGCCTAACCCCTCGGCATGCTCCGATCCCGGCCTCGGAGGCCCCAGCACTGGTCATGCCTCACGGCAGGATCCGCTGCCGGCCTCGTTGGCCCCAGCACCGGCCTAACCCCTCGGCAAGCTCTTATCCTGGCCTCGGAGGCCCCAGTACCGGCCTTGCCTCACAGCAGGCTCCGATGCCGGCCTCGCTGGCCCCAGCACCGGCCTAACCCCTCGGCAGGCTTTTATCCTGGCCTCGAGGCCCCAGTACCGGCCTTGCCTCAAGGCAGGCTCCGATGCCGGCCTCGCTGGCCCCAGCACCGGCCTAACCCCTCAGCAGGCTCTTATCCTGGCCTCGGAGGCCCCAGTACCGGCCTTGCCTCACGGCAGGCTCCGATCCCGGCCTCAGAGGCCCCAGTACCGGCCTTGCCTCAAGGCAGGCTCCGATGCCGGCCTCGCTGGCCCCAGCAGCGGCCTAACCCCTCAGCAAGCTCCGATCCCGGCCTTGGAGGCCCCAGCACTGGTCATGCCTCAAGGCAGGCTCCGATGCCGGCCTCGCTGGCCCCAGCACCGGCCTAACCCCTCGGCAGGCTCTTATCCTGGCCTCGAGGCCCCAGTACCGGCCTTGCCTCAAGGCAGGCTCCGATGCCGGCCTCGCTGGCCCCAGCACCGGCCTAACCCATCAGCAGGCTCTTATCCTGGCCTCGGAGGCCCCAGTACCGGCCTTGCCTCACGGCAGGCTCCGATGCCGGCCTCACTGGCCCCAGCAGCGGCCTAACCCCTCGGCAGGCTCCGATCCCGGCCTCAGAGGCCCCAGTACCGGCCTTGCCTCAAGGCAGGCTCCGATGCCGGCCTCGCTGGCCCCAGCAGCGGCCTAACCCCTCGGCAGGCTCCGCTCCCGGCCTCGGAGGCCCCAGCACTGGTCATGCCTCAAGGCAGGCTCCGATGCCGGCCTCGCTGGCCCCAGCACCGGCCTAGCCCCTTGGCAGGCTCTTATCCTGGCCTCGGAGGCCCCAGTACCGGCCTTGCCTCACGGCAGGCTCCGATGCCGGCCTCGCTGGCCCCAGCACCGGCCTAACCCCTCGGCATGCTCCGATCCCGGCCTCGGAGGCCCCAGCACTGGTCATGCCTCACGGCAGGCTCCGCTGCCGTCCTCGTTGGCCCCAGCACTGGCCTAACCCCTCGGCAAGCTCTTATCCTGGCCTCGGAGGCCCCAGTACCGGCCTTGCCTTACAGCAGGCTCCGATGCCGGCCTCGCTGGCCCCAGCACCGGCCTAACCCCTCAGCAGGCTCTAATCCTGGCCTCGGAGGCCCCAGTACCGGCCTTCCCTCACGGCAGGCTCCGATGCCGGCCTCACTGGCCCCAGCAGCGGCCTAACCCCTCGGCAGGCTCCGATCCCGGCCTCAGAGGCCCCAGTACCGGCCTTGCCTCAAGGCAGGCTCCGATGCCGGCCTCGCTGGCCCCAGCAGCGGCCTAACCCCTCGGCATGCTCCGATCCTGGCCTCGGAGGCCCCAGCACTGGTCATGCCTCAAGGCAGGCTCCGATGCCGGCCTCGCTGGCCCCAGCACCGGCCTAACCCCTCAGCAGGCTCTTATCCTGGCCTCGGAGGCCCCAGCACCGGCCTAACCCCTCGGCAGGCTCTTATCCTGGCCTCGGAGGCCCAAGTACCGGCCTTGCCTCAAGGCAGGCTCCGATGCCGGCCTCGCTGGCCCCAGCACTGGCCTAACCCCTCGGCATGCTCCGATCCCGGCCTCGGAGGCCCCAGCACTGGTCATGCCTCACGGCAGGCTCCGCTGCCGGCCTCGTTGGCCCCAGCACCGGCCTAACCCCTCGGCAAGCTCTTATCCTGGCCTCGGAGGCCCCAGTACCGGCCTTGCCTCACGGCAGGCTCCGATGCCGGCCTCGCTGACCCCAGCACCGGCCTAACCCCTCAGCAAGTTCCGGACCCGACCTCGGAGGCCCTAGTACAAGCCTTGCATCATGGCAGGCTCCAATGCCGGGCTTGCTGGCCCCAGCATCGTTCTAACCCCTCTGCAGGTTCCAATCCCGGCCACGGAGGCCTCAGTAGTGGCCTTGCCTCACAGCAAGCTCCGATGTCGGCCACTGGCCCCGGCACCCGCCTAACCCCTCAGCAGGTTCCGATCACTGTCTCTGTGGTTAGTATTTCAAAGGTTCCAGTTGTAATGTATCAGATCTCTGCCTCCCCCGAATATTGGCCACTGGCATTGCCACTGCCTCCACCGTTTCAAATCCTTCCCAGGCTCTTTTTCCACTCTGAATGTTGTCCAGTGTTCCTAAGCATGCGTGATGGTAGCATTCGACATTTGGTGTAATTTCTCCAAAAAAATAAAGTTGGTAAGATCCGGTTTCTGCTTCTCCTGAATACAAGTCTCTACCACCATCGCGAAGAACTCTTTCAACACCGCATTTTTCCTTGGTCTCCGCTAAACTCTCTCCTTATATGTGATGTCTGAGATTCTTAACAATATAGAGAAATAGCAGTCCTCTTTCACGGCGAATTTTTCCATAAGTTCCAGTGCATTTAGATAAGTTTTGTCTGCATCTCCAGTGTCCTGGCATCCATAACGGCTTTCTTACCACCTCTCAGATATTTTTCTTTATCTTTTTCTGTTCTGGGCCCGGTTTCTCCAGGGGTCTGGCGTGCTACTTGCAGTTCGGCCGGGACCCAGAGTCCCGCGATCCTGGCCCCAGCTGGCGTGCCCTGTGCTCGACCCCCGCCCAGAACCCAGCGTCTTACTGGGCCTGGTTTCTCCAGGGGTCTGGCGTGCTACTCGCAGTTCGGCCTGGGGCCCAGAGTCCCGAGACCCGGGCCCCATCTGGCGTGCCCAGCCCGCGACCCCCGCCCAGAACCCAGCGTCTTACTGGGTCCGGTTTCTCCAGGGGTATGGCGTGCTACGCGCAGTTCGGCAGGGGCCCAGAGTCCCGCGACCCGGGCCCCATTAGGCGTGCCCCGCCCGCGACCCCCGCCCAGAACCCAGCGTCTTACTGGGCCTGGTTTCTCCAGGGGTCTGGTGTGCTACGCGCAGTTCGGCCCCGGGCCCAGGGTCCCGCGACCCAGGCCCCGGCTTTTGTGCGCCGCGCGCGACCCCTGCCCAGAACCCAGCGTCTTACTGGGCCTGGTTTCTCCAGGGATCTGGCGTGCTACTCGCAGTTCTGCCTGGGGCCCAGAGTCCCGGGACCTGGGCCCCATCTGGCGTGCCCAGCCCGCGACCCCAGCCCAGAACCCAGCGTCTTACTGGGCCTGGTTTCTCCAGGGGTCTGGCGTGCTATGCGCAGTTCAGTCTGGGGCCCAGAGTCCCGCGACCCGGGCCCCATCTGGCGTGCCCAGCCCGCGACCCCCGCCCAGAACCGGTCTAGGGTATTTTTAGAAGGGGTTGTTGATCAGCCTGTACTCCATGCTGATCCTATTACTTGGAAAAACAAGGAACCAGTTTGGATTGATCAGGAACAGCTTGACTACGGCCATATAGAAAATTCTAACTCCCCTTGGAATTCACCCATATTTGTCATTAAGAAAAATCTGGATGAAGATAATGCACGGTGGATACTGAGCGACTTGTGCGACATATGGATCAAGCAAAGATAGAAGACTCTGATTAATGCTGATGACTGAAACATGGGCTTACGTTCAACATCAGCTCATACTTCTTCCAGCTGTTTGGGAGCAGCGGGAGATCACTGTCTTCAGTAATAACTCACGATTGCTGGGACTTCTTGCTTTAAATTTTATACCATTGCAGAAACTTTTGGTTATACTGGACAAAGAACTGGTAAAAATGTCAAGATTATTTTGGACTGAAAATTGATAGTACAAAGACTGATAGTATTATTTTGGACAAAGAACTGGTACACTACTACACTTTTCTGGGGATGTCAAGAAGATGGGATGTCTGCAGTTGACACCCGTGGTATTACAGACAAGTAGTAACTGCTATTGAAGGTTGGTCTTGTGGGGCCCTGGTTACCCAGGCAAAGGAGATAAAAATGATAGCCCACTAATAAGTTGCTTACTCTGTAAAACTGATTCAACATGTAAAAATTATTGTGTTAATTGGAGAAAATGTCTTGCTGAAATACCTATATTACATGATACTCCCAATACCTTGTTTATTAGAGACTCGGGACAAAGTGTGGTCTCAGAACAAAGTGAGAGCATTTATTCAGCAGAAGTGCACAGTTTACCTTTGAAGGGTACCCCCATTTAAGAGGCTGGTAGTCAATGACGGGTAAGATTTCTTTGAGACAAGGAAACCTAAGACAGGATATGCAGCTTAGCTCTGTATTATCCAAAGATGGGTAATCCTTGATATATGAAGGAAACAACCTAAGACAGGCAGTCTTCTTTGAATATAGTGAAAAAAGGGGAATTGTGGGGAGTCATTAAGGCTTTCCCCTGATTAGTGTCTGACTCAGCTGACTGTCCTTCGCCCAGAATCAACAAGGTTTGGGGAAAAGATCAGATGGTGATGGCACGAGGGTACTGATTAACCTATCTGTAATATGTGTTTTGTATTGGTCTTTATTGTATTCTGGTGGTGGTAGCACGAGGATATTGATTGACCTGTGACTATAAATACCTCTGGAAAAACAAACCCAACATTGGCGCAATAGGGAATACTGACCCAGGCGTAGTCGTCGACCAGTAGGAAATATTGACCCAAGAACAGGGGTCAGCCAGTAGAGATAGTAGGCTGGTGTCCCCCCCCTATGTTAAAATAAATTAAAAATTCTGAGAATCAAATTCTTACAGTTAAGCTCTTCATTCTCACGGCTCTCTTCAGAACCCATACTTTAGCTGGCTGGCTCCGGCACCTGAGCTCATTTCTTCTGCAGTAATCTTTCATACACAGAAAAAAAAAAGGGAGGCAAAGCTTTCTAACAGTTTTGAGAGTGTTTTTAAGATCCCATAGGAATAGCCGGGTGTGGTGGCGCACACTTGTAATCGCCGCACTTGGGAGGCTGAGACAGGAGGATCGCTCTGGTTCAAAGCCAGCCTCAGCTACTTAGTGAGGCTTTCAGCAACTTAGTAAGACCCTGTTTCCAAATAAAATATAAAAAATGTCTGGGAGTATAGCCCGGAGGTAGAAAGCCTCTGGGTTCCACCGCCAATACTACCAAAAAAAAAAAAAAATCCCATAGGAATAAACTTAATAATGCAGTGATCCTGTGTTTTCAACATGTACTGAGCCAGAGAGACACTCGGCAGAAAGAGGTTTCTGGATTGGATTTACCTGTGCTAAAGGGAGGCCAATCATCTGCGGCAGAATGATGTAGTCTTGCTGTGAGAACCAAACATTTAGAATAAAACAGACTTAAGGAAATCAGTGCAGTTCAGGTGACACACAAGAGTTCCACTCATGGGAGGCACCTGCCGATTCAAGATTAGCCTGTAGCAAAAAGGAAAATTAAAAAGTGTAGATGAACTGGTCAAACAGGATCAAGGGCTCTACTGTTTAGTTTGCCAGACAGTGGGGAGAGATGAGACTGGAGGAAGCAGGCACCCACAAGACGAACAAACACATGATCTACTTTCCCAAGAGCTGAGCAATTCAGTCCAACAGAGAGCAGATTAACCACTTTCAGCCAACACGCTGAAAAAGGTACGACAGTCATGAATGAGAACAAACACGTAAGTTGCAAAATAGGTAGCTAAGTAGAAAGAATACAGTTATGTTAAGGAGCAGACAACAAAATGTCAGACAATAAGCCCACCTGATTTTCATTTCTCTAAACAATTACTGCAGACAGAAAAATATAACAAATCCCCTTCTAAAATGTTTGAACTTCTGGCCTTTTCCTGAGGTTTTATGGAATTCTGTTTGTGGCACAGCCTCCTGATCAGGATACACAGTGTAGAAGAATTTCTCAGTGTTACCAAATTCCAGTACTGGCCCCAATTTGTCAGATCAAACAATTGGGACAAGCCTTTGGGAAAGAAATGTATTGATTTGCTAGCAAATTGGAGAAAGCAGGCAATGTAAGTGTTCAGGAATAAGTCCTGGATTCTCCTCATAGGGAAATCAAGTCCTTTTTAAGAGGTAGTTCTTCAGGGTCTTGCCTGGGTGTTCATCAGAAGAAGCACAGTTCATGCCTGAGCCTTCTTTGAGTCAGTTCTTCTGTTGATCCACAGGCCAGGGTCATGCCGGTGCTGGTGTGTTTATCAGGAGGGACACAGCTCCCATTTGAGTCTTCCTTGGCAGTTTTTATGTAGATTCACAGATAACTTAATTCACTGAGAACATATTTTCACCCAAAGATTTTATAGTAAATACTGTTGGGAGCCATTAAGCCTTTTCCCTAGATTGGTGTCTCTGACTCAGCTGACTGTCCTTCGCCCAGAGTCAACAAGGTTTGGGGTTATGGAAAGTTCAAAGAGGTCTGAGAGAAGATCAGGTGGTGATGACACGAGGGTACTGATTGACCTATCTGTAATGTGTGTGTTTTGTATTGGTCTGTATTGTATTCCAGTGGTGGTAGCACGAGAATGTTGATTGACCTGTAGCTGTGTATAAATACCTCTGGAAAAACAAACCCAGGGGCAGCGTTAGCACAATAAAGACGAGATTGACCCAGAAGCTGCGTTGGCCAAGAGTGTCTGCGCAATAGAGAATACTGACCCAGGCATAGTCGTCGACCCGTAGGAAATATTGACCCACAAACAGGGGTTGACCAGTAGAGATAGTAGGCTGGTGGCTCCCCCACGTTAGGGTTAAAAACTTTTCATCCTCACACCTCACTTCAGAACCCCTACTCTTGCCGGCTGGCTCCAGCAAAATACATGATAACTCTCTTAGAAGCATGCTTAGTGTAGTCTGTGATTTTGTCTCCTGTTAAATTGAGTATTAAGAGAATGAAGTATTTTAATTGTAACTCTGCCAATATGTCTATCTAGAGGCCTATTGCTATCTCTGTCTTCAGTGAAAATTTTGTCCCCAAGAAAGGCAGGATAGCCGGGCATGGTGGCACACGCTTATAATCCCTGCACTTGGGAGGCTGAGACAGGAGGATCGCACAGGTTCGAAGCCAGCCTCAGCTACTTAGTGAGGCTCTCAGCAACTTAGTGAGACCCTGTTTCCAAATAAAATATAAAACAGGTCTGGGAGTATAGCCCAGAGGTAGAAAGCCTCTGGGTTCCACCCCCAGTACCACCAAAAAAAAAAAAAAAAAAAAGAAAGGCAGGATTACAATTTTTGCTAGCAGATTGAGTTGGTGTAGTAGATCCTTGGTTATCAAAAATACTCTTGCAGTGTTGCAATTTTGAATCGGAGAATATTAATGATGTGTGGGAAAGCACAAAAAACGCTACAATCTCCATCACACAAATGGGATATTGTGTCTGTATACACAGAAATTGAAGCCGGCATGGTGGCGCACACCTGTGACCCCTGTACTTGGCTAAGACAAGAGGATTGCAGGTTTGAGGACAGCTTCAACCAGTAGTTTGATTCTTACCAACCTAGAAAGACCCTTTTTCAAAATAACAATAAAATAGGGCTGGGGATGTAGCTCAGAGGTAGAATGTTTTTGTTTCCTGTTATGTGCCTATTAACTTTAAAAATAAAGGTTACTTTACAAACCATAAAAAACTTGACAAGAACCATCAATGCAAAGTAGATGTTTGTTCATGTACAGAAAGTACTTTATCTACACAATGGTTTTTGGTCCTTGTGCGTTACCTTCTCAAGAAAAGACTTTTCTAAACTTAACATGTCTGGGCCCCACCCCAGGCCAATTAAATAGGATATCTGAGGGTGGAGTCAAGGCAACAATATTTGTTAAGCTCTCCTCAGAGCATATGAACATGTGGCCATGGTTGGAAACGACTACAGATCTAATCTAAGACCTTGCTAATTATTAATTGTACCTCAATTTCTGAGTTTTTTTAAACTGCTGAAATGTACATATTCTGTAGTTGCTCTCAAATTCTTAGGTTTTAGCAAATTATTTTTGCTACTGTGGATTGAACCCAGGAGTCTTCTATTTCTAACACCCCTAGTACTTTGGGGTTTTTTGTTTTTTGTTTTGTTTTGTTTAAAACAAGGTCTCCATAAATTGCTGAGGCTGGCCTCAAAACTGCAATTCTCCTATCTCAATCCCTACTAATTATTGGGATTATAGGCATGCACCACCACATCCAGCCTCAACAATCTTTGAAATAGACATAATTTGCCTCTTCTCTCCCCTCAACAATAATTCTTGCACTTTAACAATGCTACTGTTGCCAGGTATGGTGGTGCATGCTGGTAATCCCAGCATTTGGGAGGCTGAGACTGGAGGATCACGAGTTGTGGACAGCCTCAGCTACTTAGTGAAGCCCTCTGCAACTTAGTCAGACCCTGTTTCAAAATAAAGAATAAAAAATAGGGCAGGGGCTGTAGCTTTGTAGCTTGGAGGTCAAATGCCTCTGAGTTCCATCCCCAGACACACACACACACACACACACACACACACACACACACACACACAAAAATGCTATTGTTAAGCTGGGTGTGGTGGCACATGCTTGTAATGCCAGCACTTGGGAGGCTGAGAGGAGGATCCCACAGGTTCGAAGCCAGCCTCAGCGACTGAATGAGGCTCTCAGCAACTTAGTGAGACCCTGTTTCCAAATAAAGTATAAAATAGGTCTGAGGGTATAGCCCGGAGATATAAAAGCCCCTGGGTTCCACTTCAGTGCCACAGAAAACCAAATGCTATTGTTAACATATCTGGAATGTTTGCATGATGATTGGAGTCAAATATTGTTGTATTGCTTAAGCTGGGCTTCCATAACACAATATTATAGGTGGGTTGACTTCACAGAAACCTACTTTCCACAGTCCTAGAGGTGAGAAGTTCAGGATCAGGGCTGTAGCCCGGTTGGGCTCTGTGAGGGCTCTCTTCTGGCCTGTAGATGGCCAGATGCCTGCTGTGTCCTACAAGGTGGAGGAAGAGAGAAGCTTTATGGTGTCTCTTGTTATATGAGCCCACATCCCATCATGACTCTACCCTTATAACCCTGATGACCTCCCAGAGGACTTTTGTCCAAATATCATCATACTCTGTCGGGCCCTATCGCGTCCCTAAGGCTCCGTCCTGCAGAGCCCCAGGAAAGAAGACACAAACGCCGAGTCTGCTGATGATGCTTCCTCTTTAATGCTCTCTCTCTTCAATGCTCTCCCTCTTCAATGCGCACAGCAGGCAAATATATATATCAGTCTCATAACCCCTCCCTCATCACTCCACCAACCCCAAGCTTCCCACAGCTAGGGCATGCGCATTTCTAATCCTCTCATAGGCGGGCTGGTGGTAGCACGAGGCACTGTCACTGATCATCCGTAGGACGCCTGATAGGGCTCACTGCGCAGGCTCAGGGCACCACCAGCCTCGTGAGCCTCGTGACTTGGCTGCAAGCCTAGGCACCATCTTGAGTCCACGCTGGCAACAAGCCTGGGTGCCATCTCGGTCCAACCCAGTGGGCCCCGACATCTCCCCCTTTTTGTTTTATTAAAAATAAGGCTCAGGATCGTGCCTGTCTTAGGTTGTCGACCCTCAAGGATCATTCTTACCCGTCTTTGGGAGAACAATAGCATGATTGTTTCCCTGTCTTAGGTTGATATGATCCCAGGGACGATCTTACCCGTCTTTGACTACCGATCCAGCATATCGAGCCAAACCTGAGGAGATGAGCCAACATCAAGGCTGCCATAGCTTGCACCAATATGCGCTGTTGTTGCAGTGTGCGTTGTCGAGTTCGCCTGATATATCCAACCAGGAAACAGCATGCTACCACCAGCAAGAATGCCCAGAATGCCATGCCACCCCAATCTTTTAAGAAACCCAGTGTTCCATGTATCAAGTCCATCCATTGTTGTACTGTGGCAACTTCTACGCGGGTAGAATTAATTGCAACGATAGATGCTCGAAGCTCAATCATGGCGTGTTCAAATTCATGGCTCCAAGTTCCTAGAAGCATCTTGCTTAATTGACGAGACAAATTGCCTGCATGGGAGAAATTTTGGTACTGCACATACGTTATACATAATCCAGATAATTTATGAATACATGGTTACCATGGCCATTTGCCCCAGAATGTCAACCTGTTCTTGTAACAGGTCTACTCTTTAATTTACCATTAATATGCCAGCTTTAAGTTGTCCATTTATTTGAGCTTGCTGAGCCATGGCAGTAGCCACATGTGAGGATAGAGCATTCATAGTGGCTGCAGTATTTATAGATGTTGCCAAAGCGGCAGCAGCTGTAACTGCCGCGGCCACAGAGGCCACAATTACAGCAATAAGAGCAGAAATTCCAAAGTCTCTCTTTTCTCATTTCAGCAAAACTAGAAGGGAATTTACATTCACTCATATTGGCCAAGGAACTGCTGTAGGCAGTCGCATTGCTACTGCCCAAGGGTGCATAGAAGCATTCCAGCAGAGAGTTAGAAAACAGGTATCAATAAAACCTAGACTCTCATTAACCAAAGAACTATTAGAAACAAGCCAAAAAAATGGAGTAGTTACACAAACAGGAGTGGGCCCAAACGGGAATCGTGGTCCCATTGAACAATTTACCTTGACGCTAGCCTCAAAAGTATCGGAAAAATTTTGAGAATAGCTGCAATTTTTTACAGTTCCCCCTGAAATCATAGAAAAATGGTGGCAATGGTGGACACAGGTAAAGGAAGAGGGAAGGCAGAAATAATTCCCCAAAGATCTTTTTCACCCATTCCAATGTGAAACATTACCAACAGAGTTAGCAATATCCATTTGTTGCTTGGCATCTTCCATTGGCTCCTGTACATGGCACACCAATCTTTCAGGAACCCAAATCGGCGAGTCTTTGTCCTGTGGGAAAACACACACTGACCCTCGACCTCACGTTAGCACTGGATCCGGACCATTCCATGCTCCTGTAAGAATATCTTTCCACATTGCTTGCCCTGCATAGTGCTCATGAGGCCTGTAATGTCTTTCCACTGCCGTTCGTCCATTGGCATCCAACGTTAAAAAATTTAGAATAAATAATATAAGATTTAGTTTATCTTTTGGTGTGCTCCATTGAGCCCCTATTCCCCCTTTTTGTTTTATTAAAGCAGACTTAATAGTGGCATGGGCTCGTTCTACTATGCCTTGGCCCTGTGGATTATATGGTAATCCATGATTTAAGTGTATAGCCATTTGGGCACAAAAATGAGAAAATCTCTGAGAAATATAAGCAGGTCCATTATCAGTTTTAATTTGGTGAGGGATGCCCCAGGCAGCAAAAGCCTGCAAACAATGGGAAATTACATGTTGGGCCTTTTCTCCAGTATGAGCAGAGGCAAAGATGACTCCGGAACATGTATCCACGGAAACATGTACATATTTAAGAGAGCCAAATTCAAGAACATGCGTGACATCCATTTGCCATAGGTGAAGAGGTCACAGACCTCGAGGATTTACTCCTGTAGTAGGCTGTGGCAATAATGTCAAACAATTTTTGCATTGCAATACAATGCGTCGAGCTTGTTCTTTAGTGATTTTAAATTTTAGTCTCAGCGTTTGGGAATTTACATGAAATTTATTGTGAAATTCTTGAGCCTGTAACACTTTGTCCTCATTTGAAAAAATAAGTACAGTTTGAGTATGAAAATCTGCAATAGCATTGCCTTCAGCAAGCGGTCCAGGGAGTCCTGAATGAGCTCGTATGTGGGTTGCATAGAAGGAACATTTTCGGTTCCAAATATATTGTTGTAACTTAGCCAATAATAAAAGAATAGTAGATTGTCCCTTAATATGTCCTACACATTCAAGGCTATTAAGTGCCTGTACTACATATAAGCTATCTGAAATTAAACTGAATGGAGTGGAATCATAGAGCATAAATACTTGAATCACTGTCAAAATCTCTACTGCCTGTGCTGATGAATGGGGAAAAAGAAAAGTTTGTGGATCTGAGCCTTCTTTGAATATCACTCCCATACCTCCTTTGGATCCATCTGTAAAAATATTTGGCGCTCCAGCAATTGGTGCAGATCGAGTGATTTTAGGAAAAATAATAGAATGAGCCAAAACAAACCTGAGCCATGGATGTTGTGGATAATGATTATCGAATTGTCCTGTGGCCATTACATGGACAATAGCCCAGTCAGAATTGGTGGCAGCTAGAGTGGCAAGCTGTTCTTTAGTATATGGAGTGATGATAAGATCAGGCTGCATCCCAAATGCAGTCAGAGTTGCCTTTAGTGCCTTAATAATTATTTGTGCAACACAGGCTGGATACCATGGCAACACTTTTTTGGGAGAATGAGGGAGGTGTACCCACATTATGGGACCCTCTCACCACAACACTCCAGTGGGTGTGAGATCTGTGGTAAGAATTCATAAGAGCAGTTTTTTCTGATAATCTATACGATCCACTTGTGCTTCAGATAATCTTTCCTCTACAAGTTGAATACATGTTCGTGCCTCAGGTGTTAAAGATCGCAAAGAAAGTAAATCTGAATCCCCTTTTAGCAAATCAAACAAAGGTTTTAGGTCAGCATTACTAAGTCTGCAATATGGTCGAATCCAATTTATATCCCCTAAAAGTTTTTGAAAATCATTTAAAGTTTGTAAATTGTCCACCCTCAAGCTAACCTTAAGAGGACGAATAATAGTATCTTCTAATTTGGTGCCAAGGTATTGTTTAACATTTCCCTGTTGTATTTTTTCTGGAGCTATAATTAAGTTCCATTGTTTAAGACATAGTATAGTTTTTATAAGCATTTCGTCCAAAATTTCTGGGGTTTTAGCACATAATAAAATATCATCCATATAATGACAAATCATGGAAGAGGCAAATTCTCTCCTAATAGATTGTAGGGCTTTATCTACATATATTTGGCACAACGTGGGACTATTAGCCATACCCTGTGGTAGCACTGTCCATTCATATCTTTGATCCACCTGCTGATGGTTAATGGACGGTATTGTAAAAGCAAATCGAGGGGTATCTGCAGGATGCAGTGGGATAGAGAAGAAACAGTCTTTGATGTCCAACACAACAGTGGGCCAATTGGCAGGGAGGGCTGATATGACTGGTAGCCCCAATTGCACTGGTCCCATGATATCCATACTATTATTTACTGCTCGGAGATCATGTAACAATCTCCATTTACCTGATTTCTTTTTTATAACAAAAATAGGGGTATTCCATGGAGATGTGGAGGACTGTAAATGTCCTGCCAATAACTGCTCCTGTACCAGCTTGTGGGCTGCTGTAACTTTTTCTTTAGGAAGGGGCCACTGAGAGACCCACACTGGCACATCTGTTTTCCATTTAATCTTTAATTGTTCAGTGACCCCATAGAAAAACCCAGTCCTCTTTTATCTTTAAGATTGTTTCTTCCCATCATGGGAACAGGGGACTTTCGACCTTGTTCAAATCGGCCAAGCCCACCTGTCCCTGAATAGCCTGCATCATGCATAAGTTGTTGACTTTGAGGGCTATATACAGATTCAGTAGTCACTTTTACTCCCATTTGTTGTAACACATCCCGACCCCACAAGGATACAGGAAGCTCCAGAACAAAAGGTTGGAATGTCCCTGAATGACCTTCTTGATCTGTCCAATTAAGGTGAACCGCACTGCAGCTTGGACTATTTGCATATCCTAACCCCTTAAGTAACTGATCTGTCTGTTGTAATCCCCAATCTTTTGGCCATTCAGATAATCTAATACTACGGTCTGCACCTGAGTCCAAGAGACCCCAAAAAGAGACTCCCTGTATAGTGAGTTGACACATGGGACGTGACCCCATATCCATAGTGAGCCATGCTCCAGGAGGACCTGTAGAACCAAAGCCCTTATCTTTTCTTGCCTGTCTTTGACTAGGAAAAAGAGAATGTTTACTAATTGCAACAGAATTATCTGAGCAATGCGGTCCCCATCATTTATAACAGAAATTCCACGAGGGGAAGAAACTAATATTTTCACATTGCCTGTATAATCCTGGTCAATAACTCCTGGATGCACCACTAGACCCGATAAGGTAGTGGAACTTCGGCCTAGAAGCAGTCCTACAGTATTAGAAGGAAGGGGTCCATGAAAATCTGAATCTACTTTTTGAACTCCCATTTCAGTGGTTAATATGAGTCGGGCAGTGGCACAGACGTCCAATCCTGCACTCCCTGGGGTTGCTCTCCATATGGTGGGAGAGGCTGCTGAAATCGAGGCACCTGCCTCATCTGTGGTCCTGCATTCCCTGTCTCCTGTTGAATTGCCCCATACATTTGAGGGCCCTGAAGCACAGGGCCCCTCTGCCCGTTTTTTGGCCTAGCACTTGATTGCAGTGGGGGAAGAGGCTTTCCATCCACATCCCATCGAGATCTGCACTCTACAGCCCAATGATTGCCTTTTCTACACCGAGGACACAGATTGGGGCCCACTCGGCTGGACCGAGATGGCACCCAGGCTTGTTGCCAGCGTGGACTCAAGATGGCGCCTAGGCTTGCAGCCAAGTCACGAGGCTCACGAGGCTGGCGGTGCCCTGAGCCTGCACAGTGAGCCCTATCAGGCGTCCTACGGATGATCAGTGACACAGCGCCTCGTGCTACCACCAGCCCGCCTATGAGAGGGTTAGAAATGAGCATGCCCTAGCTGTGGGAAGCTTGGGGTTGGTGGAGTGATGAGGGAGGGGTTATGAGACTGATATATATTTGCCTGCTGTGCGCATTGAAGAGGGAGAGCATTGAAGAGAGAGAGCATTAAAGAGGAAGCATCATCAGCAGACTCGGCGTTTGTGTCTTCTTTCCTGGGGCTCTGCAGGACGGAGCCTTAGGGACACGATAATACTCCAAGTTAGAGCTGGCCTCATGTCCCAAGGCTGGAAGTGGCTCATTCAAAGTATGTATGGGGTTGCCGGGCGTGGTGGCGCACGTTTGTAATCCCCATGCTTGGGAGGTGGAGACAGTAAAATCACGTAGGTTCGAAACCAGCCGTGCTGGCTTAAGAGACCCTGTTTCCAAATAAAAAGCATAAAATAGGTCTGGGAGTATAGCCCGGAGGTAGAAGGGTTTCCAGGAACCCCAGTACCACCAAAAAAAAAAGTATGAATGGGGGATGGGGAGGTAAACAGTCCATAATAGAATTTTATTCAAAGTTTTATTAGCTAAAATATATTAAATACTTTTACACTGTGCTAAGTACTTCACCTATGTAATCTTATTTTTTTGTTTATGTGTATATATAGTAATGGAGATCGAAGCCAGGGGCACTCTAACTCTGAGCTACAACCCCAGCTCTATTTTAATTTTTAATTTTTTTCAGGGGGTTGCTGGACTAAGGATTGAACCCAGGGTCATTCTACCTCTGAGATACACCCCCAGCCCTATTTTTTTAATTCCTTATTTTGAAACAGGGTCTCACTAAGTTTCAAAGGGCCTCACTAAATAGTTGAGGCTGGCCTCGAACCTGCAATCCTCCTCTCTCAGCCGCCTGAGATTACAAGCATGTGCCACCATGCCCAGCTTCATTTTTTATTTTGAAACAGGGTCTTGCTAAGAGACTGGTCTGAAACTGGCTTTGAGCCTTCGATCCTCCAGTCTCAGCCTCCAAGTACTAGGATTACAGGTGTGCAACACCATACCCAGCCACAATCTTATTGGATTTCAGCAACTCTTTAAGACATGGACTAATAGCCCTGTGTTACAGAGTAGGAGGTGTAGGTTGGCAAAGAAGTCAGAAAATGAGAAGTAGCAAAGCTGGACTGTAATGCTGAGGGTCTTTGGCACTAGTAATAGATGTTACTATTAGCGCCATCAGCAATAACTAAGGGTTTGGTAAAGATTTCTAGAAGTGTACAGGGTGACAGCTACCATCAGAAGAAAGAAGAGAGACATGTCTCTGGGGAAGAGACCTGGCCCTCGGTACTCGAGCAGGTAGTGGCTTAAAGAACGAGGGATACACCTGGTCTCAGGTTCCAAGGCTGAAGGTGGCTCATTCAAAGTTGATGTCATGGGAGGAACCAGGGCTCTTTCTGTCCTTCTACTTCAAGGCAGATTGCCAGATTCAGAAAAATAAAGATATATTTTAGTAAGTGTGTCCCTTGCAGCCAGGCACATGCCTATTATCCTGATACTTGGGAAGCTGGGTTGGGTGAATAGCAAGTTTGAGACCAGCCGCAGCAACTTCGCAAAACCCTCTGCAACTTAACAAGACCCTGTTTCCAAGTAGAAAAAGGACTAGGGGGTGCTCACAGATAGACTGCCCCTGGGTCCAACCCCCAGTACCAAAACCAAAGCAAACAAGTACGTCCATGCAATATTTGTATCACCTTTGTGATAATAACGGGTCTGGCTTCATTTTTTATGTTTTCTGACAGTTTTCAAGTCCCCCACTCCCCCTCCCTCTTTGGCCCCACACCTGGGCAAGATGGTAAGAAAGCCTGGGTGCTTTATTTTTTATCGGTGCCAGCAGGGAGCTCAAATCCCACAAACCTCAGACCCTCATAAAACCCCAAGAAGCATCTGTTCCTTGCTCTCAAGCTGCTTTCAGATCTCTTGGGAGTCTGCCTCATTACTTGAGCTATAGACATTTTTTATCCTAGTGGAGGGCATATGGTATCAACATTCTAAACATCTGAACCAAATTCAGGGCAAGGGGTTGCTATGGTTCACAGATGGCTTGTCCTCTAAGGATTAAGTATTGGATCCTTGGTCCCCAGCACCAAGCCTTGAAGTCAAGCCTAGTGGGAGGTGGGTCACCAGGGATGCTGCTCTTGAAATAAATTAATGTTGTTCTCATGACCCCAGTTAGTTCTCATAAGACGGTCCTTATAAAAAAGCAAGGCTGGTTCTTCCCCAGTCTCTGGCTTACTTTCTCACCATGATGCCATCCTCCATGGTAAGATTTGAACAAGGGGATCCTCAGCAGAGGCTGAATCAATGGTGCACTTGACTTTGCACTGTTAGTCTAAAAACTGAGCACTAAATAAACTTCTTTTTAAAGTTTCTAGCTTCATGTATTTTATTATAGTAACAGAAAATAGACTAATACCAGGGTCTACCCATTTCTGGAGGTGACAACATAGAGAGTGACCACAATATGTACACTATAACTAACATCGTTTATCTAATACTCTGTTGTCAGACATCTCATATTTTATTTGGTTACCTTCTCCATAGGCCTTCATCTTCAGCCCTGTTTCCTTAGAGTCATGCATGGGGGCTATATCTCTAGGTCTCTAAGCCATGTTTCAAGCAGGAAGAGATGGGAAGAAAAGGTTTTCCTTTTAGTGAGACTTGGGCTTTTTATTTGGAAAGGGAAGCCCTCCTCAGATGCTTCTAACTCTGGTTATATGAAGCTTTATATATGCTACATATATAAAGCTTTTTATAGAGCTTTATAATAGTCCATATCTGGTTATATGGAGCTTTCTTGTGTACTTCTGCTTGATGCATTGGGAGTCTAAACATTTGAGTCTCTTAGTCTTCTATAACAAGAAAAACAGAGGATTGTAGCTGACTTTTGGAAGATAAATCCAGTGTCTACCAGGAACCTGTCTGTCACCATCTCTAATGGGTATAATGTTTTTTAATGCTCCCTTTTTCTCTAAGCCAGCTTCTCTCTCCCTGCCTCCTGTTAAGGTTGCCTTCTGAAAGGGTTGTGGGTAAAAGTAGACCTGCGAAGACTTATATGGTCCTAAGACCAAGACCCTTGTCATTACCTGGGTCCTTGTTAGAAATGCCCGCTCTGAGGCCCCACCCCAGACCTTCTAAACAAGAATCTACATCCTAACAAGTCCTCAGGTAACCAAGTGTGCACTAAAGTTTGAAAAGAACTGGCCTAGAAGAAGCCTGCTTCTCACATTTGGCTTCTGTTGAAATAACCCAGAGAAGCCTGAAAAGTATCTACGGCTGCCCTGGAAAGTTCCTTTTGATTGGCCTGCAGTGCCACTGGGCGTCAGGACTTGTTTAATCACCCAGATGATTCCAATAGGCAATGACGTTCAAGAACAAACAGCCCAGCACAGGCTCGTAACCCTGGTTGCCTTCAGAATCACACGGGGCACTTGGCCTCACAGTCGCTAAGTCAGCTTTGGGAGCGAGGGGTGAGGAGGTGGAGCGTGCACAGCCGTGTTGTGTGAAAGCCCTCAGATCATTCTAGTTTGAAAGAAGTACACAAGGAGGAGGACATGGGAGGCTCCCATCCTGAGGCCCTGTGGTTTGCAGGCAGAAGAGGGAGATGGTGATGGACCGGGTGAAGGTTCTGCTGAGGCAGGAGGGCTGGTGGTGGAGGCGACTGGCAAGGGCGGAGAAGGCTTTTGCTCCAGTGTCTACTTGGTTTCCTAAATGGGTTTCCTCACACACAGTTGATGCCCCAGTTTGGAAGGCAGCCATGGTCACATCAGCTCTGCCGCACAGCAGAATGAAGTCCAGGGCAGGGTCTGCCGCCCCCAGGGTCAGTGTTCTGAGCTATTCTCAGTCCCCATGTGGCATGGACAGGATCCGAAAGTTCCCACTGGTGCTCCAACTGGGACTCCGGAAGCAGCCACGTGGAGAGACAGGAGCGCCATCATGGACAACCATCATCGTTCAAGGCCAAGACGACCTGCAGCCTCCAGGCAGCCTCAGCCGGGAAGAGCCGGGTGATCATCCAGGGAGAGTTTCCATGCCCTGGCCACATCAGAAGAGACCAGCCCACACCAGTCACCAGGGTAGGTAGCAACCAGGGAAATAAGAAACACTGAGAGACCACTGGCCCGGTACCAGCAGCCCTTTCCCTCCCTCCACCACAGCAGGGTCACCTTGTCAGGGCTGATGGCCACAGTCTGCATAGAAAGGGCTGGGCCATTTTTGCCAATCAGCAGCCAATCTAGGCTGTGCCTGGGCTGAATCAGTTGTTAAACATTTTTAATATCACCCCTGGATAAAGCCATCCAGTCCCCTCTACACTCAGGCACTATATTGGGCAGGAATAATGAAAGGGACAGGCCGAATCCAAGAGACTGCTCACGTTACCCAAGGAGAATATTTTCCTCGTTGCACTGGGCTGTAGTTACAGGGTTCTAGATAAGTAACTCGAGGTTGCCAACACTTCTAAGAGTAGTGTGAGGAAATTTTCTATTTCTGCCACAGACATAAAGAAAATCTGCTATCTATAGAATATGGATTCATGGTTCTGTGGATGTATTATCTTTTATCTGCCAATCTGATTTTACTCCCTAACATAAAACAGGGAACATACTAAAAACAGGGAAACAGAGACATTTTTAAAAATGCATGTAAAGCTGGGTGTGGTGGCACACGCTTGTAATCTCAGCATTCAGGAGGTTGAGACAGGAGGATCGCTGGTCTCGGACAGCCTCTGCTACTAAGTGAGGCCCTTTGCAACTCAGTGAGACCCTGCTTTAAAATAAAGACTAAAAATAGGGTTGGGGGTGTAGCTCAGAGGTAGAAAGCCCCTGGGTTCAATCTTCAGTACTGCAAAAAATAAAAAATAAAAAATTGCATATAAGCCAAATTGTTCAGGAAAAAGCAAGCTCTTTACCACAAAGGACTGCTGACTAGCTGGTGTTATCCGATGGAAAAACAGCCCACTACTGTGTACAAAAGCAATGGGTTAGCCCAGGATCCCAAGAGGAAAGCTGCTTACCAGTCTGCATCCTCTCTTTGAGAGACCATCCCACTACATTTATTTTACTGGGTCTTCCCATGAATATTTATTTTAGCTGTATGTTGGGCTCTGTGCTAGGACTTGGGGCTACAGTGATGAATAAGGGAAAAAAAATACCTGCCTTTATAAATGTTACAGTTGAGGGGGATTGGAGGGTAAGTAACAGACAACAAATCTAATGAATCAGTAAAGTGTTACATAATTTTTTATGTAGTATTAGGAGCTATAAATAAAAAGTATATATAAGCTGGGTGTGGTGGCGCATGCTTGTAATTGCAGTGCTTGGGAGACTGAGACAGGAGGATCGCACAGGTTCAAAGCTGAGTGAGGCTCTCAGCAACTTAGTGAGACCCTGTTTCCAAATAAAGTATAAAATAGGCCTGGGAGTATAGCCCAGAGGTAGAAAAGCCCCTGGGTTCCACCACCAGAAACACACACACAAAAATTTTAGTAAAAAGAAGAAAAAGTATATAGAAAAGTGAGATAAGGCGTGTACATGGTAGGGATGCAATTTTAAATAATGTGGTTGGAGTAAGTTTCAAGGAGAGGGTGACATCTGAGAAACAACCAGAGGAAAGGAGGGAGCTGGCTGGCCATGCAGATATCCCAAAGAAGCCATTCTAGCAAGGGAATGGCAGGTGCCGAGGGCCTGGGATGTGCAAGCAGCAGTGAGGAGTCCAGGACTGACAGGAGTAAATGGGCGGTGGCAGGAATAAGACCAGTGAGGTTATGAGCCAAGGCAGCAGAGAACACATGCTCTGATCCAAACACATTCATCAGCTGCACTTCCAGCTCTCCCAGGTTAGTAAAATAAAGAGGCGATCTTTCTGCATCCATGCTTACGGCTCTCCACAAACCCAGGCCAGGAACTTCTTGTAGCTAAGTCAGTGCATCTCAACCCGGAGTGAGTTGGCTTCCAGGAGACACATTGACAAACCGTGTAGAGAGGGTTTGGGTCGTCATTCTTGGGAGGGGAGCTAGTGGTATCCAGTGGATAAAGGCCGAGGGTGTTGCCGAACACCCTGCAATGCACAGCACATCCCTCCAAGAAGGAATTATGTAGCCCAAGATGTGGACGGAGCTGAGCCTGAGAAATGCTGAACTAGAGGAAGAACCCTGGGTCCTGAGAAGCGAGAGGCAGGAGGAGGCAGATTCTCTGAAGAGAGCTGGGAAATCTGTCCCTCACCTGAACCACATACTCCACCCTTTGGAAGCCTGGAAAGCCTCTCACCCCAACTCTGCCTCCGAGGTTGCTGGTGTCCAGAAGGCATTTTCATGGTAACACAACTCAAGGCCGAAATATAGAGAAAGAGTGCCGGTTCCATATGGGCCAAGAACGGTTCCATATGGGCCAAGAACGGGATCAGTTATTAAGAAAACATGACTGGTAGAAAGCCACTTGGTTGGCGGGGAATTTCTACAGGAACTTCCTCAGGAAATAAGGAAGCTCTCAAACAGGAGAAAGGGGCAGGTGGTGATCCTTACAGCGTCCACACTTCCCAGGAAGGAAGTAACTCCCGCTTCCCCAGATGAACTTTACATCCAATGTCCTCCAGATCCCAGAGTCCTCTTCTAGGCCAGGCCTGGTGTCCATCCATCCTTGGCCTGGCTGAGCAAGAATCTCGCTCAGTTAGTTCAGCAAGAAATCCCTGACTGGATATCTGATCAAAATTCCCCATCCCCACCCTTAATATAAAACCCTTAACCTGCTTCTCATTAGCATCCATCCTGTTAAGCCAGTTTAGCAGGATTCCCGCCCCCTTGGTATCCCCTCTTAATGACTTGCTGGCACTGACCCCTTCACCCCCACTACGACTCCCTCAGCTTTCTTTGCTGTGTTCAGAGTGGAGTTCAGTCTTTCTCCACTGCGGCAATCATCTTGGCCCGTATTCCAATCATCTTGAATAAAGTCTTCCTTACCTTTATCTTTCTTGCAGTACTGGGGATAGAACCCAGGGGCATTCTACCTCTGACGTATACCCCAAACCCGATTTTTTAATTCTTTATTTTGAAACAGGGTCTCACTAAGTTGCAGAGTGCCTCATTAAATAGCCACGAGGCTGCCCACAAATCTGGATCCTCCTGTCTCAGCCTTCCAAGTGCTGAAATTACAAGGAAGAGCCATTCCTGGCTCTTCTTACCATTTTAACAAGTTTCATGGTTAAGGCTGAAGCTCTACGGCCCTGAGGATAGGAAGATGGTCCTCAGATGTGCGGGAGGCTGAGCACTAAAGCGAAAGGCCTAGCTGAGGCGTACCGAGGCTCCTGGTAGCTGAGCCTGCTGTCAACATGGAGGCTTCCTGCAAGAGGACTCTCCAGGACCGACAGAACAGAGGGTCAGGGGCAGCTACATCCTGGAGAGGAAGGAGCAGCCGCGCACACAGCCCCCAGGACAGCCCTTCCTTCAGCCCCTTCATTCATCTCTATCACCCAGGCGGTGGGAAGCCCTCCAGATTCTTGTATCTCCCTGGGAAGAAAGGCATAGCATCACCTCTTCACAAAGGGTGCTTCTCACCAGTGATAGCAAGGGAAAGATTTAATTTAAGCCATGTTGTACTTCTTACACCCAGCACTGGGAAACTAATCTATACTGGCTGTACCTGTGTCTGTGTTAGGAGGTTCTCAGTTAGCATTCAGTTTCTTCTTCAGGTGTGGCTCAGGTGAAAGGTGATGTCCTGGTCTTTGCCCATGCTTTTCTTGTTTTATTGTATCATTAGCTGATTCTCTTCCATTATACAACCTCTTCTAAATGTCATACCAGTTATGTCGTGTTTTCCCAGTAACATAACCCAGATGTGAACTCCTTGATTCTTCAAGTAATTTAGGCTGCTGGGAAGTACCTAGGACCCAGATGTTGGGTGAGGTTCTTTCAATCCTCAAGATCTAGTTAAATCGGCTGAAACACCCTCTACCCCATTCTCAGTGTGTGAAGTGCACAGCCAAGGTACATCCAAAGTCTTCACGATTTAAATACACTTCGAGGGAGCTTATGTGTGTAGAGCTTTTTCTGCCTTCCAGGCTTCTGTATGTTTTATTGATCTTTGCTTTGTACCATGTAGAACTACATATAAAATATACCTCCCACACATACAACAAAATCCACTCGGACACAGAACTCATGATCCCAATGGACTCTAGAGAATAACTAGGGAAGGGGGAGCCATGTCACGAACAACCTAAGAGAACAGGCATTCCCGCTCCTCTTTCTGTTACTGTCACCAAGCCATGTCCCCCCCACCTCCAGCGATTTGATCTGCTTCTCTCTTCCCATTCCCTTCTCCAGGGTTTCCATAGGTCAAGCAATGCATCTGTTTGTTCCCAATGTAGCCCTCAAACTTGTTTAGGCAAACCTACCAAGTTTCTCAACAAACATTTCACAAGACACACATACCTTACAAGGCAATTAGAGACCTAAGTGGCTGTGCATGGGTACCCCAGGTGATGGGAAAACCACATCTTTTCATATCTCCAGTTCCAAGTTCTTCCGTCAAATTCTCCTTCTCTGCTTCCCATTATACTTCATCTTCTTTCTTGAGAATCCTTCCCAGTGCTCTATATATTTAGATTGCATGTACTTCAGTGCTAACAAGAAAGAGTGTGGGGTGTAGAAATTCTATTACAACATAACTCAAGAAACAGTACTGAATATATGAGTCAGCTCGTCCTTAAAAGTCCTTAGGCCATCTTCGTGGCCAACTGAATGGCTTCCGAATGTTGTGGAGACTGCAGAGCACCTGGAACGCTCGTGCCCTGCTATGTCTGTGGTTAAATCCACTTACGAACACTATACAAAAGCTCAATATATACATCCAATTTGGCTCCATTATTGCATGCTTTATTTGACTTATACCAAATAGAAATGCATACATAGTTTGCCCAAAAGAAATGTAGGGAGATGTTCATGGCAGCACTGAGATTAACAGTTAAAAATCAGAAACAACTCAAATATCAAAAGTAGAATAGACGTGATGAATAATTATACAATGTAAAACAACACAGAAATGGGAATAAATGAAATATGTCTACAAACAATATAGATGTATCAAACAAATATATTATTAAGTGAAAAAAGCCAGACACAAAAAAATGCACACCATAAGACTCCATTTATGCAGAGTTCCACTGTCTCATATTTAACCATGGTGTTGAAAATCAGACTAATCAGACTATCAATTACTCTTGGGCTAGTGACTTAAATAGAGAATGAGAACGGCTTCTGGAATTCTGGCATCTAGCTACATAGATGTGTCTGCTTTGTAATTATAAAAGCTATATACACATGGTGTGTGTGCTTTTCTTCATGTGTGTGACTAAAGGGTTAAGAGCAAGCCTGTACCCCCTTGTCTCCTAGACCTAGAACTGCCTGGGAAGACTTTAGGATTACCTTCTCTCAGTTGCCAGTCTTTTTGAAATAAGATAAGTTTGGAATTTTGGACATTTGTTGTCTACATTGTGAAACCTGCACTCCATGGCCCAGCACTAGGGCTGGGAGGCCCGGGTACCGTACGCCTAAACAACTGGTGGGTAAATGAGGGAGAAGCTTCTGTGCATCCAGGCGATCCCACATAGCCTGGGCTCATCCTTAGCAATTATGCACGCTCTCTAGGCAGCAGGGAGGAGGCAGGCACCCAAGCTCATGGTGAACTAGTAGGCTTCCATGGAGACAGAGGTTGTGGGTGCTCTATGTTCTGTCCTGTATCCTTCCATAAAACTAAGTGCTAGATTAAATCTTACTGTATCTCATGAGTTTGTTTGCCAGTCTAAACATCTTTCCAAGATTGTATTACCATGTATTGAACTTTAATAAAAAGTTTACTAATGAAAAAAATGCCTTGCCTAAAGGTTTTCTATTTGGGGGTGGGGAGGTACTGGAGGTTGAACACAGAGACATTCTACCTTTGAGTTACACCCCCAGCACTATTTCACTTTTTATTTTGAAACGGGATTTCACTAAGTTGCTAAGGGTCTCTCTACATTGTTGAGACTGGCCTTGAATCTATGAACCTTCTGTCTCATCCTTCCGAGTACTGGGATTGCAAGTGCGCACCTCTGCACCTGGCTAAAATAGGCTTCTTCATTTGTCTAGTCTCACATGTACAAAGTATGGAAGTTTCAGAACTGAAACTGCTCTGAACTTCCCTGTCAATGGAAATCACTAGGAATAGAAATGTCACCAGGATCTGTTCAAGGAGATCTTTGATCAAGTCCTGTAACAGTGTTTAAAATGGAAATGCAAGAAATTATGTCCAAAACAATCAGGTATGTGTAAAAATGGCTTGTTAGGTAACGAACGGGAAGGTATGAAAGACATTTCCAGAATGCTCACATTCATGTGGTTCCTAAAGGTGAACTTTCTTTAGAGATCTGTACAACTAAAAGCATGAAAGTCTTCTGAAAAGGCTCCATTATTCCATGATCTGTTAGAATATCTTCAGTCATTCCCAATACTCTTCTAAGCATGGACCACTGAAGTAATGACAGTTGCTCCTCCTCAGAAAATAAATGTCTTTAGCCTTGTGAAGAGAGGTTTTCATATACTTCAGGGTCCTCAGGGTTATTCTCATGAAAAACAGCCACTAGGAATCCTTTTCCCTTCTTTTTCTCCTTCTTCACATATGAAATGTGAAAAATATTAGAGCAAAGTAAGAGTTTACCAGTCCCTCTCTCACTTACAGGAATGCTATTCCTAGAATATTCTTAAATTTAAAATAGTTTGATAAGCCTGTGATCTTTGTACTGCTTCCAAGAGTCAGCAACTCTATAAGAAGATTCCCATCAATGAACCCCACCCATGGTCTCTTCTTTGTGACAACTTTGCAAGATCATCCTCTGGGCTGGCAGTCCATTTCACATCATCAGGTTTCTGCAATTTCTTTGAGCACCCGCAGCAGCTCGGCAAACGTTGGGCGGCCTTCAGAGTTCTGGAAAGACAAATGGAGGTGATGAGCTCAGCTTATGACTCACTCAGACACCAGCTTGAGGGACTTGTGGCAGCAACCTGGATCCAGGCTGGTTCTCCACAAAAAAAAAAAAAAAAAGACATCTTGGCTGATATACACAGTGGCATTTGCAAAAAATAAAATGGCTAGAGCTGCAAACACATGCCACATGTATCTATTTAAATGAAATATGGTTAAATAAATGTTTAAAGTCAGTTCTTCAGTCACATGAGTCACTTTCCAAGTCCTCAATAGCCAGAGGTGGCTTCCATGTTGGACAGCACAGATGGAGAACATTTCCATCATTGCAGAAAGTTCTATAGACAGCACTACCCTAGAGATTTATGTGAATGAGTTAACATGTATGGAGTCAGGGAAGAACTATAAGAGAAAGGGAATTTATGGTGTCCAGCCCCAGTTATCTATTACTTCTGATCCCCTCTAGAAAGAAGAAATTCATGCAGCAAGAAAAAGGCATGTTTTCATGAAAGATTTTATAGATCCAGAGATACAAGCTGTGCTGTCTTATGTCCAGTCTACAAAATCCCTGGCCATGAAGCCATGAATCAAGACATTTTTTTTCCTATTTTACTGATAAATGTGGATCAGCACTGGTTCCTTGAAGAAGAAGAGATGACACTGTGGGCATCTTTGAAATCAACGGGAAATAGAGCTACTTTTTGCTGTATTCTCACAGAGATCATGGTTAGTTTGCTTAGAAAGACACTACCCTTAGTGGTTTATAAATAGAGCATCAGTAAAATGTCCAGAGCTGAAGAAAATGTAAGCAAACATGAGAATTCTCCTTGAGACTCCAAAAATAAATTATGAAGTCTTTTGAAGAGGCCAGAGTTCTACATGTAGAGCCTACAGAATGTGTTTATCAGCGATAACATAATTTGAGGCAAAATCAACCTTTGCAAACAAATCAACATGACCAAAAATTGTTTCAATCAACTTTCCAACTGCAATTTGAGACTGAGGTCATTTATTTGGGCCTTCTGTGAGCATCCTATTTGCCCCTTCGCCTTCTCTGTCTCATAGCCACAGATATATAAAATCTAAGCATTCTATGCACATATACATGTACACTTTGTCATATACATATGCAAATGCTCTTTGACTTACAGTGAGTGTACCTCTCAAAAAATAAGTTGAAAATATTATAAGTAAAAATGTATTTAATTTATCTAACCTACCAAACATCATAGCTTTGCAATACAGCCTGTAGAGTACTACCTGTTTTATCCTGTGATGGACTGAGTGGCTGTCTGGGAGCTATGGCTTACCACTTCTACCCAGCATCCAAGAGAGAATCATACCTCATATTGCTAGCCCAAGAAACAATCGAAATTCAAAATATGGTTTCTACTGGATGTATATCATTTTTATAACATTGTACAGGTGAAAACTGTAAGTCAAACTATCATAACCACTATCTGTT
Organism: Muscardinus avellanarius; assembly: GCF_963383645.1. Taxonomy (NCBI): domain Eukaryota; kingdom Metazoa; phylum Chordata; class Mammalia; order Rodentia; family Gliridae; genus Muscardinus; species Muscardinus avellanarius. Next base: position 98,636,597 of record NC_137791.1, on the reverse strand, counting down.
TATTTCTGAGCTAGTGACATTATCACAAAGATATTAAGACAACTAGGCTTTTTTCACTTGAACTTCATATTTATAGTTTAATTTTCTGAACAGTTAAAAAAATCAAAACACTTTTATTACTATGATCCTAGGTTGTAACCTAAGTTGTTTTTTTACTAACAACTTAACATTTTTATGTCTTTTGAGATTTTGTTAATCATATATAAAACATTTTCACTCATTGGGGAATTTTATAAGTTAAATACTTCTCTGGAATGTGAACAACCACATCACTTTGAAATACTGTCTTTTCTAGTGTTTGGAGATTGGGAATTCAGTGATTTTTTTTTTCTTTCAGGCTAGGGGAAACACTTTGTCAAGCTGTGATTTTTCTAGGCTGAGACTGTCACCTGTGAGAGAATAGAGGTTTGAAGTTTGTGGCTTCTTGAAAGTAGAGCTTTCAAAATACAGGGGAGTCTGAAAAGGGGAAGGGAGTGTTGAGCCCATACCCAGAAAAGGCAGAACTGGGACCGAAACCCCTTTGTGGCTTTATTTTTTAGCTTGGAATTTCAACAAAAGCAGCAACTGAGCTATCAGGAGGTGACTTCCTAAGTGGTGGTTCCTGGCACGTCTAAGTGGTGGTTCCTGGCACGTGCTCTGCCTTTGTTCCTACCTATCCTGGCCTAATCTCTATCCAGAGTCTTCACTGCCACAGAGAGATGAACCCATTGCTTCCAGCCTTGAAAAGCAAAACAAATGAGATTGAAATAAAGAAAAACATCAGCCTTCTTTTTTAACATGGAAGCATAGCAAAGCTGCTTAGGCCTTTATCAGTTCTTAAAGATAATAATACACCTAATCAGTGAGTCTTTAGAAACATCAAGAGTTTCCACAAGAACCAATCTCAGACACATAAAAATTGAAAAACACACTGAGCTCCTCAGCTGACAGGCCGAGGAGTTAAAAACCAAAAGGATCAATGCTTTTCCAGTGGGAGTTTCAAACAGAAATAGTACCTCTGGCTCTAAGGATCATTAGTAAGACAGACACTTTTGCTGCCGTAATAGAGTCTTGGGTAATATCATTGACAATCATGTTTGCTCTCGGATGCTGGGGCTGCAAACTAGGAAGATAAGGGGTGCTCACCTCATGCCAGCAGCTGTACATGACTTCATATATAAACATAGATGCCAGGTAAGGGCGATATAGCCGGAAACCTTTAGAAATGGCTTCTATAACTTGCACATTGGACTTATTTTCAAAAGGCATTTTTCCTTCGGTAAAAACTTCCCACATTAAAACGCCTGCAAATAAAATGCATTAAAAACAAGAGGTTAGAAAGAAACAGTTACTTGGAACTGCGAGAACTGTGCTTCAAATTACAAGACATTATTTTTCTCCTCCAATCTTTTAGTTATTATTTCATCCAGAATGAGAATATTCTATCTAGGAGGCAGGCTGTACACACCTGAGATACTAAAGAGTGCTAGATCCTGAAAAGAATCCCAGTGGATGCCGTTTCTTTCCTGTCCCATGGGTCTTGATAGTCTCCCTGTTAGAAATTGAAACACTGCCAAGATTTTCATCTAAGTACTGCTCATGTCCCCACACACTGAAAGCAATGAATCTTTCTGATATTTCATAGGAAATGACAGATTTGTGTGATGCTCTGCTGCCTGCCAAAGTCAAGAGTTTCCCAGCCAGTAAGTGGCCCATGTCCCTCTCTTTCCACTAGAAGACCTAACCCTAGAGTATCTGTCAGGGGCTCTGCACATAAGTAGTGTTCAATAATCATTCATCAATGGCTGATTGACTTGTGAAACTTTTTCATGAACTTCCAATTTGAGTTTATTTGATTATAAACCTAAAACCCTAGCCTAAAATATTCATTTGATATTGGTTACAGACCAGGCCTATGCTAGAGCCAGATGATTGTATAAGAATGAGACCAGTCCACCTACTCAAGAGGCTCACTGTCCAGGGAGGAAGAGACAAATGGTCAGGTAACTCAGGGATTTCTTGAGGCCTTTGTGTTGCTATCCAGAGGTCTCTAAAGTATGCTCTGATAAATTACCTATTCCCCAATCCAGTGTCACCTGCTAAGACCACCGTAAGTCAGTGGGGAACTAATGAGATCAACAACACAGTGAAACCTTGTTGTGAACAATAAATTCACACCCTTTTGAGGGTCCAGAGGTCTCTCTAAACCCAAAAGCCAGTCAGGGAGGTCTGGATGAAAGAAAAAGACTTTCACATTTATTTCCATATTTTGGAAGTTAATTCAGAGGACAAACTACATTGGATATGAGCAGACAGTGTTTCTCAGTGAAGAACATCAGCCAATACAAGTGTCAATCAACTGATCCCAAGGAAGCCTATGTCTAAATCCCATAGATCTTGAAGGCAATAAAGCAAATGAGGTGGTACCATTTTTTTTATGACCCAGGTTTTAAGTTCAGCTTGTCAACTAAGCATTTGGAAAATAGATGGGCTGCTTAGCAGTTAAGCAATGGAGTTTATCATAGACTTCCAAAATTCAATGATGATTTTAGATCATTTTTTCTTTCCAGCCTCTGTGGTATGGGAAAGATGGCTGGTTTGTTTTCTATGTCAGTAGACGCTCATTGAAGAAAGAAAAACTCCAAAGGGCATACTTATGCAAGAAAACGAATAAGTCCAGTTGCTGAAGAAGTCTGGTGGTGTTTAGGACACAGACGAAAACACAGTTCTAAGAAGATCTTCTAAAAATGCTATAACACATTAAGAAATCAAAGCTTAAATCAAGCTCCACCAAATACACTCACCAAATGACCAGACATCAGATTTACTGCTGTATTTGTTGAAATGAAAAACTTCAGGAGGGGACCACTTGACCGGAAACTTGGCTCCAGAAGAAGTGATGTATTCATCATCTAAAACATACCTAGGGTCATCAGATTCAAAACATGTTGTGTAAATTACCTCAAAAACCTATAAACTTCAAAGCCCTTTGGTTAACCCTGATTTGCTAAACTATGATAGGTTTTACTCCAGAGAGGCTCTGTACACCTTCTCTTCTCATTAGCAGAACATGAAATCATCTTTTATGGTATTTTCTCCCAAACTGAATCACATTGTGTTTTTGTTGGATCTCAAAAAAACCATAGTGAAGCTGGCTGTGGTGGTGCACGCTTGTAATCCCAGCATTTGGGAGACTGAGACAGGAGGATCACGGTTTGTGGACAGTCTCAGTTACTTAGTGAGGCCCTTTGCAACTCAATGAGACCCTGTGTCAAAATAAAGAATAAAAAATAGGGCTGGGGGTGTAGCTCAGAGGGAGAATGCCCCTGGGTTCCATCCCCAGTACCAAAAAAAAGTAGCAATTCTCTAGTTCAAAACATGGTCCACTGTTTATGTGCATTATGACTCATTCTTAACTCTATAAAGACACACACTGAATGCTCTAACAGCCAAGGTTATTAAGAGGAGATAAACAACCACTCTTCTTACACTGAAAATTAACTCATCCTCTATGCCCCACAAAAATATGTACATAAAGAGAAATATGGCATCTACTTTGGAATTCATTCTTTTTTCATTATAAGAAGAGTAGTAAAAAATATCTCTAATATATTAGAATGAGCCTTTATAAAAAGAAGCCAGAAATAATTTCCATCTCCTTTAAAAACAAAAATAAATAAATCCTACCTCTTTTAGGGGGATTTTATTTAAAAAATGTCAAAGCATGGGAATCCAGAGAAAAGGAAAACAATTATCTTCTACTTGCTATCTCTTGAATATAAAATATAGCATTTTTTGAATTATTTAAAAGTTGCTCCCACACTCTCACATTTTCCCCATACTCCATCTCACTCCACTTTTAAGCCCTGCATTATTAAGTCAGAAGTCATTCTGCTTAGATAAAGAATAAGAAAAAACAAAGAAGGAAAAGTCATTTGCCATATATTTGAAGTTTCTGAAGTCTAGAAATTTCAGAGAAGGACTGGATTATTAATAAGATACTTGGGAAATTTTTCATTAATAACAATGAGCTCTCATCACCAGCACTATCTTCCTAGAAAAAGATCCCTGGAGGTAGGAGGAAGGGGAAAGGGAAGGAGTACTAGACACTGGTGGTCACTGACTTAGGCTCTCATGACCTGAACCCCATAAGGGCTGCCCAGGCCACATAACAGAGAAAGAAGCCCCCACATGACTAGGTTAGTGGAACTCAAGATTAAAACAGAACCTGCGCCTCTTTCCCAGGTAGATGGCCAGGAAAGGCAGAAAGATTCCAGAGAACACATGGCTGTGGATGTGGCTAGGTAAGATCTTAGACAGCCCCATGGAGTTTTCTACTCATAGAGAATTACAGTTCTGAAGGAATCTTGCAGACAGAAATTCAGAGTTAGTCGGCAGCTACGTGTGTAGTTGGACCAAGCTGGGAAGATGGTGGCTACAGAAACGCCAGTGTGCCTATAAAACAGGACCAGACAAGCCACCACTCTACCATACCTGGCCCACCAGACACCCAGAACTGGGACTTCACTACTGAGGAAAGTCAAGAAGAAACACTTCTCTCACTGAGGTTAAGTTCCTAGCACTCCAAAGAAAAGGGGGCTCATGATTGAAATTATATTAAATAAAAAACATGCCTAGATTTTCCACAATGGAGTTGTAGACCAGAGGTTTACTATATTTCACTATAGATGTGTTTGATGATGACCTAGGAAAATCAGGAATAAGGAAACATTTTTTTTCATATTTATTTTTAATTGGTGCACTGTATTGATACATCATAGTGGGATACATACTTTTGTAGACATACATGCACACATTGCCCAGTCAGCCCCCACCCAATCCCCACCCCATTCTCTCCCTATCCCCCCCTCCTATGCTTGGCTTAGTAGTTGACATCTAGTATTATAACAATTTATCAAAAATTAAAAATGATAATCTCACATAACAGTTTCATTTGTCTGATACCAAGCTTTTGATGACTTAAAGATAACATTTCAATATTTCTTTTTGCTTTCTTTCTTACCAGAGAATCTATTTTTTTTCTATTTTTTAGGTGAAACTATCATATATTTATATATTTATTTTTCAGAAAAAAAATCTATCCTAATATGGAATATGGACTCTAGGTACCCACATCGATCTTGAAAAAGAACAAAGCTAGAAGATGTATATTTTCTGATTTCAAACCATATAAAGCTACAATAATTGAAACAGTGTAGTACTATTCTAAAGGCAGATATATAAACCATTGGAGTTAAAAGCCTAGACCTAAATTCTTCCCTATATTGTCGTTATTTTTGACAAGGTTTCCACGAACATTTGGTGGTAGAAATAATAATCTTTTAACTAAATATTGTTGAAAAATAATAATTACATGGAAAAGAATAAAATTGGACCCTTACCTAATCCCATATACAAATATTAACTCAAAATAGATAAAAGACCTAAATATAAATCTTAAGACTATAAACTTTTAGGAGAAAATCTGGGTCATAAAACCTCACAACATTGAAATTGGCAGTGATTTCTTGGTTATGATTTCAATGGCACAGGCAACAGAAGAGTATACAAACTCCCTAAAAAATAAAAAACATATTGTATATCCAAAGACAATGTAAACAGAGTTAACAGTTACTAATAGAATGGGATAAAATATTTCCAAATGCTATATCTGAAGGTATATTAATATTCCAACTAGAAATCCTAAAAATTAACAACAATAAAGGCAAACAATACCCTTTAGAGATAGGTAACAGACTAACATAAATAATGAATCTCCACAGATAACCAATCTTAGTTGTCTGTTGGATGGAAAATCTTGTTTCTCTAGTTCTGATGTGTGTTACCTATTTCTTCTTTGTAGTTAATCTCTTTGAGTATTTTCTCTAGTGCTGGTTTTGAAGACAAAAATTCCTTCAGTTTCTGTTTGTCATGGAAGCTTCTTATTTCTCCATCTAATTTGATAGAAAGTTTTGCTGGGTAGGAAATTTTTGGCTGGAAGTTGTTTTCTTTCAAAATTGGGAATATGTTACTCCAAGCCCTTCTGGCTCTCATAACTTGGTTTGGGAAGTCTGGAGTGATTCTAATTGGTTTGCCTCTGAATGTCACTTGGCCCTTTGTTTTTGTTGCCTTTAAGATTCTCTGCTTGGCTTCCACATTGGTCATTTTAACAATTATATGGCGTGGGGATCCTCTTCTCCGATCCTGTCTAAAGGGAGTTCTATAAGTTTCTTGGACCTGCGTATCGACCTCTTGCTCTATGTCTGGAAAATTTTCTGCTATTACTTCCTTGAAGAGATTGTTGATCCCTTTGGTTTCACTTTCTTTTCCCTCCTCTATTCCAATTATTCTTAGGTTAGCTCTCTTAAAATGGGCCCATATTTCTTCAATATCAGATTCCTGCTGTCGGATATTTTTTCCTAGATTAGAAACTATGCGTTCATTTTTGGATTGCTCATCTTCTAAGAGCGAGATTCTGTTCTCCATGTGGTCTAATCGGTTGTTTGTGTTTTGAATTGAGGCCTTTACTTCATTAATTGCATCCTTTATCTCTTTTTGGCTCTCTCTGAGTTCTTTTCGAAGCACCTCTATTATTTCTACAGTTATTTTCCTGATTTGATCTTCTAGAAATCTCTGATTTTCTGTTTTATCGGGTTCTGATGTTGCGGGGTTGTGAGCATTCATTGCTCCAGTATTATTCCTCTTTCCCATGATTTCGGAAGTTTGTGCCTTCTCTGGGTTCTTCCCTTGGGTCACTATGACTTCACTTAAGGTGCTCTGGATCTCGAGTCTGTGGTATCTAAGACCCCACTACTCCTTTACTGGGTTGTATCACAGAGTCTCCGACCCAGAGAGTCGATAGAGGCTGCTTTAGACCGTGGGGGGTGCCAGGTTGCACGTTCTCCTATGGTGTGATATCACTACCACCGCCCCTCTCCCACTGGGTCAAGTCCCAGTGAGTACAGTACTGGGATTTCTCCGCTGTGGCCCGCAATTTGACTCACTGTTCTTGAGTACGCAGATGTAGCTGTAGTGAATTCGGTGCTGCTGCCGCCGGTGGCAATATGGCGCCGCTGCTACGCCCTCGGCTGTTGGGTTGGCGTTTTTTTTTTCTTGGTTTTGATTTCCACTCTGAATCTCTGCAGCGTGTGCTGAGCTCAGACACTGGGAGCTTTAGATGTCCTCTGCGCCGAGAAATCCCGCCTGGCTGTTCCGCAGCGGCTCCCCTCAGCTTGCTGTGGCCATCCCGTGAATTCGCCGGCAGTATGGCGCTGCTGCCGCGTCTGCCGCGTCCTCGGGCGTGAGGATCTCCTCTGTGGCTCTGTTCTCAGTCCGCTTTCTCTCTGGAGCCTGGTGATTTTTTTTGTTTCTCTGGTGATGTTGTTTTCTGGCTTTGAAAGGCGCTGATTTTGTGGTAATGGATATTTGTTGTTAGCGGGGCTCTTAAGCCCCACTTTTCTCGGTCGCCATCTTCCCGGAAGTCCCCCCATTTTTTTCTATTTAAAAAATATATACTTGTGAGCCGGGCATGGTGGTGCACGCTTGTAATCCCAGCATTTGGGAGGCTGAGACAGGAGGATTATGATCCGCGGCCAGGCTCAACTACTACTTAGTGAGGTCCCTTGCAGCTCAGTGAGATCTTGTTTCAAAATAAAGAATAAAAAATAGGGCTGGGCGTGTAGCTTGGAGGTAGAATGCCCTTGGGTTCCATTCACAATACCACACACACACACACACACACACACACACACACACACACACACAAATATATATCTATACACTTGTGAAAAAAGCATTTTTCTTAATCTTACACAGATGAGTGGACTGAAAACACCTCCTTTTTGTTTTAAGTTTTACCACAGTTGTGTTAATAATGACCAAAAGAAAGATGAAAATAGTTCCCAGTAAATGCCTACTTTGCAGCTAAAATTGGTACATTTTCTGAAATCCAAAGTGGATTAGCAGGCCAGGCGACCACACCAACACTTTCCCCCACCCTGAGGGGGTGGGGAGAGCAGAGGTAGCAGGATCTCCAGCTTGTCAGTAGACAATGAAAGATTCTTCTTATGAGCAAATAAAAATACAAAAGTCTAGGTATAGATCACATATCACCTACCTGGTCATTCCAAAGTCTGAAATTTTTACTATATATGTAGAACTGACCAAACAGTTTCTTGCTGCCTACAAAAAGAAAAAAGAATCCAAGTTGGCTAAAATTTTTTCTTTCAAGAGTTTTAGGTCCAGGGATATATTTCAATATTAGGGCTTGCCAAGCATGCAAAAGGCCCTGGGTTCAATCTTAGCTCTGCAAAAATAAAATAAAAACAAAGAGAGTTTCTACTTTCCTTTTCTTTAGTTTATCTGTACCCTGCATTACCTTTTTATGTGGATAGCTATGTTATTGTTATGAGGATACTTCTCAGTGAAATAAGTGAATATCTGTCCTTACATGATGAATTTTAATGATTCTTCAGTGTAATAAAAATGGGATGTCAACACTTCTTAAAATATTTAATCTTAGTCAAAAAATATTGGCCAGACGTGGAGGCGCACACTTGTAATCCCCGCACTTGGGAGAATGAGACAGGCGAATAGTACAGGTTTGAAGCCAGCCCCAGCTACTTAGGCTCTCAGCAACTTAGTGAGACCCTGTTTCCAAATAAAGTATAAAATAGGTCTGAGTGTATAGCCTGGAGGTAAAAAAGCCTCTGGGTTTCATCCCCAGTAATATATATATATATATATTTATTTATCAAGTATATATATATATATTTATCAAGTATATATATATATTTATCAAGTATATATATATATTTATCAAGGATATATATATATATCCTTGATAAATATGACAATCCAATCTAACAATAAACTATGAATTATGAATCTTGGCATAAAAATAGTGCATATCATTTATTTAAAAGAAGAAACCCTAGTATACATGACAGATAAGGCATTCATAACTTTGGGATTCTTAAGAGGTAATAAAAATTAAGAAATTATATTTACAACTTAAATTTCACTGAATATAACTACTTATAGTGATAATTTCATATTTCTTAAAATTAACACAGTGCACTAAATATGATATTACATAACACTGAGATAATACCTTTGGTGCCAATTACATTTCAACAACTTAAAAAAACCATCGGTTTGGTTACTTAGACTCATCTAGATGAACTGTTTGATAGAATTTTTCTCCTTTCAGCTCATTTATGGCTCAGTAAGTTCAATAACACAAGCATAAAACAGTGCATGCCTGTAATTCTAGCTATTGGAAACTGAGGCTTGAGCATTGGTCTGGGCAAGGTAGAAAAACCCTGTCTCAAAAAAAATTTAAAAGTACCAGAGAAGTAGCTCAGTGATATTCTTCAGTTTAATCCCCAGTGCACGTGTGCATGTGCGCACGTACACACGCGCACACACACACACACCCCAAAAAACTTAAAATGGTAAGCCAGAAGAAGCCACTTTGGAAAATTCCAGCAAGTGCCAGCAATAACCTCAAAGCTGATCCAGAAAAAAAATCCTTGAAAATTTCATTGTTAGCTCATATATTCGATATAGCATGCAGATAGATAAAATGGAGTATAAAGAAAATGAGCAACTAAGGAAGAAACCTAGGATAGAAGGATCTATGAGGAGTCACCTGGAGCAAACAGAATAACTAAACTGCGGAAAGATGGCCCTGCTGAAACCAGGAGAGCGAGCCGGGTGGGACAGGTACATATCCATTCAGAACTTTGTTGACTGGCTCCTTTGTGCTGGGTACATAGCACGTGTGAACGGGGCTCCATCTCTGCAATCACAGAGCTCTCCTAGGACTAAGCACTGTTTACCATGTTTGGACATGGCAATTTATACAGTCTTCCCAGGGAACTCATCTGAGAGCGATACTGTAGCAGGTACCACTCTTCTAGTCAACTAACTTGCCCAGGGTTCCACAGCAAATATGAATCAGGCGTGATTTCAGCGCAGACACTCTGGCTCCACGGCTGTGGTTCTCAGCCTCCACTACATATGGGACTCACCCTGGGAATTTTTTTTTTTTTTTTTTTTGTGGTACTGGGAGTGGAACCCAGAGGCTTTCTACCTCCCAGACCTATTTTATATTTTATTTGGAAACAGGGTCTCACTAAGTTGCTGACAGCCTCACTACGTAGCTGAGGCTGGCTTCGAACCTGTGCGATCCTCCTGTCTCAGCCTCCCAAGCGCGGGGATTACAAGCGTGCGCCACCACGCCCGGCCGGGAATTTTCAAAAATGATTATCATGCTTCCATCCCCAGAGCTTCCGACGTAATTGGTCTGGGATATGGTCTGGGACTTGCACTTTTTCTCAGAGCTCCCAGATGATTCTAATGCACGGTGAAACTGGAAATTGAGAGCCCATGTTCTGCGCCTGTGTTCTTAGTACACTGCGCTTCATCTCGGAAGTCTGGGCCTTGACCTCAAGGCACACAGAGCCTTATATCTGTGGTGAGCACTGTAAATAATTAACCATTACATGAAGCAGGAAATAACAAATAGCATGAGTGCTCTAAGGCCTGGGTAGGATAAGTGTACTCCCCTCGGTGTGCCCAAGCCAGTATAATAGGCCTCCGTTCTCTCCCCAAATACCCCGGCTGAGGGACGAATACTGCAGGAGAGTGACTCTGGGTCAGGTGGGGTGCAAGCACAGGATGAGTTCTAAGTAACAGTCTCAGGGGGTTCTTACAGAATCTCCACATTCCCAATTGAGATCCTTTTTAGGTTGGGAAATGAGACATGGAAGGGCACAGCAGGAATAGCATGAAATCCTGGATAAATGTGGAATAGACAGAAAGGCTTACTCCAGAAAGGTTTGCCATAGCGAGCCAGGAGAGCAATGTTAGCATTTGGTTGGGGCAAGAGAGCCGTCTTTTTAATAAGAATGTTCTGAGCAGCACAGAGCACAACGGTTTAGTATTTCTTGTCTCCCGCAGTAACCCCAGTGATGCTTTTGCAACATTGTCAGAACAAGCCACGTCCACATGGCCGGCGACCCTGGGTGAGAACCGATGGGATCGCTCTTCGTGATGCGTCTCTCATTCCCAGCAGAGTGACTGTCACACACTGGGCGCTCAGTACGCGTTTAATGATCAAAGGGAAGAGAGGTGGAAAAGAAAACGAAAGAGAAAAAGGGAGGCAGGAAGAGAACAAAAGGAAGGAAATCATTTTTGCTCAGTCGATTAGCTAAGTGATTAATTAGTTCAGGCAGATTTAGAGTCAACCTTATTTGATTACAGCACCAATGGGCAATTAAAAAAATAAAGTTACATTTCACAATGAATTGCCTAAATAGGAAAATATTTTTAAAATCAAGCCAAAGGATATAGTCTTTAAAATACTGAAAGTAATTCCCATGGCCTCCCCAATACGGGTATAATATATGAAATAATAAGTGAATTTGCACTGTACTTACTAAATCTCTATGAATATAGCAGTTTCTCTCCAGATACTCCATTCCCTCGCATACATCCTGGCACATGCTCAGTAGCATTTTCTTCGTCAGGTTCCCTTTCCTCTCCCAGAGATAGTTAAGCAGGCAGCCGTTTTCCATAAACTCTGTCACAATGTAGAGGGGTTTCTGCTGTATGCACACCCCATAAAGCTGCACCAACCTGGAGTGGGAGAGCTTCCTGGGGAAGAAAAACAGACACCGGTGAGCAGAGAGGGTTTTGCATTTCTTGTGTTTGGACACAAGCGGCACTATTTGCCATTGGCACACTATTTTCATTATCAAGATAACCATCATCCCAACCACAGAGAGTAAAGGACATTTTCCTTTCCACCGTATGCACCAAGAAAGTGGAGCCAGAAACTTAAGCTGCTCTTTCAATGTAGAGAAATTGCACGCCCCATGCACTCTGGTTTTCTCCTCTCCCTTTGGGAAGCTTTTGCTTCCTCGTGGCTGCCTCTCCCAGCCCCAGTCTCAGAATCTCTGCTCTCTGAATCCCAACCTTCCTAAGTGCGGCCACCTAGACAAAATTTCTAGAAGAAAGTATGAACAATGGACATAGAAAAAAAATAAATTCTAACGAGTAAAACCATTTCAGAAGTTTCTAGCTAAAGTAGGAGGCTATAAAAGACACCAACACAAAACCTTGCTCTGTATTTAGTACACACACACACACACACACGCCTTGAATGTTGCCTACTAAAACATAACTAGAACTTTTTAGTCATCTAGACTCTTAAGTTTGTTTCTCCTACAAAATATAAAGTTCAGTCTCTGAAGTCCTTTAATGCCAAATGGTCACCAATGAGACATGGTTCAAAATTAATGTTTGTAATTTGAGATGCTATATAAGAATCAATCCTCCATTAGTCAGAAGTACTTTGAAAAGTTACTTCTTCTTTTCATTAGTAAAGGTAAAATAAAGACAGTTACTCAGGAAGATAATTTACCTTAAAACAACGTATAGGAAGTGATTACAGACACATTATCATAAAACTAGTTTGAAGAAAACAATCCAGTTAACAGGGAAGAGAGGCATTCAGAAAATCTAAGCATTATTTTAATTTGGATATATGTAGAAAAGTCAGATTTGCCTTTCAAGTTTAAAAAGTCTACTTTCACTTAAGGAATGCAATTTAGATGTATATGGAGTAATAAAATCAAGATATTAATATTAGCTGGGCATGGTGGAGCACACCTGTAATACCAGTTCTTGGAAGACTGAGACACAAAGTTTGCAGGTTCCATACTAACCTCAACAACTTACAGAGACCCAGCAACCTAGCAAGGCCTTATTTCAAAAGCAAAAAGTAAAAAGAGCTGGGGGTGTACCTTAGAGGTAGCATGCTCCTGAGTTCAATTTCCAATACTACTACAACAACAACAAAAAGAAGTAGTAATATTCTATTTCAAGGAAACAAGTATTGAAAGAGAATATAACTTGCCATAAGAAATCCATCAAGTCAATGCCCACGGGAAGCATTTGAGAGTTGAAACTTTACACTCTATTTGCTTAACAAGACCACTGGCAAAAATCTTTCAAAAATAAGACAAGCCTCTATCACAAATAAGAAAAAAAGCCCTTGTGTTTAGTTCAGTCTAACAAACAACATAAATATTTCTCATAGACATAGAAAAATGCAAATGTAAAAAGTAAATTAATTCTTGTTTGCTGTAACTTGAGCTCCGAATACACACTGTTTCTCAGCTTAGAGAAGCATATATGATTCACTGGAGGGCAAATGTCATATTTATTTCAATTTATTTAAATATCTTCAGACCCATTGCAGGCTTCTCCTGCTGTTCTTTTCTAATTATTCCCCTGCCCATAGTTATGGAATTAAGTTTCACAGTTTTAGATATCATCTCTGTTGATCGCTCTCTAGATAATTCCCTCCACCTTGACCTTTCTCCTGGACTCCAGACTGAGTATTAACATTACTACCTTCTCACCACGGGCTACATAACAGAACTCTCAAATTCAGCACATCCACAGCAGAGTTCCATCAACTATCCTGCCTTAGAGTCTTACCCTTACTTCTCTTTAAAGTTATATTGCTCCTGTGATTGTTGGTTTGCTGCCTGTCGTCTCCCTCCCTGTCCTCCACTACAGCATATGCATAAATAAGCTCTTTTATGAGTAGGAAACGTACCTGTCCTTTTTATTGCCATATTTCCAGAACTAGAACAGTGCCTACAACTTGTCAGCAACAGACATTTGTTGAATGATGAATATAAGGAAATGAATGATGCCATTGGTAGTGTGTTTTGTTTTAAAAGCCGTAAGAGATACTATGAAATCTTTGGGAAATAAATTGTTTCTCATTCAAGAGATTATTTATAGATATTATAACAAGAGTTGACAATGCAATTTGCATTTATGTGTAATTTAACACAAACCCAGGCACTTAGGGCCAGGGCCCCTCTTTGCCAGCCCACTGTCCTTAGGGTGTTCTTTCCGTTTCTTTCTGAACACTCACATCCAAAAAGAGCTACTTAGCAGGGCACGGTGGCACACGTTTGTGATCCCAGCATTTGGGAGGCTAAGACAGGAGGATCATGGTTGGAGGACAGCCTCAGCTACTTAATGAGGCCCTTTGCAACTCAGTGAGACCCTGTTTCAAAATAAGGAATAAAAACTAGGGCTAGGGGTGTAGCTTGGAGGTAGAGTGCCTCTGGGTTCCATACCTAGTACTGCAGAAAAGGAGGAGGAGGAGGAGGAGGAGGAGGAGGAGGAGGAGGAGGAGGAGGAGGAGGAGGAGGAGAAGGAGAAGCTGCTTAAAACTTATCCAACTCCTTTGAAAGTAGATTTTCCTTTATTTGTAGAATTTTATTTCTTTTCCTAATCTACTATAATTCTAATAACTCTGTTCATTTACCTTCTTTAATTTTTTTATTTCTTAGGCGGAAATGAAGGCCCAATACAATTATATAGAAAATCTGATGGAAATAATAAAAGCTGTAAGGACACAGCTCTGCTAGGAGAGATAATAGGTTAATCTGCTCCCTTTTGTGTTTTCTAAATGTTCTAATTTTTTTAAATTTTTTATTGGTGCATTGTAGTTGGGTATCTTAATGGAGTGATGGTAGAGATAAATGTTCTGATTTTTAAAAATACTAAAGATAACACTTATTATAGTATTTCTAATAAAAGCATTTAATTTAAATAAGAGAAATAATTTAATTTAAATAATAGGGGCCAAGACTATAACTAAACATTTTTATAATTAATTAATTATCCCTGGGAGAAACACTTTGGGAGAGGGAGGCAAAGAGGGCCAGGATATTTTTAGTTTTCACTTTATTTGATTTTGTTTAATATGAATATAAAATATTAAAGCCTTTCAGAAACTGAAATACTTTCACTGTGAAGACATGATGATACAGACATAATGAATTAAATGAGATACACATTAAGAAGTCCTAAGGAAAATTAGATATACTTACACGTTTTTATTATGAATATTTTAGTTCATATAGCCTCATATTGTGCATTGTTATTAATATGCTACATCCAAAGCCACAAACTCTCAGATGAACAACTATAATAAGCTAGGATTCATCGAAGGCAGTGCAAAGCTTTAATAATCTAAAGGCAAGATAGTGCTCCTGATCAAAAGAGCTGATTCAGGTAATTTTCAACTGGCTACATGATGAGAAACAACTTGTTTATACTTTCTAAGCCTGCTTTTTTATGCGTGCAAACAGGGATAGTAAAACAGTCTTCTTACTTCCACTGAACAGTAAATGGGATCATGTTTGTGAACATAGGATAAGAAGAGTAAACCAAGGTAAAAATACAAAGACGAGTTATAACATTTAATAGCACTCTATGTGCAGGAGTTGTCTAAGAAGAAGAGGCTGGTTTTCTTTCATTCTTTTAAACAGTTTTTAGCAGATGTTCTGAAAACCCCAGGGAACAGGCCCTCAGTGTAGGCGACATCCCTCAATAGGATGACTGAGAACTCAGAATATATTTGAAGTTTTTCTGGAAAAAACTTCACGAGACAGCATATTGGTTAGCAGATATGGACAATACTATACGATCTGGCGTATAGTGGCTTTTTAGCAATTGTTTGCTGATTGTGGTGTTAGTTAAGATCATGGATGTTGTGTCCAGACAGCTCAGGGTTCTAGTTTCATTTAGGAGTTCAAATTGTGAGACTGTAAAAAAAATAAAAATTACATAAACTTTCTATGTTTCATTTTTCTCAGCTATAAAACTGAGATCTACCTTATAGAACTATCCTGAGAATTCACTAATTCATTCAATAATCTACTTTTTTTTTTTTTTGTAGCACCAACTACAGGCTCGTCAGCATTCTAGGCATTGACCAGGCTAATTGAGAGACATACAAAAAAAGGGCTATTATTAGGCAGTTCACATTTTAGCAGGAGAGAAACAAAATAGCTACACGTGGACTTTCAGATTAGTAACAAGGACTTTGATGGAACTAGTGCAAGGAGAGTAGCGGGCAAAAAGTGTCTGGGGAGGCGACATTCAAACTGCGCACCCTTAGAAAGGAAGTACCTGGCAGAGCTTAGATACTTGGCAGATAGAGCTCAGTGCATGTCAGCTACTTAAAGATGAATCTATTTGCAACAGGATGTTAAAATGAAACTTTTCTTCCCTTACTTTCAAAAAATCAGGAAAAAATTAGCCATGTTCAAGCCCCAAAATACATTATGTCCATCTGACCTGGATTAAGCTGTTGGCCTCATCGCTGCTTCTAAACATTGCCAGAAGCTGTTTCTCTTCCCTATCTTATACACATCTTCCATCAGTCTCAAAATAATGGTCCTCAAAGCTGGGCATGGTTGCACATGCCTGTAAGGCCAGTCCTTGGAAGGCTGAGACAGGAGGATCACAGGTTCGAGGACAGCCTCAGCAACTTAGGCTTTCATCAACCTAGCGAGATCCTGTTTCAAGATAAAAATAAAATAAGTCTAGGGGTTTAGCTCAGAGATAGAATGCCCCTGGATTCAATCCCTAGTAACACACACACAAAGAAAATATGGTCCTCAGAGATCCTAACCCCAAACTCCAGCCAAGCTTGAGGCTTTGAAGAATCCTCTCATCATGACATTAGACATCACTAATTCTTTCTTGTTCTATAGGAATTCCAATACTATACTATAGGAATTCCAATACACTTTCGCTCCCTCTGACTCCCCTGTTCCCATTCATACTTTTCGTGGATGCCTATTTAGTCCAACACACAGAAATATGGGCTTTGCCTTTAATAATAGGAAAATCATGGTTTGATAAATATAGTATCAAGAAACAAACACCAGGCAGATGTATACTCCAGGTAACTTGAGACACCAAAACATCATTGGAAGCCGATGATGTCACTGGGAGATCACGTTTCCCCCTGGATTCATTCAATTGCACAGAGCTAGAAATGGAATTTTGATAGAATACTTGGGTATGACTTTAAAAGTCCCCAAATACATCATTGCCCTGCCTCCAGAAAATAATGGGTCTAGTTAATCACTTCAAATGATGATTGCTTGTCCATTTGTTGTCTTGTTTTGTTTCCAACTAAGGTCTGCAAATTTGGGACAGAACTAAATTGCTTTAGACAACAGAACAGAATTACAACACCACCACCTGAGGTTTTCCTTCTTCATTGCATTACTGCTCTTCTAAAGGAATGTTGAAAAAACATTTTGAGAATGCTGAACTGAGTCGGGTATGGCAGAGCTCACTTATAATCCCAGTACTTGGGGGCTGACACAGGAAGATCGCAGGTTTGCATCCAGCCTCAGTTACTAGTGAGGCCCTCCGCAACTTGGTGAGACCCTGTTTCAAAATAAAGAATAAAAAAATAGGGTTGGGGTGTAACTCAGAGGTAGAATGCCTCTGAGTTCAATCCTTAGTACTGCAGAAAAGAAAAGAAAAAAAAAAGAATGCTGAACTGTGTCAAATTATTGGCTTGTCCTGATGTAACCCAGGTTATACTTATAAACTACAGCTACAAGTTCAACTAAGTCAAAACGCTGTCCTGAAAAACTACCAAGATTAAGAGCAGTGTTCAGTGGTCTCCAATGAACAACTTCTTTTTTAAAGCGTGAGATTCTTTAATTTTCTGAAAACAAATACTTTGTCCTTACAAAAAGCATTAATTCTTTTTGACCACTAGGGGATGCTCTTTCAAACAATGAGCGGATATTACTACCCAAACAAAAGCAGTATTTTTCTTCAGGGAAAAGAAAAAACACAAAGAGTACTTACTAATACTACTACTGAGCGGAAAGAAATATGCTTAGTTGTCACCACCATTGTCATCTCCATTCACACAATGATCCGGTGAGGCGGGGACGTTGTATCCACTTTAGGATGAGGACACTGAAACCTTTTGCCCAGGCCATGCAGAGGTCTAATCATTTGCCTGCATCACACCACAAGCTTGGGCAAGCTGCGACATAAATCCAGGTGCGGCTGACTCCAAAGTCCATGTTCCTTCCATGGCACCAGGGTGTCAGGCAATGTTTATCTGGGTGTTGCTTACACTTACATCATCACTGTAGCCTCATCAATGAAATCCTCTTCAGACATGGAGCCCTCGTTGATGGCCTTGATAGCTACCCAGGTGTGCGCCCGCCATCTACCTAAATGGACCATCCCAAACTGGCCGCTCCCAATCTTCTTAACAAAAGCCAACTCGGTGGGATCTATCTCCCACTTTTCTGAAAAAGTAAAAAAAAAAAACTATGTTAGAAGTAGAAGAAAGAATGTTGTAATTTTTGAGCTAAAAAAGATTTAGAAATTTTCTAGTCCTGTTTTACTTTACATAGAAGTTTAAAAATGTAATCAATGAGTGGAGAGGATTTGTAACCATTTTTCATATTCTAATTGTGAATTAACTGTGTAAGTTCAGACATTGTGCTTTTGTTTTTTTGTTTGTTTGTTTGTTGAGGTACTAGGGATGGAACCCAGGGGCATTCTACCTCGGAGCAACATCCCCAGCCTGGTTTTTTATTCTTTATTTTGAAACGGTCTCACTGAGTTGCAAAGTGCTTCACTAAGTAGCTGAGGCTAGCTAGATCCTCCTGTCTCAGCCTCCAGAATGCTGGGATTACAAGCGCGCACCGCCATACCCAGCTGACATTGCATTTTAAAATACAAACCTTACTTACTTGGAGACGAACACGTAACAGATTATGGATACCAAAACATACATGTGATAAGAAACACATTTCTCTGCCTTTCTAAAGTAAACCAATCAAAACCGACCCGGGACATAAAATCCACAAGTCTGCATCTGTTTGGCTGTGGTCACCTGGTGAGATGGACGAGCTCTGTCAGCTCCCCTTCCTCCTCTCAGTTCTTCCTACTATTCTCACTCCTCTGCTAAAGAGCTTTTCTGCCTTGGTGCATCTTTTCCTTAGGGAAAAGTCTAATTGGTTCATCTAGTAGTAAACATATCTAATATCAGAACTAGAACCCACATATATCTAAGAGTACTCTGGAAGTAAAATCTGTGCCACTGCATATTTCTCATTGTATAGAAGCAAATCAGGAATAAGAAAAACTGATTTTGAAATAACTACCTTGAATACAGATCAGTATCAAATCTGTTTTAGCATCTCCCTTTTATTTATTTATTTATTTATTTATTTATTTATTTATTTATTTATTTATTTTTGGTGGTACTGGGGATGGAACCCTTCTACCTCTGGGCTGCACTCGCAGACCTATTTTATATTTTATTTGAAACAGGGTCTTTTAAGCCAGCGAGGCTGGCTTTGAACCTGTGCGATCCTCCTGTTTCCGCCTCCCAAGAGCAGGGATTACAAGCGTGCGCCACCACGCCCGGCCGGCATCTCCCTTTTAAATAACCAATATCTGCTGGAACTTTAAAATAATGCAATTAAAATAATAGCAAAAGCTGATAGCTTCTTATTCCAACTATGCAAAGTGGTCCCTTCCCAACCCATGTGTGTTTTAAGAGTAACATAAAAGGATATGTCCATGACCTTGGGATCAGCATAGATTTATTTAATAGAATATAATCATAAAGGAAAACATTGATAAGATACAGCCCATAATTTAATCTGTTCAGCAAAAACACTCCATTAGGAGAATGAAAAGATAAGCCACAAACTGGGAAAATATATTCCTAAAGCATCTAACCATATTTATATTCCTGTTCTGAACATAAATAAACTAGACAAAAACACATAACCCTTTTTTTTTTTTTTTTGCGATACTGGGATTGAACCCGGGGCATTCTACCTCTGACCTACATTCCCAGCCCTATTTTTTATTTTTTTATTTTGAAACAGGGTCTCACTGAGTTGCAACGGGCGTCACTAAGTACCTTAGGCTGTCTGCAAACCGCGATCCTCCTGTCTGGGCCTCCCAAATGCTGAGATTTATAACCCAACTTTTAAGGGTGAAAAAGTTACTCAGTCATTAAAAAAAAAAATCCAAGTAGCCCCTAAACCTATGAAAAGTTGATCAAAATAATTAGTCATTAGGGAATTTCAAATGTAAACCAGAATGAGATACTAATGCATACTCATCATATCAGCTAAAGTGTTAAAAAAAAAAAAAAACACGAGGATACCGAATGTTGGCAAGGGGGAAAGTATGGGGCAACTGAAGTGCTTATACACTGTAGATGGGAGTGATCGTATCTACAAAATCTGAGCATAGGTATGCCTTGTGACCTAGTAATTCTACTCAAAATATATATCCAACATACACTGACTCATGATTATACACTTAACTTCATCTAAATACATAATGTTTATAACAATATCATCTGTAAGAGCCCAAAGTCGGTAACAACCAAAATGGCCATCTAAAGAAGCATGGGTAAATCAACTTTGGGACAGTCTGCAAGGTGGCACCAAGTCACACGCAAACCAGCCACACCCAACGCCATAGCTGAGATTCATAGATGTAATGGGGACAGGGAGAAGTCAGGCAAGAAAGAATGTAGTCTGAATCCATTTATACAGGGTATTCAAAACCAGGCAATATAAAACCAGCTAGAGACTAAAGACTTGTGAACTGTTCTATACGTTTCAAAAATTATAAAGTTTATTTTCAGAAAAGTCAAAAAGAGCCTATTTAATAAGTAAATTGCTAATCAAAAAACTTTTTTATATATGGTATCTACAGGGCAGAGGGAGAATTGAGGCACCTATAACTTACTGAGATCAACTTTCCACCCCACCTAACCTAATGAGACCCTGAGTCCCAGTTACTTTTTACACAATATAATTGTGTCCTCGTTTTTGTTTTTATGAGTAAAATCTGAGTCCCACTAATGAGAAAAAATTAAGGGAACAAAGTATCGCCAAATTAGAAAACAGGTTTTTCTAGCTCTTATTTATCCTCACAGATTTACAAAGTGGCTCAAATCAGTGCTATTCTATTTGAAAAAATATATATTTTTTTTGCGATACTGTATATATACATATATATAACATATATGTTTTAAACATATATATATGTTTTAAACATATATATGTTTTAAACATATATATAATATATATATATAATATATATATATATATATATATATATATATATATATATATGGTGTGTGTGTGTGTGTGTTAATAGTAATGGTAGTGGTACTAAAGATTAAACCCAGAGGCATTCTACCTCCCTATACTTCTCCCCCTTTTTTTATTCTTTGTTTTGGAACAAGGTCACTATGTTGCCGAGGCCATCCTTGAACCTATAATCCTCCTGTCCCAGCCTCCCAAGTACTGGGATTACAGGCATGTGCCACCATGCCTAACTTGAAAATGACACCTTTAGCAGCTATTTTTTTTTGGGGGGGGGCTCTCTTGGGATCAGTCATTTCCCAACCACCTCTATAACCAGAGAACAAGAGCCCAAACAACCAAATAAAAAGAATGTAACTTATTTAAAAAGTAAAGATAAAATAACAAAAAGCAATAAAAGAGTGAAGATTAGGTCTCCCTGTAATGTCCTGTGAAACCTGAATAACTGATACATTTTTTCCCCCAAAGTTTAAATTGCCCTTAAAAAATTCACTACTTAAACATCTCAAGGAATCTAAACTTTGAAAATGAATGTCTCTAAATGGATATTTCAGAAGAGCTGAGAATTTAAAGCATCTACTGGGTAGAGTCTTTACAAGACTTGATGTCACACTTCAGCACATGTGCCTGCTTTACCGTCGCTGAAGCCGGCTGTGGCTGGGAAGCCACTGCCCATCGGTCCCACTGGGAAGCGGAGTCGGGTCAGGAGACCTAGGGAGAAAGAGAAATCAGCGTTTCCAGCTTAGTTGCTGATAGAGAAGAAAGAACCAACTGTACCAGCAGACAGTACTAGTCTTTAAATAATTAACATAATTGTTTCTTCTAGAGGTTAGTTTCATTGCTGATTTTTTTTCCATTTTGAAAATACTTTTCATAAAATAA
This sequence comes from Muscardinus avellanarius, assembly GCF_963383645.1. Taxonomy (NCBI): domain Eukaryota; kingdom Metazoa; phylum Chordata; class Mammalia; order Rodentia; family Gliridae; genus Muscardinus; species Muscardinus avellanarius. Next base: position 98,614,725 of record NC_137791.1, on the reverse strand, counting down.
CACAGCTAGGTGTCTATCGACAAATGGATGGGTGAAGAAAATGTAGTATATACACACAATGGAAGTCTACTCAGATGTAAAAAAAAAAGAACAAAATCACTTGTAAGAAAATGGATGGAATTAGAGAATATTATGCCAGTGAGCTCAGCCAGTCTCAGAAAGTCAAGGGTCGTATGTTTTTTTCTTACATGTGGAAGCTAGAAAGAAAATAGAAAGGAAAGGTGATTTCAGATAAATGAAGAAAGAGACCAATCAAATAGTGAAAGGGAGGAGAAAAGGAGGATTGAAGAAAGAAAGGAATGATTAAATAATGCTATCTTCGTATATGAAATGATCACTACCACCCTCATTAATGCAGGAAGAGGGGGCCAGGCTGAGGTTCAGAGGAAAAGTGAAGTGTTCGTGTGTGAATGGGTCACTTAGAACATCAGTGTGATGTTTAATTATAATGCACCAATAAAACCATTTTAAAACAATAATGCTCACTGCATACAATTGATAACTTTAAGAAGTTATCAAGATGATCAAAAGATCTCTCACAAAACCTTAATGCAAAGAGATAAATTATTATCACTTTGGTGAACATCTTGCAAAAATCTCCATACATATAATAGAAAGCATACATACTATCCAATATATTTTATGGATATATAAATATTTGGCTATAAGTTTTTGACACTACGCATGTAACTTATGTATGTAACCAATATGTAACCAATGACTATAAACTGACCTTAAAGTTATGTCCAAGATTTCACCAGTATAACACATCCTATATGTGGTTTCCTTTGAGGGAGAAGTAGTGTGTATTTAACTCAGGATGTTCTACCTCTGACCTATACCCCCAGTCCTTTTTTTCACTCACTTTTAATTTTGAAACACAATCTCACTAAGTTGTTGAGGGTCTCACTCAGTTGCTGAGGCTGGCTTCAAACCTGTGATCCTCCTGCCTCAGCCTCTCAAGTATTGGGATTACAGGTATTTACCACCATGCCCAGCTTGACCTAAGAGGCATATACATCTGTATGTACTTCACAATCTATCACTTTATGGAATATTATTTCTAGATCAAATAATGTCCATAAAGTTCACACTAATCCACTTGGCCACCAAAAGTGTCTAAATGTACCCATATTCTCACCCATTCTTTGAGAGTAGGTTATTTAAAAAAAAATAGCATAGTAGGATAAGTGAGACATTGTTTGAGTAGGCCAATGTATATAATTCTAGACACTTAGTTTTAATTTAGTTTGAAATGAATTTATTACTTATTTTTTCAACTAATAGTCATTGAGAGCCTACTATAACCACGCGCTATTTAGACGTCGAGAGAGAGCCGTGAACAGGACGGGGGTGGCCTCTGCTCAAGATGAACGAGTGTGCCCAAGAAAAAGGAGATGATGATGAGTACAAACCAGAGAAGGTGTACAGGCTTAGGAGTGGAGCTCAGGCCGGGCCTTTCTGACAAGATGAGGGCTAAGTTCACTTTGACTGACAAGGAAACATCCCACAACGAGCAGGGGGAAGAGCCTTCCGGGCAGATAGAACAGTATATGCAAAGGCTGAGAGGCAGAGACAAGCTCAGCCAGTGTAAAAACAGAAAGAAGCATGTATTAAGCGTCTGCTGTATACAAGACACTCTTTTAGGCAGATTCCAAAGATCCCAGCAGGCTCAAAACTGAGGAAGACAAGGACTCTTTCCAAATAGGGCTCTACCTGGGAGGTAAAAGACTGGCCCCAGGTAAAGAACTACATTTTTTTTAATCATTCAACAAATATTTATTTATTTATTTTAAATTTATTTATAAATTCCTCTTTTTTCAATTTTTTATTGATGCATTATATTCATACATCAAACTGGGGTAAAAAACTTGTGTGTACATACATGTACACATCACTGATTTAACCCCTACCCAATTCCCACCCCATTCCCTCCCCATCATCCCTCCTTCCCTTGCTTGGCTTAGTGGTTGACTTCGATATGTTTAAGTACATTGTGTGTTTTAGAGATTTTCCTTCTTCCCCCCTCCTTTCTCCTCCTTTAGGTTGTCTTGTTTGCTCCTCTATGGGATTTCCTTTTTCATCTAGAGTTCCTCCTATGACCCATTTCTCCCTGGCTCTACATTTGAGATAAGGGTTCGCTGGGGCCCAGAGGAGGAGCATCGAGCACATTGCTGGATACAGAAAAATCTTCTGGGAGGACATGACACTGGAGAGGAACCTGCCAAGTGGAATAAGCCCCGGAGGAAAGCCAGACAGATGCTCTAGGCAGAGGTGACAGTACGAACAGGATGCCGAGGGCTGTCCCCATGAAGGTGAGAACCTGAACAGGAAGCCTTAAGTGTGTAAATAAGCTGAAGGGAGAAGGCGAGGAGAAATGGAAGAGCCACAGCAGAAAAAGGAACCATGGTGGCCGGCGGTCTCCGCAGGAGAGAAACAATAGGAGTCAGCCCAGGAACGGCCTCGCTGCTGTTAGAAGGCGTGAGTGGGAGGGCTGTGGCAGGGGGAGAAAGATGCTAGTGCCCAGTGACTTGTGTTTTCTTAATGAAGTGGTCACGTGATTTGCTAATAGGTCAGTGGTTAATAGTGGGAAAAGGGTCTTGAGGAAAATGGTAAAGTTTGAAAAGAAAACAGAAACGGATATTTCCTAGAAACTCTGAAGACCTGGTTGAGATTAGAGCCTTCATCTAGTTCAGTCTCTGTGCCACATGATCCAAAGAATAATGGAAAAAGGAATGTCCTTAGGATCCTAAAACTTTCCTCCAAGTTTTTATTTGCAACCATTTTTTATCATGGGAATTACTACCAAGGGATTAGTTGTGGCCTATCTCTCTGTAACAGAAGATGCTTTCACTTTCTTTGCATTGGCCTTAGTTGGGATAAGGAGATGAATTGCCATGAGCCCAAATAACCAGAGGCCAAAAAGGAGACAGAATAGTCTTAGGTTCACCCCCCAGTGACATGAGCTGCCTCTTTCTGCAGGACACAGTCATAGCTGAGTACAGGCTCTGGAGCCCATGGGTTTAATGGCTCCAATCATTAACACGATTTCTGCGGGTTCAAATCTCACCATAGATACTTATTATCTAGGTGACCTTGAACAAGTTACCACACAAATGATGCATCAGTTTCCTCATCTATAGGAAGATATCAACAGCACCTGCCTCGCAGGATTGCTCTAAAGATGAAATAAATACACATAAAAGCATTCACAACAGGATCTGGCCCAAAGTAAGTAAGACATGTCAGTTACTTCTGGGTCCCACAGCTTTCCTCTTTAATACCCTCTTTCTTGTTTTCTTATTTTTTCCCCCATTTTCTGTTCTCTCTACTAAACAGCAGCATGGTTACATTTTAAACTTCTGTTTTTACTTTTTCCCTCATTTCATACAGTTTTTTATTTATAAAATTATTTTCAATTATATTCATGATATTTTATAGATTATAAGAATAGCATAGGTACAGTATAATAAAAAAAAACCCTAAAGCCATCTATAAAACAAGAAATGAAAGTATCCCTTTCTCCCAATCTCAGTTCCCAGAGATAAACATTAACATTTACAGTATGTTATAATCTCACTTGTTTAAGAATTACCTTTAATAGTTTTTCTGGGCACATATAATTATGTGAGTGCATATACTTTTTTTTTACAAAAATGGGACTATGGTCAATATACTGCTCTGAACCTTTTATAATTTATCATTTATATATTTTTATGTCAGCATAATATCACTATTTTTTTTAACATCACCACTTAAGTGCTGTTTCTTAAATTTTTACTTAGAAGGAAGAAGGAGAAAATGAAGGAGAAAGGTCAGAGCTGGTGTCCTGATTCGTAGAGTTTCTATCTCAGCCACAACTATGGCCTCCCAAACCCCACCCTCTCTAGCCACACTCCCTGTGGTTATCTGGAATAGCCATATGGGCCAATCCTATAAATGGATAAAATTCCCTTGGATTTGTTCCTGATATTTAGAACCAGCTTAATGAAAAAAAGTGGTCTCTTTTCAAGAGGGATTTTTTTTCACCAACACAAATTTTTATGTGTGAAATAAAACAAATAAAAATGCTACATGACCAAAAGTCAAAACAATGGAGATTCCCCCATGGGCACAGAGTGGCCAGGCACAGGGTGGTGAGGTCTGAGGGCCAGAAATGTGATTGTAATTATGGTGCAACTTTGTACACCTACATCTTTCTTCAGATGGTGCGTTTCCACAAAGAGCAATATGGCCAACAATAGCTGAGAAATAGAGGCAAATACTCTCCTGGCTTATTTAGGCCAAAGTGGAACTATAAAAGGCTGGGTTCTGTATGCTTTTTTCTATTCTCCAAACAAAAGATAATAGAGAATGAGAGATTTAAAGGGAATTTTCTACTGCAACCGAGGGGAGAAAGAGACCTCAGTATTCAGGGTATTTGGGATCCTATTATATTTAGCCCTATAAAAATTTTCCAGGGCAAAAGTATAATGGTGAAATGGGCTTCTGCTTCTCTGTCATCTATCATTTTTCTAACCTAGTAAAATATGAAAAATCAGCTCACCTCTTGCCCCTCAACTAGAACAAGAAAGACACATGAAGGAGGAGGACAGCTGTCCAGAAAAGAGATTGTATTTCAAGTTGGCAAGCTGTTTCTACAGGGAGGTTTGCTCCTGTTGTCTAATACCAGGCACACGCTGCCCCCTCCCGGCCTGAGGCTCCCACTTACCTGCAGCATTGTGCTGGTGATACCAGATGAGCTCAGGGACCGAAGGAAAGAAATATCTTTCAGCCACATACCAATGCCCCGAGTCATTCCTCTTGATCTGGTAATGTTTTATTGTAGCCTCTGTACTTCTGTAATCAATGAAACGTGAATTCGTACACAAGCAAAAGGTCGCTTTAGAACTAAGCCAATTCATTGAGCTAAAGGCCTCAATTCTCAGTCTCTCCAACTAGCAACATTACACACAGAAAACAGAATTGACCAACTCCACAGGTGCCTGACCATCCTAGGAAAATTCCTCAGTTACCTTATTAGGGCCGCAGATTCAAACATAGCTTCAGCCAAATTTGCCTAAATGACAAGTCAAATATCCAAAATAGTAGCGCTCTTTCAGGAACACTTATAACTATTTGTCAACTATTAAGTCTTTGTTAAATAAATAAATAAATAAATAAATAAATAAATAAATAAATAAATGCACTGTCAGGGGTTGGAATTGTGAGGCACAAGAGTGCAAGAAAACTATAAAGGGTGCATTAATGAGCAGTTTACTGCTATGGGTAACTGGGACTCAGTCCTTCTAGAAATCTACTGGAGACTGGGGAACACACCTCAGAATTGTCCCGCCAAAATGCAAAGACACTGAAGTATTATCCACCAACTTCCACCCCTCATCCATCCCTCACTGATGGAGGGCTGCTCCTAGAATAATACTCTCAGGTGCTTCCAGCTGTGAGTTCCCACAGCCAGAGAGCATCTTCAGGCAGAAAGATACAGGAAGCTTTCTGAGCACAGGAGATCTCTCATCTTGTCAACCCCAGACTAGACCACGGCATATGAGGAACCCAGCAAGTTTACTACAGTGAATCAAACCCCTTCACTTGATGGTTAAGAGAAAGATAAAGGAGGTTAAGTAACACATCCACTGCCATACATGTTGGGGATACACTGCAGACTGCTAGTCGCCCTAATCTCCACACAAGCAATCTCCCTAAGCCAAGCTCTCGATTTTATTGGGCACATGATGGTATCTTCATTTTAAAAAAGTCTCATGAATTATTTTTGAAGTAACTGAAAGTCACATTTACCTTTTAGCGCCTATAAACACAGAAATTGTGTAGGAACCCAGATGCCTTGAATCTCTGACAATAAATGCACCTTCTTTATCCTGCAAAGCAATGAATTCATTGTACAAATGTATTCATCTTAGACAGCCCTACATCTCTGTGATGGATGCCAAAGCTATACTGACTTACTAAATTCCTTGTTTTTTATTCTTAGGATTGAAGTCAGGGGCCTTCCATCTCCAAGCTGCAACCCAACCCTTTTTATTTTGTATTTTGAAACAGGGACTTTCTAAGTTTCTGAGAATCTCTCTAAGTTACTCTGCTCTGGCCTCAAACCTACAATCCCTCTTGTCTCAGCTTCACAAGTCCTGGGAATATAGTAGTAAGCCTCCATGCACAGCTAATTTATACTATTCTCACCTTAAATAATGGGATTGCTTTTGCAAGTATACACAATCTTATCTTCCTTGTAGGTTTAGAAGTAGAACTTCTAAAAGAAATGCAATTTGGACATGAATTTCTAATGCAGGAATATTTTAAAACATTGCCTTTGATTTTTTTAAGAGAATTTCCAATTTGATAGCCTTCTATCTCACCATTTGTTTTGTTATAACTGATAAAAAAAAATAGCTGAACTCAGACTGACAGAATGGTACTTTGGAAGAAGAGAACAGTGTGGTGGGTGAGATGAAGAAACAAGAAGAGATATTTCTGAAAAGGCACCATGGGATAAGAGGTCATTAAGAAACATAAGGTTTTTTAATAACCTTAAAATGGGAAAGGCAATTTGACACAAACCCTCAACTCTTAAAGTGTCTGATAAATTCAGACATACACATTTCAGATGTTATGCCAGAGAGGCATACAACAATTGAAAACCTGGAAGAAATATTATCATATATCACAAACTATTAATATCCTTAATATAGCTACTAGGTCCTGCACATTCTAAGGACAGTGTAAAAAAGCCCAATAAAAAACAATGCAAAGGATAGTTTACAGAATAAGGAATACAAATGTATAAAATTTATTATACAAAAATATTTAACATCATCATAATAAGAGAAATATAATTGAAATCCACACTGAGGTGAGGTGTCAAAGAATAAAGGTTCAGATGTTTCCTATAAGATGCTGCTGAAAAGGCTATTATCATAGGTATAAAGTTGATACAACTCCTACAGAGAGCATTTTAGTATCTAGGAAAATTAGAAATATATATTCACTTTGACCCCAAATTTCCACCTCTGAGAATTTTTGCTACAAATACAATCCCATGACTGGGGAAAGATGTGCAGGTTACCAAGGCAGCATTATCTTAATAACAAGAGTCTAGCTTGTAATCCCCACGCTTGGGAGGTGGAGACAGGATCATGCAGGTTCGAAGAAGCCAGCCACGCTGGCTTAAAAAACCCTGTTTCTAAATAAAGTATAAAATAGGTGTGGGAGTGTAGCCTGGAGGTAGAAGGGTTTCCAGGAACCCCAGTACCACTGGGAAAAAAAAGTCTATACTACCTAATTACCATAATGAAAAAAATGGCTTAAAAACCGTGATCATCCAAACTAAGGAATACTAGGGAGGTATAAAATGAACAAAGACATCAATGTGGAAAGATTCTTCATGTATATTGTCGAGTGAGAAAAACGATGTATAAAATAATACATAGACTATACTGCCATTTCTGTAAAGGTAGTGGCATAAGAAAATATATTTGTGCTTGCTTGTGTATGTATTAAATATCTACTAAAGAACACAAAATAGACTAATAATAGCTTTACTACCAGGAAAGGAATTGGTGACAAGTATGAAAGAAATTTTTCTAAGACATTTCAATTTTGGACTCTATGAACAAACTGAATTTTGATACAAGAAAGAAACTGAAATTGCATGATACTGCCATAAATAATTTCTTTTCTTTTTTTTTTTTTTTTTTTTTTTTTGGTGGTGGTACTGGGGTTCCTGGAAGCCCTTCTACCTCCGGGCTACGCTCCCAGACCTATTTTTACATTTTTATTTGGAAACAGGGTCTCCTAAGCCAGCACGCGTGGCTGGCTTCGAACCTGCGCGATCCTCCTGTCTCCGCCTCCCAAGCGCGGGGATTACAAGCGTGCGCCACCACGCCCGGCCTAAATAATTTCTGTAATAAGTTTGGAAGCATATATAAAATAGGCAATTCTTTAGGTAAATACAAATGATCAAACATCCAAAAAAGGAAATTAAATCAGTAGTCAGACATCTCTACCTATTTTTAAGAACATATGTCCACACTATTTTATAAGAGAGATACAACTAAGATTTAAGTGGCAAATAACTACTATCCAATATAAACTCCTCCAAAAATTTGAAAAAGAGATAAAGGCCATCCCCAACTTATACTGTGATGCTAGTATAACCTTTATACTAATACTAAAGAGATTGGAAAATTACAGGCCAAGCTCACTTTTGAACATAACAGGACAAAAGCTAAATTAAATATTAGGAAATAGAACCCAGAAAAAAAAGGTATTTTAAATGTCTCATGCGCAGGTAGGGCTTCATCTAAGCATACCTTTAAAATAAAAATTAGACAATATATAAACTAGAAAATATTTTTAAGACAGGCTTCGTGAGAGGCTGAAACAGGAGGATCACAGGTTCACAGCCAGCCTCAGAAACTTGGTGAGGTCCTCAGCAATTTAGCAAGACCCTGCTTCAAAATAAAAAATAAAATAGGGCTGAGAGTATAACTCAGAGGCAGAATGCCCCTGAGTTCAATCCCCAGTACCACATGCACACACAAAAAGAAAATATTTTAAAGATATATAGCAAAAATATGTATATTTAAAAATATACCATTCATTAAGCCGGGTGTGGTGGCACACGCTTGTAATCCCCGTGCTTGGGAGGCTGAGACAGGAGGATCGCACAGGTTCGAAGCCAGCCTCAGCTACCTAGTGAGGCTCTCAGAAATTTAATGAGATCCTGTTTCCAAATAAAAACATAAAATAGGTCTGGGAATGTAGCTTGGAGGTAGAAGGCCCCTGGGTTCCATCCTCAGTACCACAAAAATAAAGAAAAATATTGAGAAATTTGACTAATTGATATTTTTGAAGATCTGTATAAGACAAAATAGCAAAGTTTATTTTTAAAAGCAAGAAATCAGAAGAATAAATTTGCAGCACATTAACTGACAAAAAGACTGACATACAGGATATATATATATATATATATATATATATATATATATTTTTTTTTTTTTTTTTTTTTTTTTTTTTTTTTTGGTGGTGGTGGTACTGGGGTTCCTGGAAGCCCTTCTACCTCCGGGCTACACTCCCAGACCTATTTTTTATACTTTTTTATTTGGAAACAGGGTCTCATAAGCCAGCGCGCTCGGCTGGCTTCGAACCTGCGCGATCCTCCTGTCCCTGCCTCCCAAGCGCGGGGATTACAAGCGTGCGCCACCACGCCCGGCCAGGATATATTTTGAAGATGCATACTTGTAGGTTTAACAAGCAAACACACTCTTCATAAATAAAAAAGGGATCTTAATGGGTGAGCACAGGAGAGTGAGCCTAACTGGCCAAGAGACACACGAAGAGTTTTCGTCACACTAGTAAACAAGGAAATGTACATCTTTTAAAATATCAGGGGTATAACTCAGTGACATCGCACTTGCCTAGAAAGCTTGAGGCCCTCAGTTCAATCTCAGTACTACAAATAAAAATGTATACAATTTCTAACCCAGCGAATTAGAAAAAGAAAAATGTGAAAAGCAATTCTATGGGCAAGAAAGTAGAGAACTAGTCACCTCATGCCCAGGAAGAGTATAAATTAGCACAAATACTCTGAACCATGGCTCACAAATATCTAGAGATGTTAAATCTATACATACCTTATGACCAACTACTTCCATTTTGCCCTTGTGAACACGATGACAGTTACAAGGAAATATGTTAGAGAAGTGATGTAATAGACGAAGTTAGAAACAATTTGAATGTCTATCAGCATTGGATGGATTTTGATACAGGAATATAATAAAATACTATACACAATGTACTTAATCTAGACGTACCTATATGAATAAATTTTTAAAATATAATGTTTACTAAAAATCAACCTATGCACAATCTCCCTCCTTTATGCCAATAATAAAACATAAAACAATACTACATTATGCATATGCATAGATGATAAAATATATGCACAGCCAGGCGTGGTGGCGCACGCTTGTAATCCCAGCGCTTGGGAGGCTGAGACAGGAGGATCGCACAGGTTCGAAGCCAGCCTCAGCTACTTGGTGAGGCTCTCAGCAATTTAGTGAGACCCTGTTCCCCCCAAAAATATAAAATAGGTCTGGGAGTATATCCCAAAGGTAGAAAGCCTCTGGGTTTTACAAAAAAAAAAAATAGGGCTGGGGGGTATAGCTAAGAGGAAGAATGCCCCTGGGTTCCACCCCCAGTACCACAAAAAAGTATATACACATTGTCAAAATAAGCACACACCCTTTTATTAAGATTGAACCTGGCGAGTGGAGGAGGACAAAAAAAGATGATGGCGTGACTTTCAACTATATCTGTGGTGTCTTATTTCTTTTAGAAATGTTGTGACCAAATTTTAACATACGTTAGATCTATGAAGTGGACATGTGGGCATTGAGGGGGAGGCGGGTTGCTACATAATCTGCCGTACTCTGTAAGAAGAGACCTTCATCTTGCTTGGCTCCCTTCTGGGTGTAGAAGCTTTTGAGCTAGGTGTGCACAGTCCCCTGATTTGGACCCTATTACCTGTGAACAGCTTGCTTACTGTGGACCTTCTCTGGGACTTTCCTCCTCTGGTCCTGCTTACAGGTCATAGCATCTTAATTTTCCAAGTTAGGTCTAGTAATTTCACTCTACAGAAGGCTACCTATGTGACCATGCCAGGAAGATGCCATATTTGCTATATTTCCTCTTAGCAAGTGGATGTTCATCCCAACATCACCTGTGGCTGGGTCTCTGTCCCTCATCCTCTGTCCATCCCTCTACTGTAAAGTGGGTCTTCCTTGTGTCCTGAGCTATTGCTGGCATTGAGCTTTTAGTCACAGACCTGATTCTCAAACACACTTCTAGATTTCCTCAACATCTGCCAGCGGTGCATGAGGACAGGACACCTCTCATCTGGTTTCTAGTTTTGACTCTACATTTCCCCACAGTTAATATTTACTGATAGTTGGAAAATTTAAATTCTTTGCAGTTTTGTTTTGGTTTGACCTAAATGAGTAGTTTTGATTTGAGTCTGATATTTTGGCTACCATACCTTTGTTTCCAAAGAACAAAGAAACCACTGCATCATATATTGTTCTCTGTCTTTTTTTTAATGAATCTAAGCCACGTTTGTGAGGTTACAGAGTATTTTTGATTGCCTTTGATACAAATGTTATATTTAAAACTCAAATATAAACTTTACTGAAAGAATGCATATCAGAACAAACGAAGGTATCTCAATACATTGCAGTTGAAATCGTTTCTGGGGAAATTTATTTCTGAAATTATGATGAAAATCAATGAAAACATGATTTGATGTAAATATATCTGATCTGCCAACTTAATCAGATAATGTGTAGTGGGGATAAAGTTGTAGTAATATTTTAGAATTATAAAGAACAAGAAGTAGAGCCGGGCGTGGTAGCACATGCTTGTAATCCCCGCGCTTGGGAGGCTGAGACAGGAGGATGGCACAGGTTCAAAGCCAGCCTCAGCTACTTAGTGAGGCTCTCAGCTATTTAGTGAGACCCTGTTTCCAAATAAAATATAAAATAGGTCTGGGAGTATAGCCCAGAGGTAGAAAGCCTCTGGGTTCCACCCCCAGTACCACCAAAAAAGAAAGAAGAAGTAAAATACCTTTTAATTGGCTAAAGTATTCATATTATACCTTTATCAGAAATTTTTATGATATTCACAAATTTGCCCATGAATCCACTGAATTACCTCTTGTCTCAACAGATGTTCTGCCTGATTTCTGGTAATGTTTCTGTGGTACCACCTATAAAAGCAACAGAAATTATTTTTAAATTCTGTATTTATTGATTTATTTTGTGGTACTAAGGATTGAACCCAGAGGCATTCTACATTCAAACTACACCCCCGGCCCTTTTTTATTTTTTTGTTTTGAAACAGGGTCTTGCTAGGTTGCTAAGATTCTCCTATCTCAGACTTCCAACAACTAGGATCACAGACATGCATCACTATGCCCAGCTTCCTATTGACATAAATTGTGTGTGTGTGTGTGTGTGTGTGTGTGTGTGTGTGTGTGTGTGTACTCTTAAATTTTTGACCTAGGAATCCCACTAAATTTGAGAAGGTAAATTTGTAAGTGACTTTCTAACCCTAAAATAATCAAGGATTCAGTGTAGAGATAGTGAGATAAATTAAACTCACACTTCTGTAAAGTTCAGAATAAACAATATGGTTTTGGGTTGTTTTTTTTTTTTTTTTTTTTTTTTTGGTGGTACTGGGGTTCCTGGAATCCCTTCTACTGCAGGCTACACTCCCAGACCTATTTTATACTTTTTTATTTCTGGAAACAGGGTCTCTTAGGCCAGCACGGCTGGCTTCGATGCGTGATCCTCCTGTCTCCGCCTCCCAAGCGTGGGGATTACAAGCGTGTGCCACCACGCCTGGCAGCAATATGTTTGATATTTAAAATGTCTATTATTTTAAGAGAAATCGTATATTCAATTTTAATATTTGATTTCAAATGTATAATTAACTTTAATTAAAATTTGATTATTCTTATAAGTGTAATTATAATTATTTCAAATGTAACTATAATTCTTTTTAAATTAGTCAAATTTAGTCTAATTGAGTTATGAGACCTTGATTTCCTATATTTATAAGTTTAACTTATGGTTTCCAGAATCATTTAAAAAACATACATAGGGTTGATTACAATTGTAAATTTTTCCTGTCAAGCACTAGAAAGAGAATTAGATGTAATCAATTTATTAATGCAAATTAAACATTTCAGGAAATTTAATTAACTGAGCTTATAAATGTAATCAATTGTTTAAGGACATTTAGTATGTTGAGTGTGAGTTAGAATGACTCTTCTTACTTATTTAGGTATATAAATAACACATCAAGATTTACATGTTGAAAGCCGGGCATGGTGGCGCACACTTGTAATCCCAGAATTGGGGAGGTTGAGACCGGAGGATCATAGTTCGCAGACAGCCTCAGCTATTTAGTGAGGCCCTCTGCAACTTAGTGAGACCATGTTTCAAAATAAAGAATAAAAAATAGGGCAGGAGGTGTAGCTCAGAGGTCAAATGCCCCTGGGTTCCATCCCCAAACCCCCCCTCCCAAAAAAAAGATTTACATGTTGAGTTTGAGGACTTACTGAAAACTACAGGGTTTTTTTGGACTGTATTGATGATAATTTGTGTATACATGTAAAGCTAATGCCATTTTCAAACAGAGCCTAAGTTGCTGAGGCTGGCCTAAATCCTGTAGTGTTCCTGTCTCAGTGTCCCAAGTACTGCGATTTAGGCATGTGCCACTATGCCACTGAAAATCCAATGTCAAATTTTATATATATATAGTACTAGGGATTGAACCCAGGGGCATTTTACCTCTGAGCCACAGTCCCAACCTTTTTTTTTTTTTTTAAATTTCTGCTTTGAAACAAGATCTCACTAGGTTGCTAAAAGTCTCACTAAGTTGCTGAGGCTGGCATTTTGTTGTTGTTGTTGTTGTTGTTGTTGTTGTTGTTGTTGTTTTGGTTTTTCCTAGAAGCCCTTCTACCTCCGGGCTACACTCCCAGACCTATCTTTATATATATATATATATATATATATATATATATATATATATATATATATTTTTTTTTTTTTTTTTTTTTTTTTAAAGAGTCTTTTAAGCCAGCGCGGCTGGCGCGATCCTCCTGTCTCTGCCTCCCAAACGCAGGGATTACAAGCGTGCGCCACCATGCCCGGCTGCGGCGGACTTTGAACCTATGACCCTCCTATCTCAGGCTCCCAAGTAGTGGGAGCACAGGCATGCACAACCATGTCCAGCTCCAATGTCATATTTTAAAGTAGAATTTTTCATTTAGGACATACAGTAAAATAGTGTGAGATGAATGTTTCGTTTTACTCTACTGCTGTTAAAAAGAAAAATGGCCAAACAAAACAAAAGAAACAAGTTTAAGAAATAGCAGTTTCTGAATCAACTATGATAAGGATCTCTTTATTGCTAAGCCTGTCAAATGTGTTACTTTTTCTTTTGACAGACCAAAGGCAGTATCTATTCTTTGAAGCTGCAAGACTGTTCCTGATTTACCCATGAGACACATGGTAGAGGAGACTTACTCATATATTTCCAAATTGGTGAGTCTGTTTTCAGTCACATAGTTGCTTGGGATTAAGCCTTCATTCCTACAACAAAAGACAAAGCAAAAACCAAAACACTCAGTCTGGTTCTAACATTTCAGGTATAACACTTTTAAAACCCCAAGGATGACGCCGGGCGTGGTGGCGCACGCTTGTAATCCCCGCGCTTGGGAGGCGGAGACAGGAGGATCGCGCAGGTGTAGCCCGGAGGAAGAAAACAACACCCAAGGATGGAGAGAAATCAAATTCATTTTACTGATTAAACTGTTAAAAAATAAATAAGTTTTTTAGTTTTTTTCTATTTTTAACTCAATCAAAATCCTCATACAAGAAATACTAAGGTTTCAACTTATAATTTAGGGAATTTTATGATCTCCCTATTTTTTTTTTCGACACTGGGGCTCAAACCCAAGCTTTGTGGATGCTAGTCCATCATTCTACATCCCCAGTACTCCTAAATCTTTTCAAAGGTGAAAAATGACAATTGGAAGTCATAGTGACTAGGTAAAAACATAAAACAAAAAGAAAACACCAATTGCAAAGATATTAGCTTTGTTCTTTTTCGTTGCTACATGAATTTGCTTCATGTTCCATAATACAGATATTCTCATTAAGCCACTTCCCATTACAAGTAATGCTGTAAAGAATTCCTTGAATATGTCTTGTGCAAAGAATGTTTCTCTAAGGCTGATACCAAGCACGGGAATTGCCAGGTCACCAAATATATGCTTCTTTCGGCAAATACAGTAAATGCCCTCAAAATAAGATATCCCAATCTATACACCAATTAGCGGGGTAAGGCTTTCTCTTTACCTATACTTTCACCAGCATTTGGAATTACAGAAAATTCTCCAAGATATATTTTTAAAAAATATAAGCAAGTTTCAGAATGATGGATAGATGAAGTGTGGCAAGATTTAGGTGAAACAGTGCCATCTGTTTCAAGTGTGTATGGAAGCTCATTGCAAACGATGTGGAAAGATGCTCATGAAATGGGTAATGAAATGATGATCACTGTCGGGAAAGAGACTAGGTTTGTGGGAAGTAGAAAAGCAGAATTTTAACATCATTTTAAAAATCTCTATTTGCTTAACTATAGAATCCATAATTAATACAGTGGTGTTTTTTTTTAAGTCTGAGGCAGGCCAATAGTCTAACTACAGATGTGGCTAATCATACAGTCTTGAACCTACTAATGCCTCTTTTTCCACTGAAAAAACCTCCATCACATGTTGAGCATACACTCAGAACCAAGACAATCCAGTCGTTAGGAAAATGATACTTAAGGGAAAACATACATAATCCAGGTGCTCGTAATACTTAAATAATTAGACCCTACAAATCTTGGCAAATATTGGAAATCAAAGCCAGGATTCTCTCCTTGAGAGCCCAGGTGTTCCTTGGAATTCTTCTCAACCCACGACATCAGTCAGACTTTACTGATCTATAACATCATGAGGTCTAATTCACATCCCAAGGCCTCTTCTTTTTTTTTTCAATATAATCCACAACTACTGCAAAGCTTGCTTCCAACCCCTAGGCAGTGTAGAAAAACAAAGTGAATAAGGCACTACTTCTGTTTTTATCTTAGCACTTGACCTGGACAAAAGATAAATTCCCAAAGCACAAATCAGAATAAGAACCTATATGGTAGAATAGAACCACTATTCTCATTTCACTGGTAAAGTCGAAGGGGCCAATGACTTGCCAAGAATACACGACAGTAAATGACCCCATCAGGGTGCCAGGCCAGGTGACCTGGCTCTGACACACTGCCTGAAGTCACTGTTCTAACACTCTCTCCTATAGACCAGGACGAGGGAGACAAGTTCTCTTTCATGCAGGGAAGTTATAGACTGGAAGAAAGCGAGCCGGTAAACGTCCTTATGCTTCGGAGTCTAGGGGTGAACCGAGGAGGAATCTGATACGAACTGAGCCCTGCATCTTACCCCATACGGTCTCTTGCTTTCCACCAGTGAGGGTCGTGCTTCTCTAGTATCAGGTACTCCTCTGCTCTCTTGAGCGCTAAATTACAGGGCTCTCGGGGCAGAAAATCATAGAGCGCTTTCACCTGGATGTTCTCTTCAGCAAGCTCAGAGGGTGGGAGCGGAGGCAGCGGCTTGTGTTTTGAAGGCTGCACACAGCCCCTGTTGGACTGGAAGTACAAGGAGACATGTATTTAAAAAGAACAGCTGGGGGTGGTGGCGCACGCTTGTAATCCCAGCATTTGAGAGGCTGAGACAGGAAGATCGCAGTTCACGGACAGCCTCAGCTACTTAGTGAGGCCCTCTGCAACTCAGTGAGACCCTGTTTCAAAATAAAGAATAAAAAAAAATAGGGCTGGGAGTGTAACTCGGAGGTAGAACCTCTGTGTTCCATCCCTAGTACCGCAAAACAACAACAATAATAATAACAATAATAATAATAATAATAATAATAATGATAGAGCTAGGGGTGTGGTTTGGAGGTAGAATACCCCTGGGTTCTATCCCCAGTACTGCAAAAATAAGTAAATATATATATATATATATATATATATATATATATTTTTTTTTTTTTTTTTTTAAAGAACCTGGGCATTCAGCATATCCACCTGCTACCTCACTTCCCCCATCTAGGTACCCCAAGGCAGAAGCCAGGCTTGGAGAAATGTAGGAAATGACTAACTAGCTTCAGGGCCATTCTCATACTCATCATCTGCAGTTAGTTCTCTTGCCAGCATCCCACTGGAGGTGTGAAAGTCATTGTTCTTAAAAAAAAAGATTTGTTTTTTTGGTTGGTTTTTTTGGTTTGTTTGTTGTTGTTGTTGTTGTTGTTGTTGTTGTTGTTGTTGTTTGGTTTTGGTTTGCTTTTTGGTACTGGGGATTGAGCCCAGGGGCATTCTACCTCTGAGCTGCATTCCCAGCCCTATTTTACCTTTTATTTTGAAACAGAGTCTTGCTAAGTTGCTAAAAGACTTGCTAAATGCTAAGGCTGCTCTGAAACCTACGATCCTCTGTCTCAGCCTTCCAAGTGCTAGGGTTACGGACCTGTGCCACCATGCCCAGCCCAGATTCTTCTTTTTTGAAAGAAGAGAAACACTGCAAAAGTCAAACAACAATAAATGCTGGCAGGATTGTTGGGAAATAGGAACTCTTCTGCACCGTTGGTGGGATTGTAAATTAGTGCAGCTGCTACGGAGATCAGCATGTGGATTCCTCAGAAAACCTGAAATGGATCCACCATATGATTCAATGATACCACTCCTGAGTACCTGTCCAAAGGGACTGAAATCAAAATATTATAGCAATACATGCATATCCATGTTTATGGCAGCACAATTCACAGTAGCCAAATTATGGAACCAACCTAGGTGTCCATCAACAGTTGAATAGGTTACAAAATTATGGAATATACACACAATGGCATTCTACTCAGTAGTAACAAAGAAAAAATTACTTTCAGGAAAATGGATGGACCTGGAAAACTTTATGTTAAGTGAAATTAGCCAGTCACAGAAAGCAAAGGGAAAGTTAGGGAGGTGGTCTAGGGGAGGAGGAGGGGGAAAAAGATTCAGTGAAGAACCCACTTCCACAGACATTATGTACGTATGTGAGAATACCAAGGCCAATCTCAATACCCTGTATGGGGAAGGAGGGCATGGGGAGGGAGCCAGAGGAAAGCCCACCAAGGGCTGTGTGCATGTATGTCACCATCACTGTGAACTACATTATGATGTGAGACTATAATGTACCAACAAAAGTATGAAAATTATTTTTTAAAAAAGAAGAGGAACTGGGCCTGGTGGCACACGCTGTAATTCCAGCATTCAGGAGGCTGAGATTAGAGGATCGTGGTTCGCGGACAACCTCAGCTACTTAGTGAGGCCCTTTGCAACTCAGTGAGACCCTGTTTCAAAAATAAAGAATAAAAAATCGGGCTGGTGGTGTCACTCGGAGGTAGAATGCCCCTGGGTTCCATCCCCAGTACCACAAAAAAATAAAAAATAATAAAATAATAAAAGAAGAGAAGTGACCCTTCCCTTTTCTGTGTTTGTGTTTACCTCTCTTTTTAGGACACCATTTCTCCAAACAACTAACTGAAATTTGGTCCTCACCTCCAATGGTGGTAGCCAAAATACATTTTTTTTCCATTTACTTACAGAATCAAGCGCTATCTATGAAGATAGCAGAGGAGGTTATCTTAACTGGGTTCTGTTAGGTTCTGGACCCCCCCCCCCACGGGGCAGGGGCGGGGCTGGAAGCCAGGAGGCAGGGAGACCCGCCTCCTTACCCTGCAAGTTCCAGGGTTTTCCCACGGAAAGCCACTCCCCTTTGATAAAAAGGGGGACTGAGCGATCCAGAAGAAGAAGCAGCTTGCGAGACAGAGAGATTCCTACACTCGTGGAAGGCTCTCTTCCACACACCTCCCCCACCACCCCGCAACCGCGACACGGGGGTGGGGGAGGGAGCTGCCCGGGACAAGTGGGCTGGACTAATAAAAGACTTATGGTACCTGCATGGATGATCTCGCGTGTCTGTGGAACTTGCAAACCTAATAGGTTCTTTCTTTCACCTTTTTCAGAACGTCCACTCGGTGTAGCACTTGTTATGTGCCAAGCTTGACACCCGCCCAAAGGGTACTCACTGGTTTCTCTCTTGACAGCCATGGCCTGCGACGTTGCCTGTATTTTTCTGAAAGTTCTTCGTCTTCGCTCAGGCTTATCTGTGTCCTCATTTGTCTGAGATTAAAAAGCAAGCATGTTAGAAAGGATGATTGGGATTGAGTATCCATAAATCCCTAGTGAATACAAAAATAGTAGAAAAAGTCAGGTATCTTTCCAACTGCGTTTTTACTTAGAAGACCTCTGAGCTACCACTTTGGGCAACTTACCAGCTCTTGGAAAATAAGTTTCCTTATCTGAGAACTGGAGATACCAAAGAACATATACAGTTGTGAGGAAATAAAATTGAGAGAACAGGTCATGTGCCTGGACAGAATCTGGGGCATAGTAGGGGCATAAATTATAATCACAGCAATAAAAATCTGAGCCTTGTATCAGGCACAGTGCTTATCATTTTGTATGCATTACCTCATTTGGTGGCACCTATTGTTATCAATAGACAAGATGCAGTGATTAAGAACATGAATGAAAATGGAAGGAACTAGAGAATACTATGCTAAGTGAGATCAGCCGATCTCAGAAAATCAAGAGTCAAATATTTTCTCTTATGTGGAAACTAGAGAGAAAATAGGAAATTAAAGGAACCGACCAATAGAGTAGTAGAAGGGAATTGAGGGAGGGAGTTGGGAGGGGGGAAAAAAGAGACTTGATGAAGCCAACAGTTCAAATAATGTGATGTCCATCTCTGAAGGTTTCACTGTCAACCTCAGTAACACATACAAAGGGGTGGGGGGAGGGGGAGGATCTGGAGGGAAACACATGAAGCTTGTGCATATGTGTTTATATCCCTTCGAACCTCACTATGATGCACAATTACAATGTACCAGTGCAGTTATAATAAATAAATTTTAAGAATTAAAAACGTGAGTTTGAATCCTAATGCCGCTCTTTAATAGTGTGAGCTTGAGCAAGTAATGTAATCTCTCTACATCCCAGCTTCCTCATCTATAAAGTGGGAATTGTAAAAAGAAGACCATAGGTGGTTTTGCAAGTTATATGCATGAATAACTGTAAGCCTCCCAGACTTGTGCCACACATTCAGGACACTCCTCTTAAATGTCAGCTGTTACCATTACCATGCACCTTGGATTTATTTATTATAGTCTTATACTGGACACCAAGGTATAAGACACACTGATAGTTCAGGAGAGATGGATCAGATAACTAAGACATTTCTTGCACTTACCAAGGAAAAAGTGCAGAGTGGAACACAAATACATAAACAATAGATACGTAATAAACATCACATTATATATGTAATAAACATCACACGCTTTATGGAATAAACATCACATGCCACATGCTATGAGAATATGGTGCCTTTCGGTGACTGAGCAAACAGGAGAAGGGTTCCCAGGCAGAGAGCAGCAGATATGAAGAGCCATGGAGACTGATAGGTAATAAACTGTGAATTAATTCATTTCCAAGAAATTGCCTCAGGAGCAGACTTACCGCTTCTGTACCGAACAGCAACAGCAGCAACAGAAAACAGACTGGAAGGTATTATCTGAAAAACAGAGCATTCTCGCCATCAGGGAGCCACAAGTCCATGGCGTGGGCTGGACGAAGCTGAGGGTGCTATTCCAAAAGAGGATGTCTCTCAGGAGACAGGCATGGGAATTGTTTTAAAGCCTCTGAACATCTCAAACATGCCCTTCACTAGTAGAAGATGAAAAACTGTTGCTATAGAAAAAAAAAATCGTTCACTGGCAGTCTGGCCAGTGTGGTTTCCCTTCTCAGGCTCTTCTTCCTTAATCTGGCTCATGCATTTCCTCAGTCTACAAATGATAAATGACAAATGATAAATGACAAATGATAAATGACTTTATGGTGTCAGGGCTAACATGTAGCTAACAAATATACAAATAATAAGATCCAAAGATAATATTCTCCTAGGAAATCTGGTATCAGAGATTTTGAATTGGGTCCATCACATTTCTTTAAATTTTTAAAAAATAATTTTTAAAAAGCTCTCAACTTTTCTATCAAGCCCAAGTATAAACCGAATATTTAAGAAAATAACTAGCTAGAAAATCTGTGTTCTGTTTACACTTTTATTGTCAAACTTATTTGATTTGTCTGATAATTCACCTTTTTTAAAAGGTCACAAATAAGTTTAGAATTTCAGAAAAAAGGATGTTTTATTTTCATAGAACTGCATTCCACAGTCAGCTTACACTCATATTGACACCTAAAAATAAAGTTTTTTTGAGGCAGCAAAGCACATTAGAAATACCATTAGCGTTGAGGTTAGACAGACATAGATTTCAAGCCTAGCCATGTGGCTGTCTAAATCTGAATAAGTTTTCCTAGCACGAATAAGTCTTAGTTTTTCTTTCTGTAAAAATGAGGTCAATGATTCCTACCCATTTTGAGGAGCTGTCAAGGGCAGGGGTCAATCTCTAACTTGTGACAATAGGGAAAACTCTTAACTGTTCTGTGTTTCAGATTCTCCACGTGTAAAGTGGGAATGGTAGGATGCTTAATGAGCAAGGCTGCTGTGTGGACTAACCGAATTGACTCAGTTGAAGCACCTAGAACAGTGTCAAACCTATAGAGTTATCAGGAAGACATAGAGCCGGGCGTGGTGGTATACGCCTGTAATCCCAGCATTTGGGAGGCAGAGACAGGAGGATTGAGGTTCTCAGCCAGCCTCAGTTACTTAGTGAGGCCCTTTGCAACTCAGGCCCTGTTTCAAATTAAATAATAAAAACAGGGCTGGGGTGTAGCTCAAAGGTAGAATGCCCCTGGGTTCCATCCCTGGTAGCCCCCCTCCCAAAAAAGACAGTATAGTAGGGTTGTTGTAAAGATTAAATTAGATGCCATCTTTAAAGTCCCTGGAAATAGAAGGGAACTTTTCAGGAAGGATCTCAACAAGAATGGGAAGGCACACTCAATTTGGAAGAAACTCAGCAAGCTTTATTTATAAAAAGAAGTAACAATAAAAATGTAGGCAAAGTGGAGGCAAGCTGCAGGATTGTGTAGGAACTGAGGGCAGGAAAGGCTAGAGTCTAGAAGAAGAGCGGGTTGGCAGTGCAAGCCACTGCAATAAAAGTAATTGTCACGTATCAAGGGACATAACCAGCCCAAGGAGACCTCTCAAGGAGAAAATGGGGAGGACAAATATCCTCACTTCACTCCCTTTCTCTCTACTGCCTGGTTCTCCACTGGCTTAGCCCTATCAGAAGCCAGATTCCAGCCTGTATGTCTGATAACAAAATATTGGTTCTTATCCCGAGGCCAGATCAAATAATCATGACCAACTTCTGCATTCCAAATATCATAGTTCATTGGATCAGATAACACTAGATTCATGAGAGGTAGTTTGGATCACATAAATATTTAATCCACGATCAAACATTTAGTCTTTACTAGTAGGAAGCCAGGGACTACTTTTCAAGTTGAAAATCTTGCATCCTACTAAAATGTATGAATACACCAATAAAAAAATCAAGAAATCACTCCCAAATTCCTGGGGATTTGTGCTGTGATCTTCATTCTGGGATTTTCCAGAAGCTCTGGAAGCATCTTACCCTTCCTTTAACACTTTGTCAGAGGCCATCATCAGTAATAATTTGAGTAATTATGAATAAGAAAGAACTTATCCCTAGACTTTTATTTATTAATTAACTTATTTATTAATTTATTTATTTTTGCGAGTCTGGGGATGGAACCCAAGGGCATTCAACATCCAAGCTACACCCCCTGCCCTATTTTTTATTCTTTATTTTGAAACCAGGTCTCACTGAGTTGCAAAGGGCCTCACTAAGTAGCTGAGGCTGTCTGTGAACCACGATCCTCCTGTCTCAACCTCCAAAATGCTGGGATTACAAGAGTGCGCCACCACGCCCAGCTCCTAGACTTTTAAATATGTGACCAAACAAATCCCAGGACTAGTGTTAAGCATAGGTCTCCCCCCCACACACACACAGTGGGAATGAACTTACCATATGATCCAGCAATATCACTCCTGGGTATCTACTAATACATGAGTATCTATGTTTGTAGCTGTTCAATTCACCATTACCAAACTATGGAGCCAGCCAAGAAGTCCATCAACAGATGAATGGATTACAAAGCTGTGGGATATGTACACAATGCAATTTTACTCAGCCACAAAGAAAAACACAATTACATCATTTGCAGGGAAATGGATGGAACTGGAGGAAATTATGCTAAGATTAGTCAGTCACAAAAAATAAGAAATCGGATCCCTAATATGTGAAAGCTAGGGAGAAATGGGTCGTAGTAGAAACTCTACAAACAGATTCCATAGATGTGCAAATATGGTAACCTAATTGAGCGGATGGGAGGGAAATTCTCTATTGCACATAATGTACTTTAACAAACATATCAATGTCAATAACTAAGCCAAACATGAGAAGGAGGGAGGGGGAAGGAAAGGGGTGGGACCTGGGCAAGGGCTAATTGGGTAATGTGTGCATGTATGTCTCCACCATCTTGCATCCCACTAAAATGTATGAATACACCAATAAAAAAAATTTTTTTAAGTAGAGAAACAAGTCGGGCATGGCAGCGCACGCTTGTAATCCTCGCGCTTGGGATGCAGAGACAGGAGGATCTCGCAAGTTCAAAGCCAGCCGTGCTGGCTTAAAAGACCCTGTTTCCAAATAAAAAAAATTTTTTTTAAATAGATCTGGGACTGTAGCCCGAAGGTAGAAGGGTTTCCAGGAACCCCAGTACCACACACACACAAAAAAAATCCCATAACTAATTTGAATCTATTTCCTAGAGCCACTTCCAAGGCCAATCAATGTATCTGAGTTCTGATAGAAAACATGGCAGAAATTGTAAAATTAAATGTGGGTTGTATAAAAGTGAAGCAAGTCAGAATAAGTTTATGACTATAGCAACGCACTGTGCCCAAGCCCACTTGGAGGTGTTCAGATTAAAACGTGCTCCCTCCTTCCCTTAAATCACCATTGTTCTCTCTCTACTTGATCATCCCATCAAAGACAAATATGCTGTTACATCAAACATTAAAAACAAAACTAAACAAAAACCTACTTAGCGACCTTATTTCCTCCATCAGCTTTGCTCCCTGTTAATGGTGCAATCTAGAAATCAGTAGTCTATACTTGTCTCCAATTGTTCTCCTTCCATTTCCTCTTAACTCATTCCAAGTCAAACTGTTGCAGCTACCACTTCTTAAAAAAAAAAAAGAAAAAACTGCTCTTGTAGCCAGGCGTGGTGGCGCATTCTTGTAATCTCAGCATTAGGGAGGCTGAAACAAGAGGATTGCAGTTGCAGTTAGTGGACAGCCTCAGCTACTTAGGCCCTTTGCAACTCAGAATCAAGAATAAAAAATAGGTCTGGGGGCATAGCTAGGCGGTAGAATGCCCCTGAGTTCAATCCCCAGGACCACAACAAACAAATAGTGCTCTTGTTACAGTCACCAGTGGCCTCTGGACCACTAAACCCCAAGTCAGTTCCCAGGTCCTCCCCCTCCTGTGTTTCTCAGCAGACCTTGGCACTCTCTCTCTTTGGCTTTGCTCCTTCTCAGTCTCCTTTGCTGCTTCTTTCTCTATTTCCCTGACCTCTTCCTAAAAGGCAATCCCCAAAACATTTGATCTCTTTTCTGTCTGGTTCCTCTCCTGCAGCTTAATAACCATCTATCAGCTGATGACACTGCATGCACACATCTGGCCCCATTCTAATGAACTCCAGACACACATATCAAATCACACTCAGATTCCTAGCGGACACCTCACATGAACATGTGATGAAATCCGAGCTCCTTGTCTTCTTCCCTTTTCTCCAACTTGCTCTACGTACCCTCCCCATCTGTCAAAAGCATTTCTAGCTTTCCAGTGGCTCAGGCTGATGGCCTTGAAGTCATCTTTGATTACTTTCCTTCTCTCACACCACAGGATAATCTGTCAGGAAATCATGCTGAGCATGCCTTCAAATAATAGATCTGGCCCTAGGAATGTAACTCAGCGGTAGAGTGCTTGCCTAGCATGTACAAGGTCCTGGATTCAATTCTCAGCTCTGCAGAAATTCATGCATATATACATCATGTGTATATATGTCTATATTGCATGCATGTATGTGTGCATATGTGTGTATATTTGTACACACATGTGTGTATGCATGCATGTATATTTACATATATATATATATATACATACATACATACATATTCTCTAAGAGTTTCAATACTGGAGATGGGCAGTGGTGATGGTCGTAAAACAATGTGAATGTATTTAATATCACCGAACTGTATATTCAGAAATAGTTCAAATGTGGCCAAGCATGGTGGCACAACCTGTAATCCTAGTATTTGGAAGGCTGAGACAGAAGGATCGCAAGTTTGAGAACAGTCTCAGTAAGTAGTGAGACTCTCATCAACCTAGCAAGACTCTGTTTCCAAATAAAAATAAAATAGGGCTGGGGGTATAGCTCAGAGGTAGAATGACTGCCATTGCAATCCATTCCCATCTTTGATGAGTTCCCTTCTCTGATCTGCTCTGCTTTGTGGCTCTTGATTAAGTACCACTTTAGATGGTCATTTATTTGGGGAAGCTTCATCTCTCACGGGGTTCTCAGTCTCCCCATTATCAACATTTAGACAGGATCGTTCTTTACTGCAGAGAGCTCTCCTGTGTATGATAGGGTGCTTGGCAGGATTTCCAGCCTATATGAACTAGGTGCCCACTGCAGCACTGACACCCATACCACTGCCACCCTCCAATTGTGAAAAACAAAACATTTCCAGACATTGTCAAATGTCCCCTGGGGGTGACATCACTCGCAATCTGAGAGCAACTAGATTCTGAACTCTTGTAAGCTATGCAATTTCAGGGACAACAACTTATACTTTTTTGTCTTCTACGTAGCATGTAGCATCAGTACCTGACACATAGCCAGAATTTAGTAAGGAGCTGTTAAATAAGGCCTCACCAGCTCATTCCCCACCATATTATATCTTGTCTCTCCTTTCCAGTAACTCCTTCTACCACATAGTAGCTCACAACCTGATGCTGGCCACAGAGACAGCGAGGTTGACCATGACCTTTTGACTAGAGGGGAGTGGCCAAGATGAAAAACTTTTGAGCTTTAGCTAGCAGTTGTGGTAGGTCATGAGTCTAACCTTTTGTTCTGGGTCTATTAAGAAAAAAAAAGAAAAAAAAGAAAAAAATGTGCTTATCTAAAATAAAAAATCAAGTCACAAGGTGCTAAGTGAGATTATTCAAAACTCACTGGTAATCAATTATTTTTCTGATAGGATAGCATATGGACTCAGTTGCCTTTTGCACCAGGCGGATGTGGCATAAAATGACTGCTCCATTACCTTGTAGCAATGAGACGGTTCTTAGCAACTACTCAGATGCCTTGTCAGCAAACTGTAGGTAATAAAATCTATCTTCTGGGAACTGCCGTTCCCCATTTCTACCAACACAGCCCTTACCATATGGCAGGCACTATCCACAAGAGATATCGCTGTACTAACCCAACAGATTCACTCATTATACTAATATTAAAATAGGACCTGTTCTTCGATGGGAGCTAAAAGGTCTAAGAAATAAACTAAGTCAGAGAGAGGCTCCAGAATTTGTCCAGTCACCTACTAAAAAGCAGCTGAGCCAGAATTTAAGCCCAGAGAGTTTTGCTCAGAGCCCATGGGCATGGCGCTGCCAACTGTGCTTATGGACAATAGGATAAAAGGAGAGAACAGAGGCAAAGCAATCAGTGCAGGGCAGTTGGCTCCTTCCCCTCCTTTCCCCTCACCCGGTTCAATAAATACTTCATTCAGCAAGTATTTATTGAGTACTCATAAGGTATACTTAAACCCATAAAAGTGGGTGTGTTTCTCCTTCTGAAGACAACGCAGAGCAAGAAGGCCAAGTCAGCCATGGCAAGTATTTGGTCCCCTTCTACTCTTTGGAGTCCTGTCTCTACCTTTGACTCCAAAGGCAGATGTGCCCCCACTCAGCACTCTAATGGTTTCTATAACATCCTGTACTGCTGCTGCTTTTAACAGTGTTTTCATTTGTAAGCATGACACCTGTTGGGTCCAGGGAGGGAGATTCGCTCCAAGGAACTGGCTCACACTACTGTGGAGGGACAGCAATTCCAAAGCCTGCTGCTTTACCCCAGGAGGCTGGAGACTCAGGGCGGAGTCATTTTCTGTCTTAAGGCAGGCTGCTACAGAATTCCTTCTTGCTTTACAGGAGGCCAGACGTCCATCAACTAATGCCTTCAGCTGTGGATGAGGCCCACCTCTATTATGAAGGGTAACTTACTTTACTCAAATTCCATTCACCTAAATATTAATCTCATCCCCAGACACCTTCATGGAAGCATCCTGAATGTTTGACCAAAGAGTTGGGCACCATGGCCCAGCTATTGTGACCCATAAAATTAACCATCATGACAATTTAAATGTAAACACATAGAACTTCAAAAGAGAAGCAGCTGGTATCTGCCAATAGGCAGGAGTATCTGAGGACTAGGACAAGGCCTCCCCTGGCTCCCTGAGTTCACAGTACTTGGCTGCGGACCACACAGTGGACTATAAACCCAGAGACACACCCCTTGGTTATTTTACTTTCATCAGCAGCCTGGAATTTTGGAAGGAGGCTTCACAAAAGCACTTACTTTCTTTGATTCAATAGCAAAGACACTTGCCTTTAAATACAGGTGCAAACCCACACTGCTTTAATTATAAAGTTTTGTTCTATTTCCCCTGAAAACCAAGAGAGGTGTGAGCAGCGAAGCCAACCTTTGCCTTGTCCATGGACCCATCGCTCCCGCTCAGCATGAGTGCTAGCAAACAGTTGCTGCCCAAAGAACAACTGTTGATTCAACTCTTAAGACTGAAAACAAGCATCTCTTTAGTGTCCTTTTGCTTGGCCTGACTTCCCACAACACTAGGCATCTTCATTTACAGGTTGAAGAATTAGACTGGAATTCACCCGAAAGCAGGTTTCTGTGATCATTAGACCTGTGGTTGTTTTCTGTTCACAGCGTCACAAGTCTTCCAGGTGCCAGAGTGAACGGAGAGATCCCTTTCACATGCATTCTGTGATGACCAAAGTCATTTTCTGAATCCTTTTGTTGATTAATCTGCAGCGAAAATGCTCTTGCACTTTTCTTTCAGAAAATTCCCAATATAGGCAGGAGAAACTCATCCATACCAAAGGTCTTTGCCACAGACTCAAACATCCCAGAGGTGAGCAATAACAGTTTGTCCGCTGAAAGGACCTGCGGAAGGATGTATTCAGGGTTGTAGGAAGGAACTGGGCTTCCTCTCCCATATTTACATCTGTGCTGTTCTTTTCATCTACTTCTTATTCCTCTACAAATATCCTTAATGATGTGCCATGTGCCAGAAAACCAGAAAAAGATATTGCGCCTGGATGTAATCTCTCAGTGACCTTTTATTTATTTATTTTTATTTTTTATTTTGGTGGCAATAGGGGTGGAACCCAGAGGCTTTCTACCTCTGGGCTATACTCCCAGACCTGTTTTATATTTTATTTGGAAACAGGGTCTCACTAAGTTGCTGAGAGCCTCACTAAGTAGCTGAGGCTGGCTTTGAACCTGTGTGATCCTCCTGTCTCAGCCTCCCAAGCGCCTCAGTGACCTTTTGAAACTGGCACACGGCTCACGGGTCTAGCAGTTGGATTTCTGTTCATTTGTTGTTTGTGGGTTTTCCTGGGAAGACTTTGTCCTCCCCTCATCTAGGATGGGTGCCTGTTGGGGTGCCTTGCACCACCCGAGGTTTCTCTGTGGCCCAACAGGGCTTTGATCTGGAGCAGGACACGGGCAAGAAGCAAGGGTGAGAAGCACCACTTTTCAGGGGAGCTCCTGAGGTCACCCCTTGTCAGGCAAGACACAGAGATGAAGAGAGGAGTAGCCCCGGGGCCAGGCTATCTGGGAAGCAAAAGCAGCTGGCCTTTTTTTGGTTCTAATGTCTCGAGGTTAAATGAGCGTCACCTCAGGTTCATCCCCTGGTATTTCTGATGTCAGAGTTTCATTTTGAATCAGCGCCTTGAGTGAAATCCATCCCTATAGACTTTGGTCATCATAATTGGCTGATGGCCAGTGATTTTTATTTAAAAACATGACTGGAAGCCAAGCATGGTGGCGCAAGCTTGTAATCCCAGCCTTCCGGAGGCTGAGATCGGAGGTTGTGGTTTGTGGACAGCCTCAGCTACTTAGTGAGGCCATTTGCAACTCAGTGAGATCCCGTTTCAACAATAAAAAAGACTAAAAAAAAAATAGGGCTGAGGGTGTAGCTTTGAGGCACAATGCTGCTGGGTTCCAGCCCCAGTACCGCAAAGAAAAAAAAAAAAATGACTGGAGACTGGTTGAGTTTCAGGAGCTGCTGTGAGCCAAAGACTGGGCTTGGTGGCCAACCCAGGGCTCTGGCCTGTGGTTTTAAAAGGAAGAACCTCTGGTGCCGGCCACATGGGCAGCAGAAGAGCTGTGGGAAAGCCTCGCAAACCTGTGGGTTTGGGAAGTGGCTCCGGATGAAGAGAGCTGGCCCTGTAAGTTGGTGGCTATCTATACCTTCTTTTTCCCAAAGTTTACAAAAAGCCCAACTTCCTCTTTTCTCTGCCCTAAATGCCATTTTTTAGAGTCTTTTGAAGACATATACATTTTAACTAAATTAACCCATGTTATATGGGAGGCACCACACAGCCAGCTTTTCTATTGCATGGATTTCGCCTCTGATCAGGAGTTAAAAGAGTTTCCCTGGAGCCAAACCACCAACCCACACCATGGGGTGGTGGGGAGGAAAAGATGATTTTTTTTTATTACAATGTTTATTTAATTTAGAAAAATACCACTTATTCTAAGTTTATGCCTTTTATGTACTTGGGGTGCTTTGTTATCCTCTGCTGTGTGTGAATACCTTTTGCCCCTTTGGAAATAAAATGTCCATCTTCTAAGACACATGATGGTCACCAAAGATGTTATTTTTCCTAAATATATTGACAAAATAAGTGAGCAACTCTGTATTAGAACCCAAACTTTTGTTTTGTTTTTTGACATCAGGCTGCCTGTGGAACCTTAAAGTAGGGAAAAATACTATATTAGGGGATGGATTCATGGGTAACTAAGAGGAGAAAGGTACCTGGCTACTGGGAGAAAGGTACCTGGCTACTGGGACAAGAAAGAGATAAACTAAATGGGATTAAAGAATGATGCTTGCTTGGCTTGCCTGGGGCCTGAAGATGCACAGTGTAGGGGAGAGGGTACAACGAAGACTCTAGAAGCCTGAGCAGCCAGATGTGGCACCCAGCACCAGGGAGCTTGTGTTCCAGGGAGTAAGAAAAGTCCTCCTGAGAAAGGCTCCAGTTTCCTAGCTTCAGCCAGGGCAAGTTCCAGGCAAGGCATATCCCAGTACCTGAAAGCCCTTGCTGGTCTTTGTAAGAATTTTGCTTGCTCCTGGTAATGAGCTGGACTTTGCAGTCGCCTTGCTCACAGCCGCTCCCCATCCCCACACTTCGGGTCCCATTTCCTAGAACTGTTGTCTGTGGGCTCAGAGTTCGCGATAAACTCACAGACATCACACCCAAGACATCCCAGACAACTTGTGATGTGAAGAAGCTCTGGGCCAGGCCAGAGACCTGCTGGCAGGGCTGTCCCTGGGCCAAGCTGGGCTCACTGCCTCCCTGGGCAGGGTTTGGGAGGATCCACAGAGGAGCCACAGGCTCTGCAGGTTAGCAGACAATACAGCTGGAAGCCTCACAGGTGGTACCAAACATGGCTGCAAGGATTGTTTTTTAGATAGGTATAGAGGGGGAAAATGAAATTATTTAAAGACAAAACACAAATATCTTTGTGTCCACTTTAATATGGAGCCTGTTTGGGAGAAAGGGTGTCAACCCCAACCGGAGATGAATGGCTGCCAACTCAGACAAGTTTGGCTTTGACCTGTGATTCTGTCAGCCTTAGCCACTGTGTTAATCTGTTATCTTAGCCACTGTGTTAATCTGTTATCTCTTGTCAAGAAGAAAAGTATTTTCATAACTAGATAAACATTTAGGATCTCATGGTTTCTGTGGGTCAGAAGTTGCGGAATGGCTTAGCTGAGTATCTGCAGCTCAAGGTCTCTCATGAAGTTGCAGTCAGGCCAGGCTTGGCTGGAACTGGAAAATCCACCTCTGTGGCATTGGTTTCTCTAGACAGGATTTCTCCATATGCTGCCTAAGCGGGCTCACTGCCTGGGAGCTGGTGGCCCAAGAGACAGAAAGCTCAAAACGAGGGCCTGGGCCTTCTTATAACCGAGGCTCAGAGGTGGCATGCCGTCATTTTTACCACATTCTCTTCATGAGAAGTGAGGAACTGGGCCCGACTCATACTCAAGAGGAGAGACTGCACAAGGGTGTGATTTCCTGGAGAAAGGTGTAGCTGGGGGTACTTGAAGCCACCTACACCGGCCCCTTACTTAGCTTCATGTTAATAACAATAGTAATAGTAATACCGGAGGATTTTGACCTAGCAGCGTTAGAAACTGCTTTAGAAACAGGTTTTGGAAAGACAGTATAATCAAAGGGTCTTTCCCGCTCAAATGATGGAGAGGAACCCAGAAACCATGGCTTAGCTGGCCTCGTCTGATTATGACTGAGCTTCATGGAAGCCTGATTCCATAGGCATCCAGAATTAAAATTGTAGACAGTATTTTTTTCCTCCTTTTTTTTTTTTTTTTTTTTGGTACTAGGGATTAGAACCTAGGCCCATCTTAAAAGAGCTAACCTAAGAATAATTGGCATGAGGGAAAAGAAGGTGAAACCAAAGGGATCAACAATCTTCTCAAAGAAGTCATAGCAGAAATTTTTCCAAACATAGAGCAAGAGGTCGATACATAGATACAGGAAACTTATAGAACCCCTTTAGACAAGATCAGAGAAAAGACTCCCCATGCCACATAATAGTCAAACTGACCAATGTAGAAGCCAAGGAGAGAATCTTAAAGACAACAAAAGACCAAGTGACATTCAGAGGCAAACCAATTAGAATCACTCCAAAATATATACTTTTCTTGTGATATTGGGAACTAAACCCAAGGCCTTTACCTTGGAGCTGCATGCTCAGCTCTTTTTATTTTTTGTTTTGAAACAGGGTCTGGCTACATTGCTAACACTGGCCTCAAACCTGCAATCCTTTTGTCTCAGCCTCTCCCATATACTGGGATTACAGGCATGCACCACTACACCCAGCTCCAACTGCCCTTTAAACAATAAATGTATTTGGCTAAAGACTCTGACAAACACATAAACATTTTTTATTGATTTTGATGCACTATGAGACACTGTTGGCTTTTCTCCTGTCCACACCACTCACAGATTTACCCAAAAGAAAATGGAGCCATTTGGGTCTAGCTACAGTTTATGGCAGAAGGAAACAGGGGGTTCTCATCCTTAAATCAGATGGCCAGAAGCTGGGAGGCTCATTGAGACTGCATCAAAAACCGTCACCTTCCAAGCCAAAGAGAATGATTCTCAAGATACCCAGGGATCGCCAGTCTCTTACTTCATCCCCTGGGCTAGGTTTAGACCTGTCTCAGCCCTCACAACTGTTATTTTACATATACCCAAACCCTCCTTATTATATTGTTGTTTCTCTAGTTCTGACCTCAGGGAAAACAAAGAAGTAATGTTTGCAGGGCTTTTAATGTTCAAGATTCTTATTTTGTCAGTGCTCATCTGTGTCCTGCGATTGTGGCTCAGGGGTGGGGACATGCGTTGCTGCTTTCTGGTGTCTTCTGCTTTGACCTGCTTGGCCTATTTTTTCTGATAAGAGGCAGCCTTGTTTTCATCTGGATGGATTAAGACTATAAGTTACATTTGGGTAGGCGCAACTAGAATAGCATGGTTTCGTTTTTACAAATGCTGCCAACAAATGTTGGTTTCCATCAAGGTGACTTGGCTCAAACAGATGATATTTTAAAAGTGCAATCAATTTTCCCTAATACCACCTAAAAGTTAGGAGTGCAAAAAGTTGACTTTGCCCACTGGCCTGATCTGGTATAGCTGAGTTTTGTTGAAGCTTGATTCCATGGCATCCAGAATTAAAATCAGAGACAGCATTTTTTGTCCTTGTTTTTAAGGTCCTCTGAATCTTACAGCTAAATCAATAAGCATTTCCCAAAACTGCATGAAGTACCAAATAGTCTTCTAAAGGAATTCAAGTATTAAGTTCATGATGCACCCACCAAAAAACGTTGTGTTCTGTCTCTGAGCTATGCCCCCAGTCCTATGTTACTGTTTATTTGAAATAGGGTCTCACTAAGTTGCAAAAAGCCTCCTGTTGCTGAGGCTGGCCAGGAATCTGCAATCCTACTGTCTCCGCCTCCCAAGTACTGGGATGACAAGTGTGCGCTACCACACCTAGCCGCACCATCATTTTTATCTGTTGTTTCTTTATTTATTTTTGCGAACACCCCCAGCCCTATTCTTTTTATTCTTTATTTTGAAACAGGATCTCACTAAGCTGCAGAGGGCCTCACTAAGTAGTGAGGCTGTCCATGGACTGCAATCCTCCTGTCTCAGCCTCCCAAATGCTGAGATTACAAGGGTGCGCCACCATACCCGGCTATCTATTGTTTCTTTACACAATCCTGATGGAAGGTAGACAGAGTGCTCACTTTACAGACAGAGATTTAGCATAAATTGGCTAAGACTGACCCACCAAAGCTGTAGCAAAATGGAAACTAGCACTTGGCCTCCTGGCCTTCAACTCCAAGTTTTGTTTTGTTTTGTTTTGTTTTTTTGTTTTGTTTTGGTGGGTCTGGGGATGGAACCCAGGAGCATTTGACCTCTACACCCCCTGCCCAATTTTTTATTCTTTATTTTGAAACAGGGTCTCACTAAGTTGCAGAGGGCCTTACTAAGTAGCTGCCTCCACAATTGGGATTACAAGCGTGCACCACCACGTCTAGCTCAACTACAAGTTCTTTATATTCTGTATCATTCTGGAAACAAACATTTCAGCCGATTACATTTCAGCATACATTACTAATGGGATAACACTATTTTTGCTTGTTTGTGTTTTTCCAGTGCTGAATGTTTATGAAAATTACATCATCAGAATGGTTATTCATTTATTTATTTATGTGGTACTGGGGATGAAACCCAGGGGCATCCTACTTCTGAGCTACACCTCAGGCCCTCTTTTTTATTCTTTATTTTGACAGAGTTTCACTAAGTTGCTGAAGGTCTTGCTAAATTGCTGAGGCTGGCATTGAACCTGTGCTCCTGTCTCGGTGGGATTACAAGCATGCACCACCACACCTGGATTACAGTGCTTATTTAAATAAGAACAAAACCCTGTTGCTATATGTGAGAAAATTACCTTCAAAATTTCACAAGTTCTATGTATTAGACAAAACTTCCGGTGTTCAAGAATAGGTAACATGCCCAGAACACAACCCGAAAATACATAGCAAAGCCCATCTTACTCACAGATGGACAGAATCATGGCTCTCCTCCTGCAGGGGCATCGAAAAGAGTCCTCAGTTCCTCCGTCACTATCCACAGGCAAAAACACATCTTTTAACTGAAATCAGATTTCACCCAAGAGGTTTCTCACCAGCAAAGTTGACCCCACCTATTTTTCTCTTCTACAAACCTCAAAGTCTGTGAATGACAGCCCAATGCCCCATATAAGAAAGTTAGACAATCTGCATACATATCTCTGAAGGTGGCTGCTATGACTTCCTTGTTCCCATGTGCGTGGGTAAGTCTAGAAAAAAACATTTGCAAGAAATCATACAGCCAAAAAAATCACGTGGTCAAAGGTACCTTCAAAACCATCAAGTCAAATTGCCTTCTCTGGATGGAGCCTAAAATAAAAGAATAGAGGATGAGGTTCTTGCCTAAGGCCCACAGTTACTGGTAGGAACAACTGAACTGGATTCAGCACATGGACTGCCTGACACACAGGCTGACAGGCTGAAGACCAAAATCATGGTTCTCCAGTATCAGGTGAAATGCTGCTCAGATCAGCCAGCTCTGGCCTGTGTGCTTACCAAGGCTCCATCCGGGGCTCCAGAGAGGCCACGGCAGCCCCAGGTCTTCCTCAGCTTTTTATCTAGCAAAGGCCAAGACCTGGGCAATAAATGGCCTGTGCCATTGCTAACTGCCATGGTTTCCTTTTCCTGGGGCTCACAAGGAAAAAAGAAGGCTCTAATTCCATGGGTGTCTCAGAGATGATGAGGGTGTGAAACCTCAAACTAAATGGGTATCACAGATAGTCTTGTGGATCCAGGAACGTAAAACCAATCAGATCTCCTGAAAAGCATCTGGGAGGCACTTGAAACCATCTCTCCATTTCCCTCAGTAGCTTCCTGGACTCTCAGCCTGAGCTGTTCCTGGGTCCTGTGTGAGATGGGGGTGATCTTTGTGAGGGGCATCACCTGATCCTTTTGCTCCAGAGCCCAGCACCACCAATCAGAGCATCGATTCTCTGGGGCAGATTCTTAAGGCTTAGGACATGAATGACTCATTCATTCAAATTGCCACCTGATTCCAATTACTATGGCCACCATGTGCAGGACCATGCAGCCCCAGGACAGGCCCTGCTGGGGCTCAAGCTGCACCAACGTCCCCAAATATGTCTACCTGAAGGAGAAGAACATTAGCAATATAGGACCCAAACTTCTCAGTAAGGAATATTTGATCCCTGAGAGAAAGAAATCGACCGTTGTCAATAGTCTCTAGGCCTGAAAAGGTAAACTCACGTATTACAGAATGAAAAAGTTTCAATGAAAAGACAACACATACTTCTTATAAATATATAACTTTATATATTATATGTATTTACAATATATACAGCATACAAGTATTTTTAAATGTAATACTAAGAACAGTCTTTAAAACAGAGATGTTTCCAAAACAAAAATTGGATACTTATCCAAGATGGGTTCCTGATTCACTTAGAATCCTGCTCTAGACAGTGCCCCAGGCCCAGATTTCTGTAGAAGTCAAAAGGAGAAGAGTTCCTGATACATGACTCTAGCGCCCTTTCCTCCCCAACATCCCGGCTTCTGCTGGCACCAGCTGGCATGGTCCCACATACACCGCTAAGGTGGGAACCCAGGGGCCCAGGCACAGTGTCTGGTCCACCATTGGCACTCAAGTTCCTGAGAAATAAATAGAAGCAGGTTCTTTTTATCACTAGCTCTAAGGTATTGTCTCCACAGTCTGGGAGACTCAGTCACAGAGCCAAGGTTGATCCAGAAGCAAATGCTTTAGGTATTTATAAGTAAAAACAAGTTCACACATCCAGGTGTCAAATAAATTAAGTCTGCCACAAAGCGCCACTTCTCCTCACGCTTCAGGATCTGAGAGCCCCTGGTCGAAACACCACTTATCTTCCAAAAGTTTCTTCACATTCAACAAGTTCATCAATGGTGCGCAACAAATCTTCAAATGAAGGTCTTTCCTCTGGTTTCTACAATTAAAAGTCAAAGACAAGCTGTAAGTTCCAGAAGCCAAAGAAAAGTCTCATTGTCTAAGCTCCTATTGCATAGTGTACCACAGAGAGGGATTCATAGCTCTGGGACTAGAAAGTTCTGGCATCTTCAAATGGGTCTATCTCTACACTATTCTACCCTGCATGCATTGCTGCTACGCTGACCTCTCTAAAACGCTGCTTTTGTGCCCCTGTGCAAGGGCGTACTAAAGCTCCTAGTGCCTGAAAAATCAAGTCCTGCTCATTTGCTGAGTTCTCTATAACTACTCCTCCCCATTCCGTTGCCCAGTTCATTTCCCAGAAAGAGCCTCATATGTGCTCACTGCTAAATCACACTAATTTCCACGCACGTGTATACACACTTAGTGATGCTCAACTTCCCCCCCTCCCGTACCACTTCCTGCCCAGTAGGTCTCTGCCTGTCCCAATAAGTGTTCTTGGGAAGTATTTCAGAACAGCCTCAGCAACATAGTGGGACCCTCAGCAACTCAGCGAGCTCCTGTTTCAAATTTTAAAAAAAGGGGGTGGGTGGGTAGCTCAGAGGTAGAATGACACTGAGTTCAATCCCCAGTACCACACACATACACAAAAAAAAGTTATTTTGGTTTTAATCTCTTCTGTGAAGTGAGGTGACATTTCAGTACTTCCAAAAGTACAGA
Organism: Muscardinus avellanarius; assembly: GCF_963383645.1. NCBI lineage: Eukaryota > Metazoa > Chordata > Mammalia > Rodentia > Gliridae > Muscardinus > Muscardinus avellanarius. Next base: position 98,577,829 of record NC_137791.1, on the reverse strand, counting down.
GAGAGAGAGAGAGAGAGAGAGAGAGAGAGAGGAAGCTGAGGTTTAGAGGGTGAAACCTTCCTTGGTAAAAGATAATAACTAAACCCCACAAGTGGTCCTCCAATCGGAAGCGAGCCACCTCTCTAGGCTTATTATCCCCTAGTCCCTCGCTCAGGCAACTGTGGAGGGATCCCCACTTGGGAGTGAAGCAACAGTCTGAACGTATTAAGGTCATTATTGGGGCTTTTCACTTCACATTCTTCTTGTTATTCAAAGCAGAGTTGAGTGCACTGGCTGCCTCCCAAGAGCCTGAAGTCACGACAAAACAGGCGCCACCGGACGAGGCCGAGGCCATAATGACTGTACATCATCCACCTACAAACCCACCCCTGAGTGTTTCAGGGCCTCAGAAAGAGAGACGAAGAATCGGCATACCTCCTGCCAACATCTCAGCATCACCTCGTACACGTATTTGGACGCCAACTTCGGCCGGTAGAGTCGGTGGCCTCGAGTGACCATGGTGACCACTTCATAATTGGTGTTTTTCTCGAAGGGCATCCTGCCTTCGGTGAATATTTCCCACATCAGAACACCTGGACAAGGAGAAGGGTCCCTGAGTGATGAGCCCTCTGCCTCCTCAGAGCGGGCGTGAAGACACAGGGAGCTCGGATCTTACCAAACGACCAGACGTCCGACTTGCTGCTGAAGCGGCTGTAATTAAACACTTCGGGTGGACACCACTTGACAGGGAATTTAGCACCGGAAGAACTTGTGTACTGGTCATCCAGGACATATCTAGGGAAGACAGGCTCACAGCTCTGAAGCAACAGCTCACTTTGTCCGTGTACTTTTATTTTTACCCCCTCACCAACCAAAACACAGTTGATTGAGGCCCAATAAGCATCTGGTTAAAGCTAAGGTTCACCTCCATGACCCCGCCTGGTGATTGCCATCTTCCTCTCAGCCTCATTTAAGGGCATGAGAGGAATTTCTCACAACGTGAGCATCTGCGCTTTCATTTTTCTGCTCATCTTTGTTTTTTATTTGGCAAGAGAAACAAAGATGAACTAAAACAGTTTGCAAACTTTTTTGTAAACAATTTTGGTCTCTCAACAAAATTTTACTCAAAGGCCCCATGTGCGAAAGATCTAAAGCAAAGCTGCTCTCAAGGAAGTGGTAAAAAGTGAGTAGAGACACGTGTGCTTTGAGCCCCCACAAGGCCACAGAGCACAATTTAAAACTGCAGCATCCAAAAAGCAAAATGAAGCATATAAATGGCAGCATCTATATTTACATATCATAGCGTCAACACACACACACACACACACACACACACACACACACACACACACGGTGGACATGCTTTTGTTCTTCTAGAGGGACACACAGAAGTAGGCAACAACACTGCTAACAATGGCTACTTCTGAGAGAATCTCTGACTAGGAATGGCAGATGTGAAGGTTTCAGCCCTTGCTGGAATATGCTTGATACTTATTGATCAAAGGAATGTATTTATGTACTCTATGTACATATAAAGTTAATTTCTTATTTTATCTTTTGTGCCACTGGTGATTGAACCCAGCGCCTCACACATGCTAGGCAAGCGCTGTCCCATGCCGAGCCACGTTCCCAGCCCTAAAGTTAATTTCTAAAAGCGTAAATTTTCTTTGTTGGAGTATACTACGATGCCAGACAAGGCCACCATGGGCTGGATCAAACTGTTGTCAGTCAGGACTCTTAGTTTAGTGCAGAAAGGGTGAAACACACAGTATTTCAGACTTAACAGGCCACGCAGTCCCTTTGATGACCCTGAACCGCACCTGCCGCAGGAAGCAACTACAGATGACGTGTCAACGTAGGAGCGAGGCTCTGCCTCAGTAACAAACATGGCTTTTATGGACACTGACTTTGAAATTTCACACTGACTGACAGGTGTTCTAACATCCTCTGAAATTTTTTTTCAGCCATTTAAATATGTAAAACCATTACCGGCCTACAGGCCTCATAAAAAGTGGTGTGGATCAGATGGGCCATCATTTGCTAAGCCCTGCTCTACCACATGGGTTTATTCTCAGGTCTATATTTCCGTTTCCTCCACAACACATGCGAATGTGGTCAGGGACCTGCGGGTGGCTTAGGCTCTGCTCTGGTTCATTGGCCATGTCAGGCAAACACAGGGGAGGCACCCAATTTTTTATGTATGGATGAATGAACAGGCAGAGGGAGAAAAGAAACAAGCCAAATATTTTGTGTGGGGGGTGGGGGGGTGGAGGGGTGGGGGGGTCTGGGGATGGAACCTAGGAGCATTTGACCTCTGAGTTACATCCCCTGTCCTATTTTTATTCTCTATTTTCAAACAGGGTCTCACTAAGTTGTGGAGGGCCTCACTAAGTAGCTGAGGCTGTCCGCAAACTGCGATCCTCCTGTCTCAGCCTCCCAAATTCTGGGATTACAAGTGTGCGTCACCACGCCCTGCTTCAAACCAAATACATTTAAAAAAATATTTTCTAGCTGGGCATGGTGGCACATGCTTGTAATCCCAGTACTTGGGAGGCTGAGACAGGAGGATCCTGGTTCGTGGCCAGCCTCGGCTACTTAGTGAGGTCCTTTACAACTTAGTGAGACCTTGTTTCAAAATAAAGAATTAAAAAAAAAAAAAAAACGGGGCTGGGTAATAGCTCAGAGGTAGAGTGCCCCTGGGTTCCACCCTCAGTACCATGAGAAAAAAATTCTAACACTCTTTTAAAGTTACAAATATTAAGAGGATAAAAACACTGAAGATTTGGAAATACTAAACCAGATTTCTTAAAATCTATCCACACTAAAAAGGGATGTGTTTAACAGGCTGCACCACCACCTAGTGGAGAGAGTTAACAGCACAAGCTATAGGCACCTGATATTTCTCTCAGTAAGATTTCATTTCTGTCTTGTTGATGTGAATTGCTCTCACACAGATTAATTCTACCCAGTAAGGTGAACACCATCTAAAAGCATTTCTGCGAATCCTTACCTGGCCATTCCAAAGTCAGACACTTTCACAACTCCTGCCTCGTTTACTAGACAGTTTCTGGCAGCCTGGAAGACATTGTGATGGTATATTAATTAGTTAAAAGTTTCCAAAAGAAAAATATAAGTTAGGCTTACATTAAATTTACTATAGCCAGCCAACATTTGCAGAGGGTAGAAATGTGTCCTTATAAATAGCTTTTACTCCTTTAGAGGAGTCCTCAACATATATATGAAACAATCAGTAGAAAGACAGGTCATATTTGCAGTCGGTCATTACAGCATCATTTTTTACCAAAGGTCATACTTAAAGACCAATAGTCAGGTGTGGTGGCGCGCAGCTGTAATCTCAGTGACTTGGGAGGTGGAAGTAGGATTACAAGTTCAAGGCCAGACTCTGAAACTGAAACTTCATCTCCAAATTTTTTAAACATTAAAAAAAAATTTTAACAAAAGGCTGGGAGCTGGACCCAGTAGTACATTCCTATAATTTCATACTTGGGAGAATGAGAAAGGAAAATTGCACATTAGAAGCCAGTACACAATAACTTAGTAAGATCCTGTTTGGAAATAAAATAGGGCTGAGGGTATAGCTCACAGGTAGAATGCCCCTGCGTTCGATTCCCATAGCCAAACAAACAAACAAGTAAAGAAGGGCTGGGAATAATTTAATGGTAGAGCACTTCTGGGTTCAATCGCCAGTACCAAAAAATAGACTCTCTTGCCGGGCATGGTGGTGCACGCTTGTAATCCTAGCACTTGGGAGGCTGTGACAGGAGGATTGCACAGGTTTGAAGCCAGCCTCAGCTACTGAGTGAGGCTCACAGCAACTTAGTGAGACCCTGTTTCCAAATAAAGTATAAAATAGGTCTGGGCGTGCAGCCCGGAGGTAGAAAAGCCCCTGTACCATACACACACACATGCATAGACTCTTTATCCATTGCAGATCCTATTTTATTTTTTTTTTAATTTGGTGCCTATTATAGTTAGATATAAAATTATAAAATGTCCCCTAAAGGGCTCACTTAATGTTTGGAGCTGATGTAATTGAGTCATGATGGATGTAATTCCAGAAGTGGATAAATCTATTGAAATGGATTTACCTGAGTAGTACTATAGGTAAACGGATTGGTGTGGCCGGAAGTGGTGTGCGCATGCGCGCTCGCTCCCCTCCCCCCTCCCCCAACCTGTGACGTGAAGAGCACAGCCCACGTGCTCTCCCTCTGCCTCCTGCCACCATGTCCTGAGATCTGTGGTCCCTGGCTTCATATGGATTGGCTGAAAACCATAGGAAAATAAATCTTTCCTCTAAATTATGTGGTCAGACCTTTAGATTATGGCTGCAAGAATGCTGACGGATACAGTGCATCAACATTTTATTGGGGTGCAGAATATCAGATAAATACATGCACACAGGTCCTATTCTTATTAAAATGCATGATCTGAGTTGAGCAGAGTAGCATAGTTCAATAGTCTCAGTACTTGTGAGGAGGAAACAGGAGGATCCCAGGTTCTGGGCCAGCCTTTGCAACTTAACATAACCCTCAGCAACTTAGGGAGACCAGGCTTCAAAATAAAAATTAAAAAAGGATAAGGGGTGTAGCTCAGAGGTAGAATGTCCCTGGGTTCAATCAGAAGTGTGATCTTTTTACTGTTAGTGACATCTCTCAAAGTCCTTAATCCAGGTCCTTCCTAGGTAAGTGTAATAACACACAACCATCAAAGAGATAGGCAACCAGTAACTGGTTGTCTCAGTTCCCAACAGTCAAAAAAAAAAAAAAAAAGCTGTGTGTAAACTTGGTGTTTGCTCTGTCATTTATGAGGTTTCCAGTACATTAAAACGTAATAGACTCAAATGGTAAAATACAAATGTAGATTATTTAATGTATATTTTCTTGCCCATTCTTCTAAGTTACAAGGTGCAAGAACATAGTTTTTGGTAGAAATATATAATATTTCTTAGAAGGAAGATATGGTAATATTCTTAGTGCCATAACCCATAGGTCAAGCCTTATTCCCTGACTCTTCAGAATCCTATTTTCTATATCTGACAACTAGACTTCTGCTGATGCATTTTAATAGTCTCTTCTCAAGCGAGACAAATGGCCACTCCTATGAGAACACATGCAGTCAACAGGAGTCTTAGATCAGCAGACTTCCCTTAAGGGGTGACACAAATGTACCCCTGTAATACCAGTATCATAGGCACAGAACCATTAAAAACTGCTTCCAGCAAGACAAGTTCTGTGCAGACAGGTGTAGCCTACCACACTCAGGGAGATTTTCCTCTCATATCCATTTATAAGTAAAAAGGAAAGCAAAGGTACTGTTTGAAAATGACAGAGAAGGTCTTTGTTATCACTGAGCATAAAAACCAACCCTCGTGTTATCACATCTACTTTACATGTCCCTTTGCCTCAATCATACCCTGAGATCTTTAAAACAGTCCTGTGAGCAATATAAAGAAACACACACACACACACACACACACACACACACACACACACACACACACTATAACCTACATGGCTATAGAAATGGGGTCTCAAGGAGATTCGGTAGCTATCCCAAAATCAAGACTTCTATCTCCAAATCCTCCCTTCTCTATTATGCTTTAATCTAGAGATAACACTGACTCTAGAGCTAACCCCCCCCCCCATTCAGATCTGCCTCTGCCATTTACTCAACTACTGATGTATTTGCACCTCCATTTCCCTATCTATGAAATGGGAATAGTACCAGTACCTACTTCCTAGGGGCGCTATGATTAAATGAGTTTTTATTTGTAAACTAATTACTAGAACAATTCCTATTTCAGGCAACTGTTAAAAGAAAAAAAATCGCTTTGTTGTTACTATGAATTGTGTGGATACTTTAGCACCAAAAAAAAAAAAAAAAGCCAAAACAAAAATATGGAGAGAAAAAAAGAAAATACATAGGAAAGGCCTAGATTCAAATCATATTTCTTTTGGTGAAAGGATCAAGGTAGATTGATAGTGCTACTGATATATTTGAAACAGACACATTTGTGAAGAACAGGTAGAAAAGAAAAACAGAAGGAAACAAGAATGCAAAAAAGAGAGAGTAGAATGAGAAAGAAAAAAATTAAGAAGTATCACAAGCAAAGTAATTTGAATGAATAAGAGATTTACTTTTCTGGTCTTAACAGAAGCCTCCCTGCCTCCCTCTTTTTTTTTTTTTTTTTTTTTTTTTTTGTATTAGAGATTGAACCCAGGGGTATTCTACCTCTGAGCTATTCCCTCAGCCTTGACTGACCAAAGGGCACTCTATCTCTGAGGCACACCCCTACTCCTATTTCACTTTTATCGTGGAACAGGGTGTCATTAAGTTGATGAATCTCACTACCTGCTAGGCTAATTTTTTTGGAGTGGTACTGGGGTTCCTGGAAACCCTTCTACTTCCGGGATACACTCCCACACCTATTTTATACTTTTTTTTTTTTTTTTAATTTGGAAACAGGGTCTCTTAAGCCAGTGAGGCTGGCTTCAAACCTGCGCGACCCTCCTGTCTCCGCCTCCCAAGCACGGGGATTACAAGTGTGCACCACCACGCCCAGCTTGCTAGGCTATTCTTAAACCTATTCTTAAACTCCTGTCTCAGTTTCTCAAGTACTGAGATTACAGGCTTGCACCACCACACTAGGCATTATTTTTTCTTAATTGTATTATATATCTCACTAAATTGCTAAGGGTCTCACTTAGTTGCTGAGACTGGCCTAGAACCTTCGATCCTCCTGACTCAGACTCCCAAGTATTGGGGCCACCAACCCCCGCTAGGAGCCTCTCTCTTTATTTGAAACATAGATGACATGCGTATATCACTTTTATTCTTACTATAATTATGATGCACCAATAAGTGTATTAAAAAAAAAAAAAGCTCAAAGAAACTAGAAGGTTTCTCTGCTAGTTTCTGTTTACCATGCAGAAGGTAGACAGAAGCTTAGGACTTGGTCAGAAGGTCAAAGCCAACCTAACCTCCCTATTTACCACATTAGGCAAAGCAATTCACTTTCCTAGAGCTAACTCGCTTATCCACAAAACAATAATGATAATAAATCTGCTATGACTTCCTATTGTATGGGACTTTTCTGGAAAATAAATATTTACTGCATGGAAACTTGCTTGGAGATGTTAACTTTGCTAATCATTAGAGCTAATAAAAAGCTTTCCTTTAAAATTACGAGGCAAATGAAATTTACCAAATTTAAAAGTATGGTCAGCTGGGCATGGTGACACACGCTTGTAATCCCAGTACTTGGGAAGCTAAAACAGCAAGATTATAGGTTGATGACCAGCCTCAACAACTTAGTGAAGCCCTCTGCAACTTAGTGAGACCCTGTCTCAAAATGAAGAATAAAAAAATAGGGCTGGGGGTGTCGCTTGGAGGTAGAAGGTCCCAGGGTTCAATCCCCAGTACCACAAAAAGAAAAAGAAAAAAGAAAAAAGTAATGGTCAAACACTGTTAAGAACAAAAAACTGGGTGCTTATATGTGACTGCTCTTTGGCTGACCCAGTGTAACAAAGGAGCCCCGGCCAGCGGATGGGAAGGCGGGTGCTTTCGGTTACCAGATCTCTGTGGATGAAGCTATTTCTCTCCAAGTACTCCATCCCTTCACACACATCCTGGCACATGCTGAGCAGCACGTCTCTACAGAAATGGCCTTGTCTCTGTCGGAGGAAGTTCAGAAGGCAGCCCCGTTCCATGAACTCAGTCACAATGTAAATAGGTTTCTGCTGGGTGCATACGCCATAAAGCTGTACCAACTTCGGGTGTGTCAGCTTCCTGGGAGCAAAGACATTATGTATTCAATTACTATGGGAAAGAGGAGCCATGGGTGATGTATTAGTGGGGGAGCATCCTCTTTCTAATCCAAAAAGGAAGCCTGGAATAAGACAGTGACTTACATCATGACTTTCGCTTCTTCGATAAAGTCTTCTTCACACATGGCGCCTTCCCTGATAGCTTTGATGGCGACTTTGTACTGGGCTCGCCACTTGCCAAGCCTTACCACACCAAACAGTCCGCTCCCCAGCTCCCTCATAAACGTCAGCTCAGAAGGGTTGATCTCCCACTTCTCTGGAAGACAGAAGAAGAGAGTGATAGCATTTAATAAGGAGAACAGAGCACAGATCGGGAAAGAAGAGAAACTCTAACCGAGACCAACCTCAAGGCTATAGGATAATAGTACTATAATAATTCCTGGGGAAACTCAGAATAGAGTTGCAGCCTGCATCTGGCCTTCATGGGGTGGCCATCCACCCTCTGGGGAGAATGTTTCCCTTCTAAGCCATCACAGTATAAGCAAAGTGAACTGAAGAAGCAAGGAGATGCTGTTTAATAGGCTAATAATAACACAGTTGAAAGTTGTTAAAAAACAAATACTTGTTAAAAAACAAATACTTCCTCCTTTACTCTGAGATTTTGTTCTTTTTTTTTTCTTCTCCTATTCCATTGAGTCAAAAAAAAAATTAAACTTGATGTTTAAAAGTCTTTTGCCAGAAGCAGCCAAAACAATCAAGTTGAAAGCTTCTCTATCATATCCATCCTTATATTACTAGAAATAAACAAGAGCCAGTGAGAGCCAGGGAGGGCTATGACTTATTTTAGATATAACAGGATAATATTCACTTTCCACCAACCCAAAGTTTTCTACCAAATGATGAATAATGATGAAAATAGAAAAACAAGGGTTACTATAGCTAGAAAATATAACCATCTAGAAACCCATGCTATGAACTTACAGGATAGTTCCACTGTGTAGAATTCCACACATCTAAATTTGTCTTGTGATAATGCATTCTTTCCAAGGAAAATAAGTCAATACAACTAGAAATTGTGAGTTACCATAGCTGAATCCTGCGGTGGTTGGTGCGTTCTTCCCCTTTGTGCTAACGGGATACCGCAGCCTTGTGACAAGTCCTGGAATTCAAAAGTATTGCAGTTGAATTTATCCTTAATCGTTCCATATGGCCAAATGCTAAACTAGACATGCACCTATAGCATTTATTTATTGATTCCCTCAACATAGCCCTTGCTATATGCTTTCATTTATTCAAAAACCACTGCAGTGTTTATCAGGCACCATGCTAGCTTCACCTCAAAATTTTAAAGGATAAGCCGGCCGTGGTGGCGCACACTTGTAATCCCAGCATTCGGGAGGCTGAGACGGGAGGATCACAGTTTTCAGACAGCCTTAGCTACTAAGTGAGGCTCTCTGCAACTTAGTGAAACCCTGTTTCAAAATAAAGAATAAAAAATAGGGCAGGAGGTGTAGCTCGGAGGTCAAATGCCCTTGGGTTCCATCCTTAGACCCGCAAAAAAATAAAAAATAAAATAAAATAAATAAAAGATATCCAAAGGTTTATAACAGTTATTATGTTATAATTTCATGTTCTTTCCAATATGAGATTCTGAATTATGAGAATTAGTCTGCTAAAAATTAAAGTGATTATACTGGCAAAACTCAATGTTAGAAATCTTAGCATAAAATCAGGCCATAAAATGTTAAGAATTAGGAATACTGGCTGCTAGAAATCTTTTTAAATCTTTTGTGTGCGTGGTACTGGAGATTAAACCCAGGAGCATTCTATCTCCACACACAACCCACCCTGCTTTTTATTCTTTATTTTGAAACAGGGTCTTGCTAATTTGTGGAAGGCCTCACTAAGTAGCTGAGTCTGGCTTTAAACCTGTGCTCCTCCTTATAATCCCAAGTACTGTAAGCATATACTACCACACCCAGCAAATCTTTGGACCTAAGCTGTTCATGGCACTAAATAAGAAAGGGGAGGTGCCTTTTCTGGAAATACCATGAGCACTCTGTAGTTCCTCTATTGCAGCACATTCCACAGTAATTTATAATGATTATGTCATCTCCGAGTGTGGTGGCGCACACTTGTAATCCCTGTGCTTGGGAGGCGGAGACAGGAGGATCCTGCTGGTTTGAAGCCAGCCTCAGCTGGTTTAAGAGACCCTATTTCCAAATAAAATATAAAATAGGTCTGGGAGTGTAACCCAGAGGTAGAAGGGTTTCCAGGAACCCCAGTACTACCAAAAAAAAAAAAAAGTGTATAATGATTATGTATATCTGTCTCCCTTCAGGGGGTAAGATCTGGGAGAATCAGGATCACCACATTCCGCCCAAAACCTGGCTGGGTTTCTATAATGCAGTAGGCACTAATACATACATGTTGGATTAATTGAAACAACAATTTTTTTAAAAAGTTTATAAGCTGGGCATGGTGGTGCACGCTTGTATCTCAGCATTTGGGAGGCAGAGGCAGGAGGGTCATGGTTCAAGGCCAGCTTCAGCTACTATGTATTGAGGCCCTTAGTGAGACACTATTTCAAAATAAAGAAAAAAAATGGCCTAGAGGCTAGGGGTGTAGCTCAGAGATAGAAAGCCTCTGGGTTCCAGCCCAAATACTGCAAAAAAAAAAAAAAGCTTATACAAAAGAAAGCAATAAGGGAATGTCAACACCAAAAAAAAAAAAAAGAAAGAAAGGAAGGAAGAAAGAAAGGAAGAAAGAAAGGAAGAAAGGAAGGAAGAAAGAAAGAAAGAAATATAACAAAAAGATATACAAAGGAAAGTTCTTTGGAAGTTCTTTGGGGATAAACTGATATGAACTAGTTTCTCATATGTTAAATGCAGAGTTGCTATATGACCCAGAAAAGCCATGGGGTAAATACTTGAGAGAAATAAAAACGTATTTCCATGCAAACACTTGTACACAACCATTCATATCAGCATTATTCATAAGAGCCAAGATGTAGAAACAACTCAAATGTCCATCAACTGATGAACAATAAATAAATAAATATGTAAGAATCTATATTGGATTATCATTCAGCCATAAAAAGGGATGGATACCTTATCTAGTAGTCCCCCTGAATTTAGAAATTCCATTTTCCCCAGGACTTATTTCCTGGTACATATTAGATGTAAACAGAACACACAAGCCAATTTCTAAGGATGAGTTCATCAAGTTCATCATGGCAAAAAAACATGATAGACATTTTATAGAACACCTAGTGAGATCTTCAACAACATTTCCCCTTTATGTCTACAGTCTGTGTATACCTAGGCTGTGTCTTGGTTTCCATAAGTAAATGAAGAATGACTTTCTAGCACAATAGGTGGGTATTAAGATAACTCCCCACATCTGTAATTAGAGGGGTCAATCCTCTGTCTTACCATGTAGCATTATTAAACTGAAGTTGCAACTGTTATTTTATTGAAAAGTCAAATGTAAAGTCTGTTGGCCTGGGAACCTAACCATTCCACAAACATGGGCTAGACTGCATGGTGACTCAGTAATTGGTAGGAGTTGTGCTATTCCTGTGTGACACCCTGTATGTTTTTATATTATCTGATTATTGCAAAAGATTTATGATATAGACTTTTAAAAAGGGAAAGGAATACTTATACATGATACATCATGGACAAATGTCAAAAACCTTATACTTCATCGAAACTAGTCACAATAGAACACATACTGTATGATCTCATTTTTATGAGAAGTTCAAAATAAGCAAATCTGCAGAGACAGAAAGTAGGTTAGTGGTTGCCTGTGGCTGATCTGGTGAAGGAGGAGAGGAAGGGAGGGACTGCTAAAATCTCTTTTGGGGTTGATGACCATGTTTTTAAAATTAAATTATGGTGATAGTCAGCCTAACTTTGTAAATATACTAAAACCCATAGAATTGTATGCTTTCAATGGGTCAATTTGTGGTATATAAATTGTACTTCAATGACTATTCTTATCATTATCTGAAAATAAATGAACTCACAAAATAACAACAGGCTTTGCAAAGGGTGCCTGTGATAAAACTTCAAACATTGATTTTTTTTTTTTTTTATAAATTGGGGTTAGGTGCATGGTAGTCCCCGCTCAGTTACATCTTTAAGGTCAAAGGCCAACTCTCTCTCCCTAACCCCCCCCCCCTTTATATCTGTTTTGTTCCCATTCTGGTGCTACGTGTAGCAAGGATTCAGAAAGATGGAAAGCTCATAGGGCATGATTACAGATGGTTTGCAACTTGCAATTTTGCAACTTTATGATGGTGCAAAAGTGATACTCGTTCTGTAGAAACCATATGTTGATTTTTTTAAATCTGGACCTTTTCCATGGCTAATGACTTTTAAAGTTTGATCTTTTCTTAGGCTAGTGATATTAGAATAGGACACTCTCGAGATGCTGGGCGGCAGCAGTGAGCAGCAGCTCCCAGTCAGTCACGTGGTCCCGAGGATCCACACTAATCCTCTGCAGTGAGCGTGCTGTATTACTAAGATAGGATGTTTGGTGGGTTCCGTAGGCTAAATGCACTTTTGACTCAAGAGTATTTTCAATTCTCAATGGGTTTATCTAGACATAGCCCATTGTAAGTAGAGGAGCATCTTACTCCACTCTTGGGAAGTCTACAGGAGGGGATGAAATCCTGGCTTCTCTGGTAGGTCCTGTGAGTATAGATGCATACCACCATGCCTGGCTTAAGATGGACATATCTTCCATTTAAGTTTATTATCAAGGATATGAAAGCACAGAAATGTAAATATTTACCACATGCCACTAAAATAATTTCTAGCCTAAGGTCAAGACAGCTTTTTATGAAATGTGATACTTCTGATTGTTTTTTAGGTATATCACCTCTTTTTTTATTTTATTTTATTTTTTTCCGGTGGTACTGGGGTTCCTGGAAGCCCTTCTGTCTCCGAACTACACTCCCAGGCCTATTTTATATTTTTTATTTGTAAACAGGGTCTCTTAAGCCAGCAAGGCTGGCTCCGAACCTGCGCAATCCTCTTTAATAAGCACTAATTTTAAATTCATCACATCGTACAATAACTAACTACAAAACAAAACTGCTCAAGAGAGCAGTCACTACAATGTCTGACTATTTTCATCACTACCTAATATTTGAAACAGGTGTTAAAATCTCACTCACCCGCTGCATTGTGTTTATGATATTCAATAATCTCAGGAATTGAGCCAAAAGCATGCTTTTCCGCTAGGTAATACTTCTTTGGAGATGTTGTTGTTTCCTTTATATGATAATGCCTGAAGCCTGATGAACCTTCTCTGTAACAAAAAAAAAAAAAAATGACATGTTACAACCAAGTTAGAATCGTGATATATGAAATAAATCTCAATAACTGCTTTTATCATTATCTGAAAATACGACTTCACTCTTCCCTGCTTTCTACAGGGTAACCACAGGCTGCCTCTGCATGCCCCCTTCTAAGCTTAGGACACATCCTATATTCTCCATGCTCCTCTTAGCTCTCATTTGACATTCATTGGTGGAAGTTTTGCCAAGTGGTCATTGATAACATATTTGGTCCCTTGCATGAGAATGAGAAATTAGGCTTATAAACATGCACTGCCCACTTTTCCATACCATCAGAACACAGACCTCCTCTAGTCACCTCTTGCTAAAAATGCTCTCCAGACGGCTTCTGTCGCTCTCAGGATGAAGCTCAGCCTCCGTGACATTGACATGGCTTCTGCTTCTACCTCTGGGGCTCCTCTCCCTCCCTCGCTCTGTCCCTCCAGCGACATACGCTTTTTCAGTTCCTATAACTCATTATATCCTCCTTCCCCTCTGGGTCAAGGCACTTCTCTGGATCCAAAATACTCTTTCCCTTCCTTCCAGTGAGGTCTCAGTGTCAATGTCATTAGGGACAACATTCATGAAGAACCCAGATGTGTCTTGGCCGCGTGTCCTCCCCTCCCTAACCACAGTGCTTACTCCTCAACTGCCATCCCGGCCTGCCTGCCTGTCTGCAGCCCCACTGAGTGACTGCTGGGTGGCTCTGTGCCTGCTTTACCCACTAAGGCATCCTTCGTGCTTAGCTCAGTGCCTGGTAATTATTTATTAGATATTCCTAAGGTTTCTATAGCCATTCTCTACTAATATGGAAAAATATGAGGCAAATTACTGAAAACATGAATATAAACAAATAACACAGACTTTATAAAGTTTAGGTTTTCCTTTATAATGCTGAAATGCAGCATGTCTTTTTGAAAAATAGAAATATATGCAAATAATACAGGAAGTTCATATACAACTCTAAGTTTAAAAATAACATAAAACAGATCAGGATTACTTACCCTCCAAACTTTGTATACAAGGAGACTGTGTACAGGCCTGGTTGACTGGAGTCTCTCACCATAAAACCACCTTCTTTATCCTAAAATCCAAGTTTAAAAAAAAATTTATACTCCAGTGGCTAACATGGACACCATGGAGAAGACAGAAGAAACCAATCTTAGCAATTTTAATCCCAGTACTTGGGAGACTGATATAGAAGGATCACAGGTTCACGGCCAGCCTCAGTTGCTTAGTGTGACCCTCTGCAACTTAGACCCTGTTTCAAAATAAAGAATAAAAAGTAGGGCTGGGGTATAGCTTGGAGGTAGAATGCCCTGGGTTCAATCCCCAGCACGCGCACACACACACACACACACACACACACACACACGTAATTTACCAGTAGGACTCCTTGGTTTCTCTTGTCACATGATTGTGCTTCATACTATTGGACTATGAAACTAAAGAAGGCACACTCACAATGCCCATGGCTACAAATTCATACTCACACTAATGCAGACATTTCAGCCAGATAATCTCTCAGAACCCTGCCAAAACTAACAGGCAAAATTTTGCAATTTGAGTAAGTTCTGGACGTGTGGGGTGATAGTCATTGAAACAAAAAAAGTATTTCTTAACAGCTAGTTTCATGTTATACGTTTTTTACATTTGCTCTAAGCTTTGAATCCTGACTCAATGTCATTTTCCGTCCACATAGCCTTTTTCCTGTAAATATCTCAGTGTTCTTTATAAGAGCATATTGAAACATCCTTAATTCCCCTGGAATTTGATGTTAAGTATCACTTTTTATAAAATAAGCAGGGAAAACCAAAAGTCAGAAGCAATACTAAATGAATAAAGGTTAAACACTCATCAGGCTCCATGCTGAAGAGTAATACTCTTGACCAATGACAATGTATTCAGTCTCTAGCATTTTTGTTGCTTTAAGATAAGAAGTATGTTTAATAGTTGAAAAGTATGTGTGTGTGTGTGTGTGTGTGTGTGTGTGTGTGTGTGTGCGCGCGCGCTCATGTGTGCCCGTGCATGCACTTGGGAGCAACCCAGGGCTTCCTGTATGCTTACTGAGCTATACTTTCCAGTCCCTTATATTATATTCTTGTTTATATGAAAGACAATAGAATTAAATCAGTCCCCTCAAATACATCTCATAAGAACCATTAGAAATAAAACTAGAACAGTTAAATGATCCATAGAATTATAATAGCTACCACTGATTTATGGAAAATCTATGCTGTTTTAATATGTCTCATGTGTGAATGTGTCTAATCCTCAAAACAGTGCTATGAGATTGATATTTCTGCTATCCTCACTTAACTTCACAGGTAAGAAAAGGGGCATGGAAAGGTTGGGGAACTTGCTTCAGGTCCCACAGCTAGTAAGCAGCCAACCAGGATTTGGACCCCGGGCCGCCTCGCTGCTCACTACCCTGTAGCTGCCTCTCATCATAGGCCCTCTGGGGAGGCATAGAAGATTCCTGTGGAAATGGCATGGTTAAAGCCAGGCGTGGTGGCGCACACTTGTAATCCCAGCATTTAGGAGGCTGAGACCGGAGGATCGCGGTTCACAGACAGCCTCAGCAACTTAGTAAGGCTCTTTGCAACTCAGTGAGACCCTGTCCAAAATAAAGAATAAAAAATATGGCAAGGGGTGTAGCTCAGAGGTCGAATGTCCCTGGGTTCCATCCCCAGACCCAAGAAAGAAAGAAAGAAGGAAAAGAAAGAAAGAAAGAAGAAAGAAAGAAAGAAAGAAAGAAAGAAAGAAAGAAAGAAAGAAAGAAGAAATGGCATGGATAGGTATAGTCTAAATAAGCAAAGTCACTTGCTATGGTTCTGCAGCATAAACTATAGAAATAGTGCTCTGTGAAACCCTTGCCTGGTGGTTAAAAAAAAAAATCAAGAGAGAAAATGAAAAAGAATGGGATTAAATGTCCTGACAATATGAGTAAACATTAGATTATGAATGCAGAGCATTGTAAAGATCATCTTCTAATCCAACCTTCTCAACTTACAGATGTGAAAAGTAGACTACAAAAGTCACAGCTAGACTTGGGTCTCCTTCCTCAGCCTGGTGCAGTTTTATCTATAAGACACATCATCTTTTTGTTTTGTTTCTTTGTTTGCTTGTTTTGGTACTGGGGATTGAATTCAGGGGCACTCTATCTCCAAGCAACAACCCTAGCACTTTTTATTTTTTATTTCAAAACAGGGGTCTCACTAGGTTGCAAGTCTCACAACATTGCTAAGGCTGGTCTTGAACCTGCAACGCTCCTGTCTCAGCCTCCCAAGTATTGGGACTACAGGTGTATGCCACTAAGCCAGACTTGTTTTTTTTTTTTTTTAAGTATGAAAATTTCACCACATATATTTCTGTAGGCAATTAAATATTTTATTATAAGCTGGACGTGGTGGCGTACACTTGTCATCACAGCATTCGGGAGGCTGAGACCAGAGGATCGCGGTTTGCAGACAGCCTCAGCTACTTAGTGAGGCCCTCCGTAACTTAATGAGACCCTGTTTCAAAATAAAGAATAAAAAACAGGGCAGGGGGTGCAGCTCAGAGGTCAAATGCCCCTGGGTTTCATCCCCAGACCCGCAATAAATAAATAAATAAATAAATAAATATTTTATTATAATTTACTTTCTAAAAGACATCACATAACATCAATTATGTGATGTTTAATATCAATTAAAACAATTTTTAATTAAATTAAAAGTAAAAAATTTTTGGCTTTGGTTTTTGGTTTTTGGGGGTTTTTTGTTTGTTTGTTTTGGGTACTGGGTATGGAACCCAGGGGCTTTTCTACCTCTGGGCTACACTCCCAGACCTATTTTATACCTTATTTGGAAACAGGGTCTCACTAAGTTGCTGAGAGCCTCACTAAGTAGCTGAGGCTGGCTTTGAACCTGTGTGATCCTCCTGTCTCAGCCTCCCAAGTGCAGGGATTACAAGTATGTGCCACCATGCCTGGCTTGTAAAAAAATATATATTTTTTTGGTGCTACTGGGGTTCCTGGAAGCCCTTCTACCTCCGCGCTATACTCCCAGACCTATTTAATTTTTGGAAACAGGGTCTCTTAAGCCAGCGCGGCTGATTAGAACCTGTACGATCCTCCTGTCTCCGCCTCCCAAGCGCAGGGATTATAAGCATGCGCCACCATGCCCGGCTGCTTGTAAAAAATTTTTAATTAAATTATTCTAAGATAAATAATTCCACGCAAAAAAGAAAAACATACTTAGACACTAAAAACAAGGTAGTAAATGATAAATCAGAGAGAGACAGACTGACAGACTGACTCACTTATAGCTATTACCTATTGTTATGGGTTTGTGTTCCCCTCCAAGGAGTTGGGAGTCCTAAGGCATGGTATTTTGGAATGTGACTTTAATAGGAAATGGGGTCTTTATAGAGATCATCAAGTTTAAATGAAATCATTACAATCAACTCTAAATGGAATATAACTGGAGTCTTTATAAAAAGAGGAGATTTGGACATGGAGACAGACATCAGAGAGGGAAGACAGTGTGAAGAAATAGGAGAACATCCATCGCAAGCCAAGAGAGAGGCCTGCAAGAAATCCTCTCCTCACAACCCTCAGGAGGCACCAGCCCTACTGGTACCTTGACTTGGGCTTCCACCTTCCAAAATCATGAGACAGTAGAATTCTGTTGTTAAAGCCACTCAGTTTGTACACTATGGTACTGATGCCCGGCAAGCTAGCACAGCAACGTTCTCTTTTCCATGATGTGGAAGGGGACAGCCCTGTTTTATAGCGCAGATGTGTTTTGGCTTTAGAAACCAGCACTTAATAAGTGGGACCACTTATTAAGGATGCAATAAAATTAATCTGGGTTGAAATCAAACCCACAAAATAGGCACAAACACTTACTTCAGTCCTGAGGAGCTGTTCTGCTTTGCTTCTATTCGTATTTCTGCAATACCATCTGAACAGAAAAAAAATACACTTAAGGTCTCATATTTTTAAAGACTATTTTTGTACTTCATAGAATTACTAAGGTAATATAGCTCATCAACAACATATAATAAATAAGAACAAAGTCACGACATGGCACATAATCTCAATCCACAACTTGATGTATATATTTCCAGATTTTTTTCTACCCAAATTTTACAAAACAACTTTGTCTTCCTGCATTCTTATTATTTATTAAAATGGAATCAAACTCTATGTGATATATCATAACCTGAATTTGTCACAGGGTAGCTTTCTGAATCAATATAGTATTGTGTAGCTTCATGTGGATGTGCCATAATTTATTTCAGCTAATCTTCATTATTCAACAGAAATCATTTCCAACGCTTCACTCTTGCAATCGTAGTGAGAATGAATTTTAATCCACTGACTCAAACACGCAGGGGATGTCACTTTACATTTTTATCTTGAATTCAAATAGCATCTTATTCTAAGCCCCCATCTCACCAGTGTGACAGATTTCATCTCAAGTCATTATAGTGGCTTTCCGTGTAATTTCATGAAGGTCTCAAATGTCAAGAGAAAAGGAGAAGAACCTAAGAATAGGCCTCGTTGGTCTTCCAGACTTGCTGGCTTCCAGTAATCCCTAAGCCTTGTGGTTTCTCGAGGCTCCACTATAGAAATCTGGGCTCAGCCACACAGCCACTCCTCTGTCCCACTAGGTCCAGCCACCACCTGTGCCCTGGATCTGTGCCCCCTTCCTAACCTTTAGGAAATCTTTCTCCTGATAATGCATGTTCCACTTCATCCTCAGATGCCCTCCTCTTTTGCTTCCCCCAACACAGTCCCTCCCTGCAACTAGCAAATAGGAAAAAAGAACATGAACTCAGATCATTTTCTTTGGCCTTCAGTTTCAAATTAATTAGATGCTTTTTAGTTGGCAAGGAGTCCTCTACAGAGTCAAATTTGAAATTTACATCACTGGATCAGCCTTCCATAAGAGAACCAGCACCTGCCTTTAGTCCAGCAAATACCAGAGATAAGAGGACATGATTGCCTTCTCTGATTGCAGAAGAAAAGAATGCAAAGAACAAAATACAGGACAAGATCTTTTCCCATCTAGATTCTTTTAAATATCAGCCAAATGCAAATTATAATCTCAATAAGAGCTAGTGATATTAGATATTTTATTTGGAACCTGAGGTGAGGAACCGGGCCTTGAAACTGTCAACCTCTCATTACTGTGGATCTTGCTTTATGGAATGAGACCAAGTTCAACAAAATTGCAGTTTTCATTGATCCATTCCTGAATGCAATCGAGAAATATGACAAAGGAGGGACAAAGAATGGATCTGTGCCGAAAGCTTTTCCTCTGATACAAGAAACATTTGCCAGATGCCACAAACACTCATATAAGTTAGCTAAGGAAAGATAACTAGAGTTATGATTGTGCAACATAAACTAGCAGGGTGTGAGAGGTTGGAAAAAGTCTTTATTAATAACAGAAGATTGAGCCCCTCATCTTCACCATGAGAGTAGCAATGGGGGTTTATTTGCAGGAAATCAGAAAGCTAAACTATAGATCTCAAGAGAAAATTATACATAAGATGCTCAGAGAAGAGGAGGCTCCCTTCTCTATTACAATAGTTCAGCTATTAGGAAGAAACAGAGGAAACAAGGAAAGAAAAGGAGCCCACTAGACAGAGAGCAGGCTCTGTGAAGTCCTGTCCCAATGGGTGTTTTATGGCTTTTCAGGGTCTCTAAAAGGAGGTTTTCACCCTTGGCATATGCTATCATTTGAATCTGGAATGTCTCTCAAAGATCCATGTATTAAAGGCTTGAAGTCCACAGCATGGTGGACTTTTGGTAATGTGGCCCTCTGTGGGGTTCTTAGGTCATGGAAGGCATGCTCCAGAAGGAGACTGTGAGACTCCAGCCCACCGTTCCTTTCTGGTCATGACATAAGCAGCTTTACTCTGCATACATTCAAACCATGCTATGGTGCCTCCCTGTAGGCCCCAAAGTATGGAACCAATCACTCATGACCTGGAACTTCCAAAACTGTGAGTCAAAATAAATCTTGTCCTTTTTTTTTTTTTTTTTTGTGGTACTGGGGTTCCTGGAAGCCCTTCCCCCTCCAGGCTACACTCCCAGACCTATTTTATTTTATTTTTTTGAAACAGGGTTTCTTAAGCCAGCATGGCTGGCTTCGAACCTGTGTGATCCTCCTGTCTCCGCCTCCCAAGAGCGGGGATTACAAGCGTGCACCACCACGCCCGGCTTGATTTTTATTTTTTTAAGGTACTGGATATTGAACCCAGAGGTGCCTCACCTCTGAGCCACATCCCCATCCTTTTTTTTTTCTTTGAAACAGCATCTCCCATCTAACCTGTGATCCTTTTGTCTCAGCCTCCCAAGTACTAGAATTACAGGTGTGCACCACCACACCTGGCTGCCAAAATAAATCTTTTCTCTTTAAGAATGAATCATCTCAGGTATCTTGAAGCTGTCAAAGAATATAAACTCAGCTCTTTGAGGGTATGTTGAGGGAAAGAGGGAGGAAGGGTTGATGAACAAATAAATGGGTGAACTACCAAGTGAAGGGCATTTGCTAATGGCTCCTCATGGCTTCTCTTTCCTCTCCTATTCCCAGGCAAGGAGAAGATCACAGTGGCTCTGCTGAGTCCATTCTGTCAGAAAGAGGCAAGCATGCATGTGATACAAAGGAGCCCGGGCGACAGGAGCAGACAGAGGTGCCAGCCACATGCCTCTCACAAGCCTGCCACACAGACGCCTCGTTAGAGATTAACACCATCAGCTGCAGGAACTCTGTACCAGGAAACAATGCCCAGGATTTATAGGCAACTTGTCATCCCACTCTCAGATATCAAAACCCTCCTGGGAATTTTTCAAATTGGCGAGTCACCTCAGAACATTTCAGAGGAATAGGGCTTCTTAGTAGTGTCTCAATACAAGGAAAGAGAAGCTCTGAGGACACTCAGTCCTTTCTGGAAAGGTCAGACTCTGGCCCATGCTTCCGGGTGAGGATGGGTGAAAGCATATCACGAACAGTAGGTAGAAATGAAGGGAAAAGCCAGGTGTGACGGCGCACGCCTATAATCCCAGTTCTTGGGAAACTGAGACAGGCGGATCACAGGTTAAAAATAGCCTCAGCAGTGTAGTGAGACTCTCAGCAACTTAGTGAGACCCTGTTTCAAAACAAAAAATAAAAATAAAAAGGGCTGGAGATGTAGCTCAGAGGAAGAAGGCCCCTGGGTTCAATCCCCAGTACCAAAAAGAAAAAAAAAAGGAAGGGAGGGAGGAAAGAAGGAAGGGAGAAAAACTCATCAACCAGCTGTGACTTTGTCTTTTCTCTACTCTGTCCCTGCCTCCCCTGCTGCCCCCGGAAGTCTTTACCCTGCATGCCTTCCTCTTTAGTCCATTTCAATCATGCGCCCTTAGTTCTTTTTATCAAGAACATCGACTGTCCCCTGACCCACCGTCTTCGGAGCTGCAGTGTCTCTGATCCTCTCCTCCCCACGTGTTCACTGGGTATGCAGGTCAGAACTAGGTTGCTAACGGCCCTGGGAGCCACCGGATGGCAGTCCCAGATCCAGCTCAGGGACCATCTGTGGCCTGGGATCCCTCATCACCGAAGCAAACCACAGAATGAATGATTGGACAGCTGGCAGAGGATTATTTTTAACCACAGGGACATGAAAGTTGTGTTACAGGATGGCTGTGGCAAAAACAAAACAAAGCACAGCAGAGCATGGAGTAGGACACGGCAGAAGAGAGGGACCTGCCCACCCACGCTGAGCACGGCTCTTCCCTCGTCATCTGGCTGGGCGAGGTTCAGTGCCAAGAGGAATCCCTGGCTCCGGCACAAAGTGCTAAGGGACTCCCTCCCAGGAGCCATACCCGGCAAGTTCAGAGTCACGTAGAGGAGGAAGATCCCTTCCAAGAGATTAAATTTCCGAATGAAGATAACAAACGAACAGGTCATGGCCATGAATCATAAACTCCAGGATTGAAAAATCCTGATTCAAAATCCCATGAGTCCTGGGAGACGCTCTCGTAATTACATTAGGATTATCTGTTTTTCAAACATCCTCCTCCCTAAGTGATCAGTTAGTTCTCAGTCCTAGCACTTCAAATTAGGTCCAAATTTTCATTTTTAGCACCTTCTTCATTTCTAAGGCTTTTATTGTATTTTCCTAAAATTTATTTAAGAGCAGAAATTCTATTTTGCTTATACAGCTCATGTATAGCTTAATGGCAAGGACGCTTGAAGAGAAATGTATTTTTGGGCAACATAGAGTAAACCTATACAAACCCAGATGGCTCAGCCAGGCTGTATGACATACTCTTCTGCTCCTGAAACCCAGGGCCATTCTACCTCTGAGCTACATCCCCAGCCCTATTTTATTCTTTATTTTGAAACAGGGTCTCACTGAGTTGAAAAGGGCCTCACTAAGTAGCTGAGACTGTCCACAAACCTCTTGTCTCAGCCTCCCAAATGCTGGGATTTTAAGCGTGCACCACCACTCCTGGCCCACTTTATCATAATCTTATGGGACCACTGTCCAGTACAGTGTCCATTTTAGCCCAAATACTACTATATGGCACAAGGTTGCATATTATTTATACTTCCCACCTACTTCTAAAATCACTCTAAGGGATCACACCACTGCATGCTGCGGCTTTTTGAACGTATTCATCCTTTGCTGGGCTTTGAGGTTCACTCGTGTTATCGTAAGTGATGTCGAAGAGGCAAGAGCTTGTGGCTGTTTTGAAGGAAGAGGATGGAGCACTAACCACAGCCTCAGGATGACCACCAAAGCATGGCTGGTACATGTGAGCTGTGCAGCAAAGCCTGGCCACGGGCTGCGGGTGGGCAGAAATGGTACAACCTCTCTGGAAGGCAATCTGAACACATATTAGGAACCTTTTTTATTTTTTATTGGTGCATTATATTCATACATCATATTGGGGTTAAAAAAAAAAAACACCTTGTGTGGACATACATGTGCACATCTCCCATTTAGCCCCTACCCAGTTCCCACTCCATTCCCTCCCATCCCTCCTTCCCATGCTTGGCTTAGTGGTTGACTTCGACATGTTTAAGTACATTGTGTGTTTTAGAGTTTCGTTCTTCTCCCCTCCCCTCCCCTCATTTAGGTTGCGTTGTTTGCTCCTCCAAAGAATTTCTTTTTCATCTAGAGTTCCTCCTATGACCCATTTCTCCTTAGCTTTCACATATTAGGAAAGCATCCGATTTCTTATTTTTTGTGACTGACTAATCTCGCTTAGCATAATGTCCTCCAGTTCCATCCATTTCCCTGAAAATGTCAGGAATCTTAACAAAGTTCATACAAACATCCTCTCAGCCCGATAGAGATTATAGAGATTTTGAGACAGAAAACAAGAGGTTATCCTAGTTTTTTGTTTTTGTTTTTGTTGTTTGTTTGTTTTAGTTCTGGAAATTGAACCCAGGTGCATTCTTCCTCTGAGCTATAGCCCAGCCCTTTTTACTTTTTTTATTTTTATTTTTATTACTTTTTTTGCAGTACTGGAGATGGAAACCAGGGGCATTCTACCCTCTGAGCTAAACCCCCAGCCCTGTTTTTTATTCTTTATTTTGAAACAGGGTCTCACTGAGTTGCAAAGGGCCTCACTACATAGCTGAGGCGGATGTCCGCAAACTGCAATCCTCCCGTCTCAGCCTCCCAAATGCTGGAATTACAAGCCTGCGCCACCACACCTGGCTTACTTTTTATTTTTATAATTATTATTATTTTTTGGTACTAGGGATTGAACCCAGGGGCATTCTACTTCCAAGCTACACCTCCAATCCAGTTTTATTTCTTACTTGGAAACAGGGTCTCACTAGGTTGCTGAGAGCTTCTCATTAAGTTGCCGATGCTGGTTTTAAATCTGAGATCTTGCTGGGCGTGGTGGCGCATGCTTGTAATCCCTGGGCTTGGGAGCCTGAGACAGGAGGATCACACAGGTTCGAAGCCAGCCTTGGCTACTTAGTGAGGTTTTCAGCAACTTAGTGAGACACTGTTTTCAAATAAAATATTAAAAAAAAATAGGTCTGGGAGTATAGCCTGGAGGTAGAGAGCCTCTGGGTTCCATCCCCAGTACCACCAAGAAAGAAAGAGAAAGAGAAAGAAAGAAAGAAAGAAAGAAAGAAAGAAAGAAAGAAAGAAAGAAAGAAAGAAAGAAAGAAAGAAAAGGGAGAGAGGAAGGAGGGAGAAAAATAAATCTGAGATCTTCCTGTCTCAGCCTCCCAAGTACTGGAATTGTAAGTGTGCGCCAACATGCCCAGCTAACATTCTGTGTGTGTGTGATATTGGGGATTTAACCCAGGGACATTCTACCTCCAAGCTACACCCAGGCCTACTTTTTATTATTTATTTTGAAACAAGTTCTCTCTCACTAAGTTGCAAAGGGCCTTACTAAGTTGCTGTGGCTGGCCACAAACCTGTGATCCTCCTATCTCAACCTCCAAAGTACTAATATTACAGACGTGCACCCCTATGCTGAGCCCAGTTATTTTTTATGTGAACATACTTAACCTAATGCCTCACAAATAAGGAAATGATTATATACACTATTGTGCACCCAACATTCCTAGCTGTTTCCCTAAGACTTAGCATAGCACCTGATACAGGATGCTAAGAGCTCAGTAAGTATTTAATGAATGTATAACTGATTAAAATATAATACAGCTATGGTGCCGGGCGTGGTGGCGCACGCTTGTAATCCCCGCGCTTGGGAGGCAGAAACAGGAGGATCGCGCAGGTTCAAAGCCAGCCGCGTGCGCTGGCTTAGGAGACCCTGTTTCCAAATAAAAATGTAAAAATAGGTCTGGGAGTGTAGCCCGGAGGTAGAAGGGCTTCCAGGAACCCCAGTACCACACACACACACACACACACACACACACACACACAAAAAAAAAAAAAAAAAAATATATATATATATATATATATATATATAATACAGCTATGAAAATATTTTCAAAGAATATTTAATGGCAGAAGGAAATATTCGTTCATAATATACTGTTAAGTGGGAAAAGACATAAAGCAATATAGCATGATTCTATCTTCTTTATATACCTTTATTGGTGCATTTTAATTATACAGCATAGTAAGGTTCAAAGTGATTCAAGCAAACAAGCACATAGCAATGGGTAGGTATTTCCTCTGAATCCCATCCTTTTAAAAACAGCAGAAACACTAAAAAAAAATAGACTAATGTTGACAGAGGTCCACTCTATGAGTAATTTTCTTATTAACATTTTTGCTAATTTCAAGATTTTTTTTTTTTTTTTTTTTTGCGGTACTAGAGATGGAACCCAGGGGCATTTTTACCTCTGAACTACGCTCTCTGCCTTATTTTTTATTCTTTATTTTGAAACAGGGTCTCACTGAGTTGCCAAGGGCCTCGCTAAGTAGCTGTGGCTGTCTGTGAACTGCGATCCTCCTGTCTCCGCCTCCCGAATGCTGGGATTACAAGCATGTGCCACCACGCCTGGCTCTTCCAAGATTTTTTAAACAATAATCATATACTTTTAGTTAGAAAAAGGAAAAAACTAAAACATTTTTCTAGAGAATACTTTGGAAAATGTTATTCCTGTATCTTGAATAAGTGAATAATTATCTGTATTTCAAAATCAGCTAGGATGTGATTTGTTTAAAATCTGTTCAATTGTATCTGCTTGGGTAGCTTCATTCACACATACCACCTTCAGGAAAAAAGAATTATAAATTCTAATTCTCAGCTTTTTACCAGACAACAGAGTTAAGGATATGCTAACAATATGGGTTTTTTTGTTTGTTTGTTTTGTTTTGGTGGTACTGGGGTTCCTGGAAGCCCTTCTACCTCCGGGCTACACTCCCAGACCTATTTTTACATTTTTATTTTGGAAAGAGGGTCTCCTAAGCCAGCGTGCGTGGCTAGCTTCGAACCTGCGCGATCCTCCTGTCTCTGCCTCGCAAACGCAGGGCTTACAAGAGTGTGCCAACACGCCTGGCCAACAATATGTTTTAAAGATTATGAAAACTACCCATTCCTTTTCAAAAATGCCTACATAATGAAGAAAATGAAGACATTTTCTGGTTTTCCTATTTGTAAAATAAATGTTTACTCACTCGTATTGATCCAAGTTGTTTGACTTCTTTCCTGTCACATAATTACTTGGGATATAGCCTTCACTCCTAGAAATAAGAAAAATACTTTAGGTGAACAGAAATTAGTTTCCTGTGAGGTTATATAAAGAAAAATAACTGCTTTTCGGAGCTCATGAAAGCACACTGCCTAAAGCTTAGGAGGAAGATAAGCTACCGACTAACAATTCGAGATATCTATTCCATTTGACACTGTACAAAGTACTTCCACATTTAACCTTCACAAAAACTCTGAGGCAGGCAGACATTATTAAACCCATTTTCTGCTGCGGAAGGGCAAGGCTTAGAAAGTTTAATTTCCTTTCCCAAGGTCCCAAAGCTAGCCAGAACTGGAAATCCAGACTTGAAACAGGATCCCATGCAGCTCCCAGCGTTCCCATCATGCTTCTCCAGGGTTCACAACTTCACAAAAGTCCAAGTGTCCGATAAAGTCACACCACTCCAACACTGCAGAAGTTCCTGAAGAACAGTTTCAGAGAGCGTAGTGCTGACCTCAGCATCAGTAGCATCGGGACGCTTGTTAAAAAGATAAATTCCTTAGCATGCATGAGGCCCTGTCATACATGAGGCCCTGGGCTCAGTTCCCAACACCACAAAGAGGGGGGGGAAAGGGCAAATTCTTGAGTCATACCCCAAGAGATCTGAATAAAGAAGACCTCTGTACTCTAGTACTCTGCGGGGCTGGAGGCAGGGTGGAAATCACTGGGAGGATTGGTGAGAAAAGACTGGGAAAATGTTGGTAGCTTTTGAAGTCAAATGACACTATTAGGAACTTTTATGAATGTTTGAAAATTTTCTACAATATAGGTCCAGTATCCCTTATCTGAAGTACTTGGGGGCAGAAGCATTTCAGATTTTAGAGGTTTGTTTTTTTTGTTTGTTTTTTTTTTTGAGTTTGGGAATATCTGCATAGACGTTAGCAGTTGAGCATTACCCCTAATCTGAAAATGTGAAGTCAGAAGTTCTTGGAAACCCAAAACTCTTTTGAGCATCGATGAAGCATTTTAGATTTTGAATGTTCTAATCAGGGGTGCTCAGACTGTACAAAATTATATAGAGAAATCACATATCTTATCTGATAAAGGGAAGCAGGAAGACCTTTGAATAAACACAGAATGAAAGATTAAGATTCTCAAGAAAGTAATAATGCACAACCAACAGCCCCAGAGGTGCACCGCTACTGAGACTTGGGCAAAAGAGGGGCTGCCTGCCCAGAGCCTCCACGGCTTCTCCAGAATTGCAATGAAAAACAGAATACTGGACCTGGGAGTGGGGCAGGGAGGGGAGAGCAGGCAGGAGAGTGTGCCTTGGCAGGGCTGAAGGCCCCTTGTTCTTATCCATTAGAACTCAAATTATAAGCGGTATTATATTTCAGAGGTAAATGCAGGATATAGTTTTCTTAATGATGCCTAAGAGATACTCACCCCCCGTGTTTTTCCACATCTACTCATATATTTATCAATAATAAGGCTGAAAGGACTATTTCCCCCTAAATCTTAAATTAGACCAGGATAATATATTCTAACCTCTAGAAAGAAGTGATCGATCAATTTGCATTTATTGAGTACCGCTAAGAATTACTGATATTGAAAAGTAATAATGTGTATTTAACTTACGGCCAACAGAACTAGTCTCATCTCATGACGATCACAGCTCACACCTTCTCCCCCCGGCACTTAACTCCTGTCTACTCAGGGCTTGCCAGATGCTTACCCATATTTATCTCTTGCTCTCCACCAATGGACGTCATTCTTCTCCAATATGATATACTCTTGGCCTCTCTCTAACCTGAGGTCATGTGCTTCTGTTGCTTGGAAATCATACATCGCTACAACTATTTCTTCACTATTCTCTTCTTCTTCTGGAGGAATTGGTGGGGGAGGCCTTCGCTGAGCAAAGGAAACGGCATGCAGAGGTTTAGTCTTCTAAATGAAACTGATCATGAAGTAAAACACTAAAGATTCACACATCCCCAGAGAAGAAAGCAGAAACCTCAAGTCTAAGATAAATCACCCAATAGAATCCAGAGAACCCGGGCATGTTTTATAATGTTGATGCTACTGGACTTCTTATGGGTTTCAGAATATGGGAAAAAGAGCAAAATACTATCTTTAAACATTAAGGGGTTTCTTCTCCGTGTCTGGGTTAGTTTTTCCAGGGAGAAGCGAGGGTGATACATGCGTAGAAACTAGAACTGAAGTCTATCACCAGGGGGAAAGCCGAGCACGGAGTCTTTTTAACAGATCTCCTCTCCTCGAAGGAATTTGCGCTTCTTTATGCCTACGGTATGCAAGGCATTATCATTTTCTCACTTATTCTTAATATTGCTCCCACTAAATAGAGCATCCTGACTCCTGTGTTACATCAGAGGCCACAAGGCCCTACCCGACCCAGAGTCCCTCACATCATATTCACATCAGCTCGGGGCTGGCTGAGCCCAGAGTAAATGCCCCTCTCCTCAAAGGCATGTCATTAAACCACTAAGTCTCTCCTTTGTCTTACTGTGGTCTTAAGACTAAAAGACTCCTGTAAAGTCCCATGCCTCCCAAATGCCAGATGATAATAGGACCCCCAATTATTAAACCTACACAATTAAATTGGTATTATTTGACACCAAGAACAACTCAAATAAGCCATAGCCTATCTGCTTCTGGGATGATCCTCAGAGAAAACAGTGTCACATGAAGAAAAAAAAATAAACACACTCAGTAAATGGCAAAGTCCTCCAAAACATAAAGATGTAAGAGCTGAAAACTTTGACTCAACTCCCAGAGGTGAGGGACCACCTACCTTCTTTGTTTCTGGTGCTGGGGGAAGTGCTTTTCTTATACCTGAAAATGCCAACAACAAAAACAGATCAAAATTCTATCTTCCAACGATCACTAAGACTATTGGTGTTTTTAAGGGAAAATGACGATGAACACGGGCAAAAGACCGGCTCTGCCCATTTTGGGTGCCTGTCACTGGTATTGTCTCTATATCCCCATCATGGTTAAACTGGGCTCTCAATAATGCTTGCTGAATCAAAAATAAACTAAATTGCAGTAATCCTCTAGATCCATGATTTTACTTTCCACAGTCTCAGCTAGCTAGTGTCAACCACAATATGAAACATTATATGGGAAACTCCAGTGATAAACAATTCAAAAGTTTTAAATTGCACCCACTTTTAGTGAAACGCAATGACACCTGCTCATGATCCCAATACTTGAGAGGCTCACAAAGGAGGGTAAGAGAGTAGATTTGAGGTCAACAACAGAAACTTAGGCTTTGTTTCAAAATCAAAAGGTCTGAGAGTGTAGCTCAGAGGTAGAATATCCCTGGGTTCAATACATAGTACTACATAACACACACACACACACACACACACACACACACACACTCTCTCTCTCTCTCTCTCTCTCTCTCTCTCTCTCTCTCTCTCTCTCTTTCTCTCTCTCTCCTGTCTCAACCTCCTAAGTGCTAGGATTACAAGTGTGTGCCACCACACCTGGCAAAGTGCACATACTCTTGGGATCATGATAAAATCTCACACTGTCCCACTCAGTCCCTCCCAGGATGTGAACTATCCGGATGTCCAGCATATCCACCCTGCACACACTGCCCGCTGCTTAAGTCACTAAGTGGTCTCAAGTTTCAGATCAACTGTGGTAGTATCACAGTGCTTGTGCCTCAAAGTGCAAGAGTAGTAATGCTGGCAATTAGGAGACACCAATGTGAGGCCATAAAGTGCTTCCTATAGCGGAAAGCCCAAAGTTCTTGATTTAATAAGGAAGAAAAAACATCACAAGCTGAGCTTACTAAGATCTACAATATGATAAGATACTATTCATGAGAGAGGCCACACTCCTATAACTTTTATTACAGCTCAGTGTTATAATTGTCCTATTATTATTATTATAGCTATTAATCTCTTACTGTGCATAATTTATAAACTAAACTCTGTCACAATGCATATGTATAGAAAAAAAGCATAGTATATAGAGAGTTTGGTACTATCTGTGATTTTTAAGGGGTCTTGAAATATATACCCTGTGGATAAGGGGGTAGTTCTACAAAGAGAACATTGTGAAATTAACAACCTCTGGCAGTCTGCCTCTCCCTCTACAGTCTACAGAGTTTTGGTTGGCACATGGCTAATGAACTAGGTAGACATAGAATATAATTCTAATAAAAGAGCTCTCTGTATAAATGAGGTATGGGGCCGGGCGTGGTGGTGCACACTTGTAATCCCGAGCATTCGGGAGGCTGAGACAGGAAGATCATGGTTCACGGACGGCCTCGGCTACTTAGTGAAGCCCTTTGCAACTCAGTAAGACCCTGGTTCAAAATAAAGAATAAAAATAGGGCTGGGTTGTAGCTCGGAGGTTGACTGCCCCTGGGTTTCATTCCCAGTACTACCAAAAAACAAAAACAAAAAAATAAAGGGGGTATGGCATTTATAGATTGGGTCCCTTTTGTTGCCAGGAAGAAAAGGACCACCAGAGCTGAAGCAACCCCAAGAATCACCTGTAGAACCCCAATCCAGCCCCGGACCTTGAAATTATTATAAGAGACTGAGACATGTTTCTAATTTAAGTCGCTGTGACTTCTGGGTCCCTTTTAAATGGAAGGTTAAGCTGTGCATTAACTAACACCAAATCTTAAGAAACAGAAAAAATAGAAAACAGTAACAGCCTTGGAAATGGTTCTCATTCTCCCTCTCCCTCCTCTCTCTCTCTCTCTCTCTCTCTCTCTCTCTCTTACTGTACTGGGGATTGAATGCAGGGACATTCTATCCTGGGGCTAAACCTCCAGTCATTTTTATTTATTTATTTTTTTAAGAGGGCTTCACTAGGTTGCTGAGAATCTCTCTAAGTTTCTGAGGCTGGTCTTAAACCTGAAATCCTCCTGTCTCCTGCCTCCCAAGAACTAGGATTACAGGCACGTGCCCACACACCCAGCTATGGGTTTTTCTCTTTAATATGCTAAATTAATGCTCACTGGGACATCCCAGAAGAGTCAGAGTGGAGAGGCTCAGAATCAAGGGCTGGCCCTCCTGCACAAGGCCAGCATTTTTACCCAAGAGCCATTCTGCTCCTATCCAGACGCTTGATGGCTTCTGATTGACAGGGTGAGCATTCCGCACAGTGCCAGCAGAAAAACAAAAGCACGGGATCCCATCACCCTATGAAACTAGTTGTTTTGAGTCTCTGTGTGTTTTTTACTGATGTCTAAGGGCCTTTCATTTTCAGAACCTGTAAAGGTTCTTAGCTGTCAAAATTAACCCTAGACATTTTTATTCATCTGCACACTTACATATGAGCAGCATTATGATACTTCATTGCCTAACAGACTGTGACGTCACTACTAAAATCCAAGTCACTAAGCCCCATCAAAATGAGAATGAGAATGGCTGCTAGCCAGGCATGGTGGCGCACACCAGGATTCGGGAGGCTGAGACAGGAGGATCACGGTTCAAGGACAGCCTCAGCTACTTAGTGAGGCCCTTTGCAACTCAGTGAGACTGTGTTTCAAAATAAAGAATGAAAAATAGGGCTGGGGGTGTAGCTCAGAGGTAGAATTCCCCTGGGTTCTATCCCCAGTACCACAAAAAAAAAAAAATGAGAATGGCTGCACTCAGACTGCAGGTGTACTGCTATATGAGGTCTCTAGCTACACATGTGGGAAGAGTTTATTTGCTAACAAACATTAACACAGAACCACTGCTAGTAGATTCATTTTAACAGGCTTCGATTCTGCCGTCATAGCTCCTCCAAAAGAGCCCCCTGATCCCATGAGAGTTCCCGCTCTACTGAATACAGTTATTCTTATAAAACTTATCTCCCTTGCATTCAAGGTTCTCTAGAAAGTATGCTGTATATAATCAACATCAAACGCATGTCCCTGTCTTACCATACCAATACTATGTGAATTCCGAGCAAAATATAATTATAGAATAAAATGAATACTTACTACTCTCAAAAAGATTATATTTTTCACACCCAGGCGCTAGTTTTTCAGTTTGTCTGCAACACTGATAACTTCCATCTGTCCAGAATTTAGGGTGATATTTAATCATGATGTTGTTGTTGTTCTTTATTTCTGTAATTCACGGACACATCGGTGATTAGTGAAACAAAACAGACCACAGAACTGCAGCTCTGGTAGGTAACAGTGTCAATCATTACTCATTCCTTGGATATCAGGTCTAGTGTCAGGACACCCTCAAATGTCATAGCTCAGCATTCAGAAAAGCCGGATGGTGCTCCTTTACTTTTTTTTATTTTTAACAAAACACCCTTGTGAGCAAAAGTGAGCGCTGCTCCGTAATGGATAAATGCAAAACGTCAGCCCGCGGCCATTCCATTCCACAGACATAGGATGAGAGAGCGTGACACAAATCACGGAGACACGCATATCCGTGTCTACGGAGGCACGCGTCACAACAGCCAAACCATGCAACCAGCCCAGGTGTCCATCAACAGACGAATGGGTAAAGAAAATGGGGTGGATACATACAACAGAATTTTACTCAGCCATAAAGAACAACAAAATTATGTTCTGCTGGAAAATGGATGGAACTAGAGAATATTATGCTAAGTGAGATCAGCCAGTCTCAGAAAGCCAAGGGTGGTGTGCTTTCTCTCGTATGTGGAAGCTAGAAAGAAAACAGGAGAGAAAAGAGACTTCAGTTAAGTGAGGAGAGAGATTTGTAACACAGTGGAAGGGGACTAGGGGTGGGAGGTGGGGAGGGGAAAAAGGACTGAGAAAAGAAACAGTTCAAATAATGCTATGTCCACGTGTGAAAGCATCACTAACAATCTCACTAAATGTACAGGGAGGGGGGAGCGGGTGTGTGGGGGGCACACAGCAAATGATAAGTGCACGTATGGCTGTATCACTTGCATCTCACTACAGTGTATAATTATAATGCGCCAATAAAAGGATAAAAATAAAAATGGGCATTTCATGTGTATAGCAACCAATCCACATCAAATGTCAACTACATAAGGCTCTTTTCCTAGAAAATACTAAATCCTGTTATCATAAAAGTTGGTTCTTTACCACCTTCAAATATAT
Source organism: Muscardinus avellanarius (assembly GCF_963383645.1). Taxonomy (NCBI): domain Eukaryota; kingdom Metazoa; phylum Chordata; class Mammalia; order Rodentia; family Gliridae; genus Muscardinus; species Muscardinus avellanarius. Next base: position 98,544,520 of record NC_137791.1, on the reverse strand, counting down.
CACACATTAAATGGAAGCAGGCAGTTCTTGGAAAGTTCATGCCACTAGAAAAAAATTCAATTTTAAAAAGGGACATTATCGCGCCAGGCGTGGTGGCGCACGCTTGTAATTCCCGCGCTTGGGAGACGGAGACAGGAGGATCGCGCAGGTTTGAAGCCAGCCGCCCTGGCTTAAGAGAGCCTGTTTCCAAATAAAAATATAAAAAATAGGTGTCTGGGAGTATAGCCCAAAGGTAGAAAGGCTTCCAGGAATCCCACTACCACAAAAAAAAAAAAAAAATAGGGACATTATCTTCAACCTACTATATCACCTACCATAACTGACTGTCCTTAGAGAAATGCTGAGTGTAGATTAAGAGATTAGAAATACATGGACTACGCTTCTGTTTTAGTCACAAAGATGTCATAGCTCACCAAATTATATGAAGATTAATATTTAATTACAGGAGTGTTACCTTCTTTTAACTTCTTCACCCACCGATCTCTGCTTTGTGCACTAGGTGCAAAAATGTAAAGTGTGTTAGCATCGTGAACGACCTGAAATAAAACAAAAGACGACCCTATGACAAATGTTTAAACACAGCATTTCTGTCTAGCACAGACCCCATAGCACCGCAGGCACCAATAAATGATTTTCCAATGACCGAATAAAACTCAACTGCTTTCCATCTAAAGAACCTAGACTCCTTTCTTACAAAAGTATGTCTATTTCATTATTTCTACATCAAATGGGATATACGTCTTGCAAAGGACTGTACTTTTTTAGAGGAAAAAGTTACAGAAGCCAGGGTGCTTTATTTAGTAAAGTCACTTAGGTAAATTTGATGCAACAGGGATTATTCTAATCTGGTATTTTTCTACATAATATTTTAGGTGAACAGCCAACATTTTCAGCATCACTTCTATAGTTTCCTTTTGCCACTGTCAATAATGACAGTAGCTAGCTTTATTAAGCAATGACGATTCCAGCTCAAGGCCATGTGCCTTGAGCATGCAGTGAGTTAATTCACATTAACTCAGTGAATTTTCCCACATGGGCATAGATTTCCATTTCACAGAAGAAGGAACGAAGGTCCTTCTACAGGCCCTCCATTCCTGTATGGCCTCAGGAGGCACTGCAATGGTGCCCTTAATATGCCACCTAACCTGCCCACCATCATTTGGCTGCTAATGCAGAAAGCCAGGATTCAGACTCCAGAGCCCAAACTTTTAAACATGGCGCTTTTTCAGAGGTAGCCTCCAGGGGGCGATTAGTCTTATTTTTTTATGTGTTTAATATTAATAATAAACTTAGGAAATTAACTCAGAAATGTTGTCACTGGTCTGTTACCTTATCCCTGATGGTCAATCACTGGTTGCTATAGTTTAGATATAAAATGTCCCCCAGAGAAGCTCATGTGTCAGGCTATGATGCCAGCACCCACAATGGAGAAGCTAGAGGTGGACCACTGAAGGCATGGCCTTGGAAACTGTCTCTGTCCCCGGCCTTCTTTTGTCTTCTCTTTTCCTCTCCTCTCCTCTCTTTCCTTCCCTTCCCTTTCCTTCCCTATCCTTCCCTTCTCCCTCCCTCCTTCCCTCCTTCCTGCCACCATGAGGTGAGAGTGGCTACTCCTCCACCACACCCTGTTGCCGAGATGCTTTGGCCTTGGCACCAGCCAGCAATGACCTCACTTCTGAAACCATGGGCCCCAAATAAACCTTTCTTCCTCTAAGTTGTGTCTGTCAGGTAATTTGATCACAGCAATTAAAAATCTGGCTAAAACACTGGCTCAAAAGTAATACATAGCTAGAAACCTCCTTCACCACATTGATGCCTTGATATATGGCTGTTCCTCACACTGACCAAGAGATCATTCCTTTTCATTTTTTTTAAACTAATGATCGCGCTCTGACAGCCTTGGGAACATCACGGGACAAATAATACTACATACCATTCAACAGTTTGCTGGGACTGAGACACAAAACATGAAGCCTATTCCCAAGACATGTCTAGGAAACCTTATTATCCAAGACTAAATGTGGAAAACGCTACCAGAGAGATAAAGATAATGAGTAAAGGAAGATGCAGGGAGAGATGTTGACTCATTTGCTGCGTGTTTTTCACACCTTAGCCAGACCTGTCCATGCAACCAACTCTGTAGGAAAGAATACGATTTTAGGCACTATAAAAATCATTCTGCATCAACACTGGCTTGGACCTTCCAGAAGCCTGTGGTACATTGTAAAATAATTCACTAGGACGGTTCCTGAGCCCCAACACTGGGCTGTGCGTTTTTACATGCTCTGTCTTGTTTTATCCATAGAGCATCCCGAGTCTCTATTAGTGCTAGACTCTCCATTTTTCAGATTCTAAAACCAAAGTGAGCCGGGCGTGGTGGCGCACGCTTGTAATCCCCGTGCTTGGGAGGCTGAGACAGGAGGATCGCACAGGTTCGAAGCCAGCCTCAGCTACTTAGTGAGCCTCTTGGCAACTTAGTGAGACCCTGTTACAAAATAAAATAGAAAATAGGTCTGGGAGTATAGCCCGGAGGTAGAAAGCCTCTGGGTTCTACCCCCAGTACCACCAAAAATAAATAAAAAAATAAAAATAAAAATAAAACCAAAGTGAGTGAGGTTAAGTCACAAGAGCAGGACCTAGCGCCCAAAGGTTTTTTCTTATTCACGTGTTTTCTCCCAGACGCTTTCATGCTGTGCCTGGACGGCTTGCCTCCTAGACTCTGTCTTTCAAGTTTCCACACAGACTAACATCTCAAAACTCAGCTTAGGTCAATACTGTGAGCTTCGTAAGTTTGCAAAAGTTCACTGAACACTAGCTAATTCAAATAAAATTCATCCAGACTAAGAGTCGTGGTAACCAAAACTAGTTTGATATATTACCTCACTAACCTCCAGCATTTGTGTTTCTACAGGACATTTCTAGAAATGCCACCTTAATGTCAAATAATAAACATCAAATTCTGACATCTCTGGTAGGTTGATGGGCCGGGAGATATTTAGGAGCCGGTATCCTCCCTTTTGCACACCGAGATCACACCATGGAGGCCACTTTCCATACCATCCAGTGGGCAGCAACGCTGGCAGGGTGGGTGTGGGGAGCCGGCTTTCTTTCTCTCTTGTGTGCCTCAAATCGTCTGGTGAGTCATCGTTCAGTAGCAGAGGCTGTTTGGAGGGGAGAGCTTGGCAAACCTCCTTTGTTGAAGGTCAGAAGCCATTTCACCAAGGAGGAATGACTTAGTAGCTACCTTCCCTCCCAGTTATATTTTCATTCATTCATTCATTATTCAACAGAACTTTAATGACAGGGTGGCGAAGGAGAGATAGCACAGATGTTACAAATGGATCTGGGTTTTTTTTTTTCTTTTTCTTTTTGCAGTACTGGGGATGGGAACCAGGGCTTTCTACCTCCGAGCTACACCCCATCCCTATTTTTTATTCTTTATTTTGACACAGGGTCTCATTGAGTTACAAAGGGCCTCACTAAGTAGCTGAGGCTGCCCAAGAACCGCGATCCTCCTGTCTCAGCCTCCCGAATGCTGGGATTACAAGCGTGCGCCACCCTGCCCTGGTTTAAAACACAGGAAAGATGTACCATCTCCTGAGCGAAGCCTATCTGGGGAAGCAAGGACTGGGGGTGTAGTAGCTCAGAGGGAGAGACCAGCCCTTAAAAATAATTAATTAAATAAATACGTTTAAGCCGGGCGTGGTGGCGCACGCTTGTAATCCCCACGCTTGGGAGGCAGAGACAGGAGGATCGCGCGCAGGTTCGAAGCCAGCCACGCTAGCTTAAGAGACCCTGTTTCCACATAAAAAAGTAAAAAATAGGTCTGGGAGTGTAGCCCGTGGGAGTGTAGCCCGAAGGTAGAAGGGCTTCCAGGAACCCCAGTACCACCAAAAAAATAAATAAATAAAATAAATAAATAAGTTTAAGTAACTTGCAATGCTGACACTGTTTTCCAGCCCAAGCAGCCTTTTCATCTCACTTCTGTGTGAGAATAACTCATCCCTATCACTTCCCAGCTTCTCAGATTCAGAGAACACTTCATGGCACCTTGTCCAGCTCCAGTCTCCACTCCTGATTCTAAGTGCTCTGTGAGAAATTTGAAGAGTAGTATGCCAGACCTGGGGTTTAGAGACTCAGGCGCACTGGTCGAGTCTAACAACCAACACAAGAGTAAGACAGTGTTCCAACAAAGACTTAGGCAGCTCAAGAAGGAAAACAATTTTAAAAATGGATCAAATTACAAATGTGCATGTACAGATATGTCACAATGAATCCCAGTATTATGTGCAATTGAGAATGACCAATTAAAATTTTTTCTAAAAGAGAGAGAGAGAAAGAGAGAGAGAGAGAGAGAAGCGATTACTACTACAGAGTCAAATGAAGCTAAAAATCAGCCACTAAACAGGGGACAGGAAACCAAAGTGTCAAATAGGAAACAGGACTAAAAGCTGCAAAAATACACCAGCTCACCTGAAATGGGTACTTATTTTGACAGGGAATGATGCCGTCATCATTCTTCACTATTTCCACACACTTGATTTTGGAAATGTCAATAAACCCCTTTCTGTATTTTTTCTGTGAAAAGAAAAAAAGGGAGACAAGGATTACAATCATGAGATAAGAAGAGAATGTGTGTGTGTGTGTGTGTGTGTGTGTGTGTGTGTGTGTGTGTGTGTGTGTCTGTAATACTGGAGATTGAACCGAGGAATGCTCTACCACTGAGCCACACCCCCAGCCCTATTTTATTTTTTTTATTTTGGAACAGGGTCCCAGCTAAGTTACTGCACACTGGTCTCCAATCTGCAATCCTCCTGTCTCAGCCTCACAAGTATTTTGGGGATTACAAGCATGTGCCACTATGCCCAGCCAGAGAATTATTTGATGGTAATATTTGTCAGTGGAATTACCGATTCAAAATATTCCCGTTTCTTTTAATAATGCCCTAAATCATGTTTCCTTTTAACTGTTAAAATTGAGCCAGGCATGGTGGTGCACACTTGTCATCTCAGCATTTGGGAGGCTGAGACAGGAGGATCATAGTTTGAGGACAGCCTCAGCTATGTAGTGAGGCCCTTCGCAACTCAGTGTGACCCTGTTTCAAAGTAAAGAATAAAAACAGGGCTGGGGGTGTATCTCAGAGGTAGAATGTCCCTGGATTCCATCCCCAGTACCGCAAAAAGAATTTTTTTTTTTTTCCGGTACTGGGGTTCCTGGAAACCCTTGTACCTCCGGGCTATATTCCCAGACCTTTTTTTTTTTTTTTTTTTTTTTTTTTGCGGGTCTGGGGATGGAACCCAGAGGCATTCTACCTCTGACCTACACCCTCTACCCTATTTTTTATTCTTTATTTTGAAACTGGGTCTCACTGAGTTGCAGAGGGCCTCACTAAGCAGCTGAGGCTGTCCGTGAATCGCAATCCTCTGGTCTCAGCCTCCTGAATGCTGGGATTACAAGTATGCACCACCACGCCCGGCCTTTTTCTTTCTTTCTCTCTCTCTTTCTTTCTTTCTTTCTTTCTTTCTTTCTTTCTTTCTTTCTTTCTTTCTTTCTTTCATGTGAAACAGGGTCTTTTAAGCCAGCGCAGCTGGCTTCAAACCAGCATGATCCTCCTGTCTCCGCCTCCCAAGCACAGGGATTACATGCGTGTGCCACCACGGCCGGCTAAGAAAATTTTTTTAACAAAAAATAACTGTTAAAATTGTTCAAAACACTAATACTGTGAAGGTGTCAATCAAAATCATTAAATCCTTTAATTCTGAAAGATGAATTTGTTTCTCTTTGCCTAAAAAAAAAAAAAAAAAAAACTCTAGAGCAGAGAAATAAAGTCCTCCTCCTCCCCCTGCCCTCTGCCCCCAAATTCCAACACTTTGACATTTGTCAGTCCCTGGCTCTGCCCACACCTTTCCCTAGTCCTTTACACCTGGCTTCTCACACACTGCTGCCTCTCTTCCCAGATACACCTCCTTCAATTCTTCAACTTCTTGACAATGGCACCCAAAAAGAAAAAAGAAGCCCCAAAGGCCAGATCACAGGGCCCACCCAGCCAGTGGCTTGTTGGACTGAGTGCTCACACACAGCTCCCAGTGGAACTCCAGTGCAGGATGCTCTTCTTTTCTTCCCCATTCTCCTCCCTCCCTGCACACAGCGCTTCCTTCCTTCAGCAGCAATTAACTAATGGCCTATCAAGACCTCCTCCCCTCGCCCCCTCACCCCAGTCATCCACACCCTTGAGCACAGCAATCCCACATTTGGGAATTTACTCTTAGGGGAAACCCCAAAGAACACAAAGCCCTATTACAATGATACCCTGATATATTCATTAAAATCATTACAAATACAATGTAGAATTTTTTAATTGCAGAATAATATTAACTGATGTGTTCCACACAAAAAGTAGCATAAAGACTAAGGATTTTTTTTTGGGGGGGGGGAGGGAGGGGTAGGTATTTATAAGATAAAGAACCGAAGGTAAAGAAGAGAAATGAAGATCACTGTTGTCTTGGGGGTGACCAGTAATCCCCTGGTCTTAGTCATTGAAAATTGCTTCATTTATTTATTTATATATTCATTTATTTTTGTGGAACTGGGGATGGAACCCAGGGGCATTCTACCTCCGAGATACACCCCCAGCCCTATTTTTTAAAACAAGGTCTCCCTAAGTTGCAGAGGACCTCACTAAGTGCTGAGTAGCAGAGACTGGCCACGAACCTACAATTCTTCTGTCTCAGCCTCCCAAGTATTGGGATTACAAGTGTGTGCTACCACGCCCAGCAAAAACTTGCTTCATCTTGGCCGGGTGTGGTGGCGCACGCTTGTAATCCCCGCGCTTGGGAGGCGGAGACAGGAGGATCGCGCAGGTTCGAAGCCAGCCGCGCGCGCTGGCTTAGGAGACCCTGTTTCTAAATAAAAAAATATAAAAATAGGTCTGGGAGTGTAGCCCAGAGGTAGAAGGGCTTCCAGGAACCCCAGTACCACCAAAAAAAAAAAAAAAAAAAAAATTGCTGGTAGCACGCCAGACCCCTGGAGAAACCAGACCCAGTAAGACGCTGGGTTCTGGGCGGGGGTCGCGGGCTGGGCACGCCAGATGGGGCCCGGGTCGCGGGACTCTGGGCCCCAGGCAGAACTGTGAGTAGCACGCCAGACCCCTGGAGAAACAAGGCCCAGTAAGACGCTGGGTTCTGGGCAGGGGTCGCGCGCGGCGCACAAAAGCCGGGGCCCGGGTCGCGGGACCCTGGGCCCCGGGCCAAACTGCGCGTAGCACGCCAGACCCCTGGAGAAACCAGGCCCAGTAAGACGCTGGGTTCTGGGCGGGGGTCGCGGGCGGGGCACGCCAGATGGGGCCCGGGTCGCAGGACTCTGGGCCCCTGCCGAACTGCGCATAGCACGCCAGACCCCTGGAGAAACCAGACCCAGTAAGACGCTGGGTTCTGGGCGGGGGTCGCGGGCTGGGCACGCCAGATGGGGCCCGGGTCGCGGGACTCTGGGCCCCAGGCAGAACTGTGAGTAGCACGCCAGACCCCTGGAGAAACCAGGCCCAGTAAGACGCTGGGTTCTGGGCAGGGGTCGCGCGCGGCGCACAAAAGCCGGGGCCCGGGTCGCGGGACCCTGGGCCCCGGGCCAAACTGCGCGTAGCACGCCAGACCCCTGGAGAAACCAGGCCCAGTAAGACGCTGGGTTCTGGGCGGGGGTCGCGGGCGGGGCACGCCAGATGGGGCCCGGGTCGCAGGACTCTGGGCCCCTGCCGAACTGCGCGTAGCACGCCAGACCCCTGGAGAAACCAGACCCAGTAAGACGCTGGGTTCTGGGCGGGGGTCGCGGGCTGGGCACGCCAGATGGGGCCCGGGTCGCGGGACTCTGGGCCCCAGGCCGAACTGCGAGTAGCACGCCAGACCCCTGGAGAAACCGGGCCCAGAACAGAAAAAGATAAAGAAAAATATCGGAGAGGTGGTAAGAAAGCCGTTATGGATGCCAGGACACTGGAGATGCAGACAAAACTTATCTAAATGCACTGGAACTTATGGAAAAATTCGCCGTGAAAGAGGACTGCTATTTCTCTATATTGTTAAGAATCTCAGACATCACATATAAGGAGAGAGTTTAGCGGAGACCAAGGAGAAATGCGGTGTTGAAAGAGTTCTTCGCGATGGTGGTGGAGACTTGTATTCAGGAGAAGCAGAAACCGGATCTTACCAACTTTATTTTTTTGGAGAAATTACACCAAATGTCGAATGCTACCATCACGCATGCTTAGGAACACTGGACAACATTCAGAGTGGAAAAAGAGCCTGGGAAGGATTTGAAACGGTGGAGGCAGTGGCAATGCCAGTGGCCAATATTCGGGGGAGGAAGAGATCTGATACATTACAACTGGAACCTTTGAAATAATAACCACAGAGACAGTGATCGGAACCTGCTGAGGGGTTAGGCGGGCGCCGGGGCCAGTGGCCAACATCGGAGCTTGCTGTGAGGCAAGGCCACTACTGAGGCCTCCGTGGCCGGGATTGGAACCTGCAGAGGGGTTAGACTGATGCTGGGGCCAGCGAGGCCGGCATTGGAGCCTGCCATGATGCAAGGCTTGTGCTAGGGCCTCCGAGGTCGGGTCCGGAACTTGCTGAGGGGTTAGGCCGGTGCTGGGGTCAGCGAGGCCGGCATCGGAGCCTGCCGTGAGGCAAGGCCAGTGTTGGGGCCCCCGAGGACGGGACCGGAGCCTGCTGAGGGGTTAGCCCGGTGCTGGGGCCAGCGAGGCTGGCATCAGAGCCTGCCATGAGGCAAGGCCGGTACTTGGGCCTCCGAGGCCAGGATAAGAGCCTGCCGAGGGGTTAGGCCGGTGCTGGGGCCAGCAAGGCCAGCATCGGAGCCTGCCTTGAGGCAAGGCCGGTACTGGGGCCTCCGAGGCCAGGATAAGAGCCTGCTGAGGGGTTAGGCCGGTGCTGGGGCTAGCGAGGCCGGCATCGGAGCCTGCCTTGAGGCATGACCAGTGCTGGGGCCTCCGAGGCCGGGATCGGAGCCTGCCAAGGGGTTAGGCCGGTGCTGGGGCCAGCGAGACCGGCATCGGAGCCTGCCTTGATGCATGACCAGTGCTGGGGCCTCCAAATCCGGGATCGGAGCCTGCCAAGGGGTTAGGCCGGTGCTGGGGCCAGCGAGGCCGGCATCGGAGCCTGCCTTGAGGCAAGGCCGGTACTGGGGCCTCTGAGGCCAGGATAAGAGCCTGCCGAGGGGTTAGGCCAGTGCTGGGGCCAGTGAGGCCGGCATCGGAGCCTGCCGTGAGGCAAGGCCGGTACTGGGGCCTCCGAGGCCAGGATAAGAGCCTGCTGAGGGGTTAGGCCGGTGCTGGGGCCAGCGAGGCCGGCATCGGAGCCTGCCTTGATGCATGACCAGTGCTGGGGCCTCCAAATCCGGGATCGGAGCCTGCCAAGGGGTTAGGCCGGTGCTGGGGCCAGCGAGGCCGGCATCGGAGCCTGCCTTGAGGCAAGGCCGGTACTGGGGCCTCCGAGGCCAGGATAAGAGCTTGCCGAGGGTTTAGGCCAGTGCTGGGGCCAACGAGGCAGGCAGCGGAGCCTGCCGTGAGGCATGACCAGTGCTGGGGCCTCCAAGGCCGGGATCGGAGCATGCCGAGGGGTTAGGCCAGTGCTGGGGCCAGCAAGGCCGGCATCGGAGCCTGCCTTGAGGCAAGGCCGGTACTGGGGCCTCTGAGGCCAGGATAAGAGCCTGCCGAGGGGTTAGGCCGGTGCTGGGGCCAGCGAGGCCGGCATCGGAGCCTGCCTTGAGGCATGACCAGTGCTGTGGCCTCCGAGGCCAGGATCGGAGCCTGCCGAGGGGTTAGGCCGGTGCTGGGGCCAGCGAGGCCGGCATCGGTGCCTGCCGTGAGGCAAGGCCGGTACTGGGGCCTCCGAGGCCAGGATAAGAGCCTGCCGAGGGGTTAGGCCAGTGCTGGGGCCAGTGAGGCCGGCATCGGAGCCTGCCTTGAGGCAAGGCCGGTACTGGGGCCTCTAGGCCAGGATAAGAGCCTGCCGAGGGGTTAGGCCAGTGCTGGGGCCAGCGAGGCCGGCAGCGGAGCCTGCCGTGAGGCATGACCAGTGCTGGGGCCTCCGAGGCCGGGATTGGAGCATGCTGAGGGGTTAGGCCGGTGCTGGGGCCAGCGAGTCCGGCATTGGAGCCTGCCATGAGGCAAGGCCGGTACTGGGGCCTCCGAGGCCAGGATAAGAGCCTGCCGAGGGGGCCGGTGCTGGGGCCAGCGAGCCCGGCATCGGAACCTGCCGTGAAGCATGACCAGTGCTGGGGCCTCCGAGGCCGGGATCGGAGCCTGCCGAGGGGTTGGGCCGGTGCTGGGGCCAGCGAGGCCGGCATCGGAGCCTGCCTTGAGGCAAGGCCGGTACTGGGGCCTCTGAGGCCAGGATAAGAGCCTGTCAAGGGGTTAGGCCGGTGCTGGGGCCAGTGAGGCCGGCAATGCAGCCTGCCGTGAGGCATTACCAGTGTTGGGGCCTCCGAGGCCGGGATTGGAATCCTGCCAAGGGGTTAGACCGGTGCAGGGGCCAATGGCCAGCATCGGAGCCTGGCGTGAGGCAAGTTCACTCCTGCGGCCTCCAAGGTCGGGACCAAAGCCAGCTTAGGGGTTTGACCGGTTCAGGGGCCAGCGAGACCAGAACTGGGTCCTCCCATGAGGCAAGGCCGCTGCTTGAGCCAGCGAGGTCTGGATCATTCCACTGAGTAGCCAGGCCACTACTGGGACCATCAAGAGTGGGATTGGTACTTGCAACGCAGCATGCACAGAGAAATATCGCAGAAAATATAAATCAGACGCTTCTCTTAATCAGCAATAACTAGGAGGAAAAGGGCAACAGGAAGAGGTTGAGCTATAGAAAGGGCCCTATAGTGAAGCAACTAATGTGACCAATCAGAGGGTATGTAATACTGGAGGACAGAGCCTCTTTAAAACGCAGGAGGTACATAAACAAATGTATCAAAGTAAATCACCAAAGAAGTGTGGGATGGAGGGAGGGGGAGGAAATGGGACGGGGGCTGGAGGAGAGCTAATTGGATGATGTGTGCTTGTATATCCTCTCAAGTCTTGTACTCCAATGTGATTGATATATGACTACAATGCACCAATTTAAAAAATAAATTAATTAAAAAAAATAAAAATAAAAATAAAAAAATAAAGAATAAAAAAAAATAAAGTTTGACTCAAAAAAAAAATTGCTTCATCTAATACTCTAAAATTCCTCCTTTGGCCACAACCTTTGGGTTTACCACCCCACTCCCAGGAACCTGCCATGTACCCTGAGTCACCAAACCCACACACCTGCCCATCATTAGTCTGGGGCCATTTCACCTCTCCTCTCCCCCGCACTCCGTCCACCCCCCCCCATCTGACTATATTATTCTGGCTGTCATTTTACCAATGCACCCTCCCCTCCTCCCCTTCCTCCTTCTCCTCTTCCTCTTCCTCCTTTGCCTCTTGGCCTCCTCTTACTTCTCTCCTCCTCCCCCATCCTTCTCCATCTCTTCTCCTCCCCATCCTCCTTCTCCTCTCTCTCTCTCTCTCTCTCTCTCTCTCTCTCTCTCTCACTCACACACACACACACACACACACACCCTAACCCTTTGACATTTCTGCCAGCCCCCAGCTCTGCCCACCTTTCCCTAGTCCCTTCACACCTGGCTGTAGAAAGTCACCTGTCTGCTGTACACCTGGCTGCTCTTCAGTCCTTTTGTGTATCTCTGGTGGAAAGAACCCAGGAGACAACCAGCCCAGTCAGAGCTGTGAGCCCTCCCCATTCCCCTCACCTCGAGGGGCAATCTCCCTCACTGCTCTGCCAGGCCCAGGACATGCTCCCAATTTCTTTCTCCTGCAGATGCACAGCATTCTGACAGCTCCCCCTTTCCTGTTTCATTTTGTCTCTAAGAGAAGGTTAAAAGGATGTAACCCTGTCGAGACCCTGTAGCTGGCAGTGAACAGCTGTATTTCATTCTATGCTCACAAAATCTTTGTGAGATGGGCCCTCACTTCTACAGATGAGGAAACCACAGCCCAGATAAGTTTGGTACACCAACCAAGGACCTCAACTGACCCCAAACCCACTGGGCCCTGGGATGCTCCAGCTGCAAGAGAGAAAGAAAAAAAGCCAAGCCCCAGATGGGCAACAGGGATGCTGAGCATGGACCCTGCCTCAGCCAGGACAGGAGTAGAAAATTCTCCCCAATGGTTCTCTTCAAAAGAGTCACTTCTCCTGCCTACAGACACAGCCACACCAAGAACTCTGCTTCTGACCCTGCTACTGCCCAAACTCTTCTCGCCCCTTCCTGAAAGAGAAAAGGAAATTCATTTCCTTCCCACCCACTCTCTCTTAACCATTTGCAATCAGCCTCACAGTCGACTAAAACCAAGCACCGATGATGGAGCCCAATGGTCCTTTCTGAGTTGGCATCTGCCATCAGAGCAGCTGAGATGCCAACACACTTCTCCCTCGGTGGCCTTGACTTTGGGCCATCCTGGTTTCTCTTCCCTTGATCTCTCAGACACCTGTCTCATGTCAATAACTGCTCCAAGGAACATGAAAAGAAAAGATAGGAAACAGTCATCTCCTGCACATGCAATCTTGGAATTGTGCCTGGAGCTTTTAATCTTCAGTTACCCTGCAGAGTAATGATTACCATGCCCACCTGACGGACTAAATTCCATAACTTGCCTCAGTTTACCCTGTGGGAGAAACTGACACAGTAACCATTATACAATGTAGGCAGTGCCATATATAAAAAGGATGCCAAGGCTGGGTGTGGTGGAGCACACTTGTAATCCCAGTACTTGGGAGGCTGAGACAGGAGGATTGTACAGGTTTGAAGCCAACCTCAGCTACTTAGTGAGGCTCTCAGGCACTTAGTGAGACCCTGTTTCCAAATAAAGTATAAAATAGGTCTGGGAGTATAGTCTGGGGGTAGAAAGCCCCTGGATTCTATCTCCAGTACCCCCCCCCCACACACACACACACAAGAAGAACTTACATGTCAGAAGAAGGGGGCAGAAAGAAATCCCTGCAGAGTAAATAGCACACACACACACACACACACACACACACACACACACACACACACTGGCACAACCTCAGTTTCCTCATCTGTAAAATGAGGATAATAACAGCTTCTCTTCTACAGGTCTGTTACAAAAATGAAATGAGCTAACACTGCAAAGCACTTACAAGAAGTTCTGGCCCGTAGTAGGATACTCAGATGTATTTGATTTTATTTATCAATAAATATTTACTTCTTTAGGCAAAAGAAAAAAAAAGACCAGTGTTGCTAAAGCACAAGGCACAGGGGGCAGGATGGAGGGAAATCAGGGACCAACTTGAAAAGGACCTGTCGCCTGGTGCTCAGGGGTCCAGTCAGACAGAGCCACCCACCTGCTCCTGGATCCCAAACAAGTTAACAAGTAGGAGAAACTGCCGCGGTGCCATCCTCCTATTAACAAGCCACATATGCTCATCGTAGAAACCTTTGAAAATACTAATAGCACAAGGAAGACTCCAGTGACCCGAATCCCTCAGCCCCGGAGAAAGTCACTGTTGACATCCTGGGGTTGATCATCACTCTTGGCCTGCATTTCTCGGGTATGAGCACTGCTTCAAAGCGGCAGGCTGCGGTCTACTTCCAAAACGTCATCTCCACCCACCATATGTCCCAGCTTCTGAAAGCAGATGTCAGACATAGCTCAATTTATACAGAGAAAAACTCAGAGGGCCTGGATACTGGGTTGACCCTAAATTCATGCTCTGTGATATAGAGCCTCCTAATGCATGGATATTTGGATTTCCTCGTCTAAACATCTTCCTATAAATCTAGCAATAAAAGGTCCCAATTAGATTTGTACATTTGTTATTTTACCTACTCTTCCAGCAAACATCAATTGGATACCAACTAAGCACCAAGCACTGTACTACGTGCTGGGGTTTTAAAAGTTAGGGAAGGGGAGTTGAAGGTTTCCACAAGAGGACTGCACAATGGTATGGTGGGTGGAGGGGGAAAGGGGTTGATCCTTCACAAAGCAGTCATGATAAAGTACTGTGCACTCCCGGTGGGGCAGCGATGGGGCCAGGAGAAGCTGAGGTTTGGGGGAGGAAGTAACACCTTGGTTTAGTTTTTAAAGGATAAATAGGAGATCTCCCATAAAGAAAGCAAGAGGGTGCCAGTCTGCAAAAACAAAACACACTAAGTATTTAGAGAACTGAAAGAAATTCACTCTAGCTGAAGCTCAGGGTGGCTCAGGGAAAGTGCAGGAAATGACACCACAGCGATTGTTGGAAGCCAAATTAGGAAGATGCTTAGATGCAGACTCGGCACTTTGGACGTACCCTGAGCGTGTCAAGGAGCAGGGAGGGAGAGGCGGCTGCAGGGAGGGTTGTGGGTGGAGACGGGAGGCTGGCCAGGAGATGGCTGCACTCCACATCTGCTCCCAGAGCTTTCTCCCATAGTCCACTTTAACTCTTGGTGCACCAGCCTTTCAAAGCCACTCCAGAGGGGCCCTTGAGGAGAAATTCTTAGGAGCTTTGGGTTTCTGAGCAGCTACCACAGTTAACCTTGAGAAGGATCATCCAGGTTTGTTTCTATTTAGACTCTTTAGAATTTCTTTCAATTAAAAAAATTTAAATTCATGATTCCTGAAGTAGGCTCTAGACTATTGTAAATGTTGTGGGAGAAATGTCTACGTCATTACTTTTTCATGTATATTTCCCTTCTATTCTGTGGTCTCTTCCTTGCCCACTAGATTGGAATTCATGACGAAGCTGAGTGTTCCTCACACTCATTTTTCAGTCCTCCAAACTACAGACTCCCTGGCCCTTAATAGGTATTAATTCAACAGTGTGCTGAGCCAATATGCAAAGAACTATTTGAGCCATAGTGTGCATGAGTGTACGTGTTTGTGCGTGTCCTCTCTTGCGCATGCTCTGTATTCTTTGCAAAGCTTGAAACTAAGGTCATTGATGATCATTTTACAACCATATAGGAGAAACCAGACAGAGAGATGTAACACAACCTGCTTAAAACTACACACCTACTCAACTGGCAGAACTGAAGTTAGATGGAAGGAACTCTGTCTACCAGAAAGTCTTACAAGGCACACCATTTTTCTTTAATTTCCAAAATATTCTGTATTTTAATAGTAACAATATCAATACTAAATTCAAGAGATTAGATTAGAAAAAGAATGTTGGTTCCAGGTAAATTTGAGAAGTCAGGATACCCTCACATGCTTTTCTGTAGGGATCCTGAGCCTATATCATGCACAATGCAAAATGACTTACCAAAGTTTCCCTCCAACTTTTTTTCAAATTATTCCACCCTTTTTCCATATCATGACTATTATTCTGTGAGGCTGTTTCTGAAGAGACTAGCATCTGAATCAGAAGATTGAGCAAAGAAGACTCACTCTCCACAAGGCAAGCAGGCATCTTCCAACTCATTGAGGGTCTAAATGCAACCAAAAAAGAGCAAGAGAGAAAGAAATTCATTCTCTCTCTCTCTCTCTCTCTCTCTCTCTCTCTCTCTCTCTCTCTCTCTCCCTGCCTCCCTCTCCTTCAGCTAGGACTTCTGATTCCCCCTACCCTTGGGCATCAGAGCCTCTGGTCTCAGACCTTTGGGGCCTTTGCCAGCAACCTCTTCCCCATCCCCGGTTCTCAGTTCTCAGCACTTCAGCCTCAGTCTACAAAGTCCCACCACTGGCCCCTGATCCTCAGCCTTGCAACTTGGGCTGAATTACACCACTGGCTCTCCAGATTTCAGACAAAAGATCATGGTACTTCTCGGTCTCCATAATCACGTAACCCTTTCCCATAACCTCCGCATGTAGATACGTAGCCCATCGGTTCTATTTCTCTGGAGAACCCTGACTAATACGAACTCACTCCCTAAGTGGGTACAATTCACTATTCGTTTTCTCAACGACCATAAGGAATTGTCATGAAATGGGACATCTGAAGGGTTATGAGACTGGCTGAAGAGCATAAGTGCCTAAGCCAAAACTGAGTGCAAGTCTCTCAAAAAACAGTAACACTTTTACCTGAGTCCAGGCTTCTCAAGCTTGTCTATGTATGGGCTCTTGTTATAGAATAGATATACTATGTCCAAAACTAACAATCACAGAGCCCTCCCTGTGAGCCAGACACCACGCCAGCCTTTCACGCAGGTGAGCGCAGACTCCTCACGACATCATCACGGGAGAACTACTGCTGCCCATTTTACAGAGGAGGAACTCGAGACATGGAGGCTATTTTAACGTCCCCGGAGTCACACAATAGTCTAGGATTTGAACTCTGCCTAATTCCAATCCTGAATTCTTAAGTACCTCATACAGTTAAGCAACCGATGTCATTTAACTACCTGCATATACAAACTCAGTGGAAATTTCTTAGGCTTAGAGCTCATACGACTGTTAAACCAATGCAAGGGCCAGGTGTGGTGGCGCACGCTTGTGATCCCAGAGCTTGGGAGGCTGAGACAGGAGGACCGCACAGGTTCAAAGCCAGCCTCAGCTACTTAGTGAGACCCTGTTCCAAATAAAGTATAAAAATAGGTGTGGGAGTAGCCGGGCGTGGTGGCGCACGCTTGTAATCCCAGCATTCGGGAGGCTGAGACCTGGAGGATCGCGGTTCGCGGACAGCCTCAGCTACTCAGTGAGGCCCTCTGCAACTCAGTGAGACCCAGTTTCAAAATAAAGAATAAAAACTAGGGTAGGGGGTGTAGCTTGGAGGTCAAATGCCCCTGGGTTCCATCCCCAGACCCGCAAAAAAAAAATAAATAAATAGGTGTGGAAGTATAACCTGGAGGTAGAAAAGCCCCTGGATTCCACACCCAGTACCACCAAACCAAAAAAAAAAAAAAAAAACCTTAAATCAAAGCAAGTTCACAAATTATATACTAACATAGCTATACAACAGCTAAGATGGAATTAGCATTACTTGCCCATGTTTAACGGCGTGTGGGCCAGAATGGAACTGCTCTTTCAGTTCTCCTGGCGTCTTCCTGCTGCATGTCGGGTGCCAGGAGACACTCTCTCTCTGCCCCTCCTCTCATTTCAAACTATGGGGAACCTCTCTGTGTGTACATTGTTCCTGTGCTCTCACTGGGCCCCACTCACCACATTTAGCTGTTCCACATTCACCAGGCCACAACATTAAAACAGGCCACAAGAGCCAGGCGTGTTGGCGCACGCTTGTAAACCCTGCGCTTGGGAGGCTGAAACAGGAGGATCACACAGGTTCGAAGCCAGCCTCAGCTACTTAGTGAGGCTCTCAGCAACTTAGTGAGACCCTGTTTCCAAATAAAATATAAAATGGGTCTGGGAGTATAGCCTGGAGGTAGGAAGCCTCTGGGTTCCACCCCCAGTACCACCAAAAAAAAAAAAAAAAAAATAGGCCACAAGCCAGGCGTGGTGGCACAGGCTTGTAATCCCAGTACATGAAAGGCTGAGACAGGAAGATCTCAGGTTCGCGGCCAGCCTCAGCTACTTAGTGAGGCCCTCTGCAACTTAGTGAGATCCTGTTTCAAAATAAAGAATAAAGCTGGCATTGGTGGTGCACGCTTGTAATCCCCACGCTTGGGAGGCGGAGACAGGAGGATCCCGCAGGTTCGAAGACAGCCCCGCTGGTTTAAGAGACCCTGTTTCCAAATAAAATATAAAATAGGTCTGGGAGTGTAGCCCGGAGGTAGAAGGGTTCCATCCCCAGGACCACCAAAAAAATAAATAAATAAAAATAAAGAATAAAGGTCAGGGTGGTGGTGCACACTTGTAATCCCAGCATTTGGGAGGCTGAGACAGGATCGCAGTTCGCGGACAGCCTCAGCTACTTAGTGAGGCCCTTTGCAACTCAGTGAGTGCCTGTTTCAAAATAAAGAATAAAAAATAGGGCTGGAGTATAGTTTGGAGATACAATGCCCCTGGGTTCCACCCCCAGTACCACAAAAAATAAAATAAAGAATAAAAAAAAAATGTATATCTCAGAGGTAGAATGCCCCTGTGTTCAATCCCCAGTGCTGAAAAAAGGAAAAGAAAAAAGAAAAAACCAGGCCACAATCTGAAACCCAAAAATAAGATTGTTGGCATGGCATGTTTAGTAACAAGGGATCATCCAGAGAATGCAAAAAAAAAAAAAAATTAAAAATTGTGCATGTGTGTAATTCAGAAGACAAAATTTTATATTTCTAGAACTTGTGGCCCCCCAACACACATCAACCACCAAAATTTATAGCCAAATTTTATTGCATTTCTTCATGACCATTCATATTCGTGTTTTAATCTGTGGACTTGCTTTGATCCTTCATTCAGTCAAATTCATCAAATATTCATTCCTGTCTTTTCACCATCTGCAAGTCTCACATACCAAATACCAGGATAGGGATATAATGTATAACCAGATATTTGCTAAAATTTGGGTAAGGAATAATATTTATAATGAAAGTTCAAATAGGTCAATACTGAAAGGGTAAAAAGTTCCAGACAACCCTTCAACAGAAAAGAAAATGATGGATTCTATTAAACTAAATGAGCCCCAAAGACCCATTCCATGGATCATTCTTTCCCCTTTTTGGTCAGAACAGGGTTGAAAAGAGGGGCCTCAAGGGCATCAGGGCAGTCAGGAAAACCTCAGGGGCACTGTGGCGCTTTTCTTGTGTGTAGTTGGGAATCATTTTGATACTGACATTTTGGGGAATAAACAAGTTAGAATAAAAAAATATTTAAAGGCAGTTTTAATTTGGTGATTCTCTGATAAATTGCCTCCACTTTACCAAGGATGAAATTCTAGTGAAAAACAAAAGCAAAAACAGAAGTTTGGCATTCCAATATTTTTTCCTCTCTTTTAACCAGCTCATAAAAGTGATTCAAATGGGGTTTTGCATTTTATAATGTGCTTTTATTCTGCATACGTGCACGTGTGTGTGTGTGTGTGTGTGTGTGTTTTACTGGGAACTGAGCCTAAAAATTAAATACAATAAACCCCCGGTCCTATTTTATTTTATATTATTTTATTTCTTTGAAACAGGTCCTCACTAGAGGTTGCTGAGAGTTTTCCTACATTGCTGAGACTGGTCTCAAACCTATGATTTTTCTGTCTCAGCCTCCCAAGTACTGAAATTACAGGTGTGTGCCACAGCACCCGACCGCTTTCACAATTTAAAATAAAAACTTTTACACTAAAAAACTACTAGCTAAGCCAGGCATAGTGGCGCACACTTATAATCCCAGTACTCGGGAAGCTAAGACAGGAGGATCCGGGTTCATAGCCAGCCTCAGCTACTTAAGTGAGGCCCTCTGCAACTTAGAGAGACCCTGTTTCAAAAATAAAGAATAAAAAATAGTGCTGGGGGTATAGCTCAGAGGTAGAATGCCCCTGGGCTCCATCCCAACACCACACACACACACACACAAAAAGGAAGCTATTAGCTATATACATAAACATGGTTTAATTATAAAGATTATAGTTTTTAAAGTAGTATCCAGAATAAAAACAGAACATAAATTATATGAAATTATAAATTTAAATTCTAATTTAAATTCTAAATTTTAATTCTATAAATTATAAAAAATATGAAGATAAAAAGCCCACTCCCAAAAGTATAGAGTAATCTTCAGATAAGATTGTGCTGATGTAGACAATTACATTTCCTGGAGACAGATTTTCACTGCATCTAACAATCCTGTTACAATCCTCAAAGATCCAAAAACTAAGCCAGGCGTGGTGGCGCACGCTTTTAATCCCCGCGCTTGGGAGGCTGAGACAGGAGGATCGCGCTGGTTCGAAGCCAGCCTCAGCTACTTAGTGAGGCTCTCAGCAATTTAGTGAGACCCTGTTTCCAAATAAAATATACAAAAAGGTCTGGGAGTATAGCCCGGAGGTAGAAAGCCTCTGGGCTCCACCCCCAGTACCACCAAAAACAAAAACAAAAACAAAAACAAAAACAAAAAACAAAAAACAAAAAACTACTGCCAAGAGACCCAACTGCAAGAGATGATGGCCACTGGACATGTCATTGTAACTCTCATTTTTTTTTTTTTTTGCAACAGCGAAAAGCCCTTTGGCCTAGTGATGTGTGTGTGTGTGTGTGTGTGTGTGTGTGTGTGTGTGTGTACACTTCATGTGTTCAGCATTTGTCTTTCTAAGTGATACTTTCTATCCACATGAAAGCAGAAGTGACTCAAATCACATAGATACAATTTCCTATCAAGAGGAATTTAGGGGAGATTATCTTGGTGGGTGTTTGATGGGTGAGAGTTACAAACAAGACAAACAGTACAAGATAGAAAATACAATCTCTAAGACAGGGAGAGTAGACGGGGCAACTAGGAATCCAAAGACACCATGCTCAAAATCCAAGGCTCTCCCACATGAAGTGAGAACTATAA
This sequence comes from Muscardinus avellanarius, assembly GCF_963383645.1. Lineage (NCBI taxonomy): Eukaryota > Metazoa > Chordata > Mammalia > Rodentia > Gliridae > Muscardinus > Muscardinus avellanarius. The sequence continues at coordinate 98,524,125 of NC_137791.1, read as the reverse complement.
TCATGGCCTTAGCGAGGACACAATTCCCACTCCCACACCCGAGCACCCCACCAGAGAAAATCCAGACAAATGACAGTCCTAGGGGTGGAAGTGCCTGTGGCCTTCCCCACAGCCTCACCTGGGGCTGGGTTTCTGCAAAGGCACTGGGGTAGGGGGCTCCCAGCATAACTGCAACTTGGCCTCTAGCCTGCCAATGACTGGCCAGTTCCTCCACTAAGAAACCCCCATCTGCTTGTCTGATGTTGGTGGAGGGCTCAGGAGGACCACGCACACAGTATGAATTGAAAATGTAATTGCTTTAAAGTTCAACTGAGGCTGGGCATAGCATCACATGCTGGTAAGAACAGTACTTGGGAGGCTAAGAGAGGATCACAAGTTCGCAAACAGTCTCAGCAATTTAGTGAGACTCTCAGAAACCTATCAAGACCCTGTTTCAAAACAAAAAAAGTAGCTGGGCGTGGTAGCACATGCTTGTAATCCCAGCTATTGGGAGGGTGAGACAGGAGGATTGCACAGGTTCAAAGCCAGCCTCAGCTACTTAGTGAGGCTATCAGGAACTTAGTGAGACCCTGTTTCCAAATAAATTATAAAATAGGGCCGGAGTGTAGCCCAGAGGTAGAAAGCCTCTGGGTTCCATCCCCCAGTACCACAAAAAAAAAAAAGTAAAAAGGGCTGGGGATTGTATCTTGGAGGTAAAATCCCCTGGGTTCAACATCTAGTACTACAAAAAAAAAAAAAGTTTTTTTAAATTAAAATTAAACTGAGCTTTGCCAGAGTACTGCAAGTAGAGCATTACCTTTCTTTATTTATTTACCAATTTATTTATTTACTTTTTACTGAACTCAGTCTTTTAATTTGATAAATAAAAAAAAAACAGGAAAGCAAATCAATTTGCCCAGATGACCAAGGTAGTAAATGGCCTTTGCAGGACCTGACTGTAACATCAACCCAGCCTCTACATAAGCTGCTACCATGCCCTGTGTATTTCTCTAGTTCTCGTCAGTGTTAGATTACACTGCAGTTTGTGTTCCAAATGCCTTTAGAATACTAAACCGTATGTAACGGCAGCTTCCCTGTCTTGTTTGCTTCCTCTTAGAGGGAAATATTCATGCGCGCACACACATGCGTGTGTGTGTGTGTGTGTGTGTGTGTGAGACAGAGAGAGAGAGAGAGAGAGAGAGAGAGAGAGAGAGAGAGAAGAGAAGAGAAGAGAAGAGAAGAGAAGAGAAGAGAAGAGAAGAGAAGAGAAGGGAAGAGAAGAGAGGAGAGAGATATTCCAGTGAATATAATCAGCCAGCAGCCATGCTGGGAACATTTCCTTCCTTTCGCTCTGATAGGGGAGGAGAAGGGGAGTGGGTTGTGGACATGGGAGAAGGAATCCCCATCACAGCACCAGCAAGAAAAAGAAAAAGCGTGTGTTCGAGCCCATCTCTATTAAAGGTGAACTGCTAGGTGAGATCAGCCAGTCACACAAGGTGAAGGTCATGTTCTCATTCCTATGTGGAAGCTAGAGAGAAATCGCCTGGAAACAAAGAGGACGTCCAAGGGAGGAGGGGGACACCAGCGAATGGTGGAAGGGGTTGGGGAGGGAGGTGAAGAAGTAAAAGGGAGATCTGATCATGGAAACAGTTCAAGTCATCCTTTATCCACATGAAGTTAGCTTTACCGATGTAAATATCATCTCTGAGAAGGAAGGGGAACCCGGAGGGACCAGAGAGAAACATCCGACTAGTGTTGTGCGCGTGTTTGTTTCCATCACTCTGGACCTCAATATGATGTCTAATTACAAGGCACCAATAATTTTAAACAAAGATAAACTGCCCATCAACTCTCCCCAGGAGAAACCTACAGAACCGCCTCATTAGGTATTCCACGAGCTCCCAGGCACCTGATGGGTACCAATCACTCTTTTACTATGGTTTTAGTAGGACTATTTATTCAATGAGTATTGTGAATAACCAATTTATAGTAAACCTTAGTAACCCAACCTGTTGGGAATATCTTATACTGAAATTTATTTTTAAAGCAATTTCTTCCCTTGACTGGGCGCTTGGTGGTGTCAAGAAGTTCTGCCAATATATTTAGAAGTAACAGCGCTGCGGTTCCGTGGAGGCTGGGGACTCCGTGACTTTTGGAGATGGAGACCAAAGCATCTGTAGAAGAAATGATGTAATTTCCTCCAGATAATGAAAGTGAAAGGGATTTTGCAGAGATAATGGAAGCAGGTGGGGAAGAGCTCGGCACGGGATTGATTATGTGGCTGGGTGATGGGAACAGAGACCTCTGAACTGTGCTGTCTACTCTCAAGTATGTCTGAAATGTTCCATTAAAAAAGTTAAAAGTAGTGTCAATTTTTTTAATCCTGACCAAAGTTGCAGTTGAGCTACTTACAATAATTTTATGTATATGCGAATATAGAAAGGGCCCATAATGAGCCAGGCATGGTGGTGCACACTTGCAATCCCAGGATTCGGGAGGCTGAGACAGGAGGATCGGGGATTGTGGACAGCCTCAGCTACTTAGTGAGGCCCTTTGCAACTCAGTGAGACCCTGTTTCAAAATAAAAAATAAAAATAGGGCTAGGAGTGTAGCTCAGAGGTAGAATGCCCCTGGGTTCCATCCCCAGTACCACAAATAAAAAAAGAAAGAAAGAAAAAAGGGCCCATAATGAACTGGTAAAAATTAGAGATGGGCCAGGCATAGTGGCGCATGATTGTAATCCCCGTGCTTGGGAGGCAGAGACAGGAGGATCGCGCAGGTTCGAAGCCAGCCGCGCACACTGGCTTAGGAGACCCTGTTTCCAAATAAAAATGTAAAAATCGGTCTGGGAGTGTAGCCCGGAGGTAGAAGGGATTCCAGGAACCCCAGTACCACAAAAAAAAAAAAAAAAAAATTAGAGATGGGCACATTTCTTAATTTCTACTAATAAAGTTTTGGCTAGTCTTTGGACTCAGACCAGAAAGCAAGCATTGAAAATGGACAACAATTCAATGCTTGCATAACTGCTCCAAAAACCAGGCAAAGTGGTATAGGCTTGTACGGGCTTGTAATCCCAGTACTTGGGAGCCTGACAGGAGGATCTCGGGTTCAAGACCAGCCTCAGAAACTTATTGTGAGGCCTTCTGCAAATTAATGGGACCCTGTTTCCAAATAAAAAATAAATTAAATGGGGCTGGGTGTATAGCTCAGCGGTAGGATGCCTCTGGGTTCAATCCCCAGTTACACACACACACACACACACACACACACACACACACTATTGATAATTACAGATGATTCAATTTAGTACACTTTGATCTTCATTACTTCCCTCATGCTTTGAAATAGAAGCAACCCCTACTTTTCCTAACTTCTGCATATCATAAACGCAGTTACTGTTTGTGTGACTTGTGGTTGAATACCTGTTACTCATCACAAAATCAACTGTTCACACGTGCAGGAACACTGCCCACCTGGCGTTCACACACTAGCTCCGGCATCATGAGAATTCAACTGATGTCGGGTGGAAATGACCCAGGAAAATGCCAGAATTTGGGTTAGATTTAACATGGCCAAATTCAGACAACTGTTCTAAGTTACACACTATCCTGACTGCCAATATGGTAACAGCCTCGCCCTGGTATGCTTTGCGGGTATCAGGTTTGCAAATGTCTTCCTGGTTATGAAAGGATGGCGATCATGCCGGGTAGTTTATGTCTCAAAATCAGAGGCATGTACTCCTGAGATAGAATAATAAAGTCAGAAATTAACTGAATAAATATCCCCACACCTCCCCGTTCTCTCCCCCACTGTACTCCTTCCTGCCAGCTCACTGATCCAACATGTATACAGTATCTGGTTAGTAAGTCACAGCTCTTGTCCTCCAGCAACTTCCACCAGTCTGGGAGGGGATGAGCACTCCCAAGGCCACCCAGGAAGTCATCTTCATGTGGCAGGGGGAGGAAGGGGGAGAGGTGTGTTCATCGGGATGGTCAGAGAAGGCTTCCCACTGTGTCTCTAGGAGCCAGGTCTTGCATCAGGAAGGCGGGATTCTTTTCCCAGCAATGAAAGGAAGAGAGAGTGTTAGAGACACTGAGAACACCCACCAGCAAAGAGGTGTGGTGACGAGTGACATGGCGGGTGTGGGGACTGCAAGCATTTTGGTGTGACTGGTATGCCAAGATGCACCAAAAAGGGGCAGCAGGAGGAGCTGGCAGGAGAAGAGAATGGAAGATGGGATGGGGCAGATCGCGAAGAGTTTTGTAGGCAGCACGAAGGGGCTAACTTGAATCTTCAAGGCAATAAGGAACCATGGCCTTCATAATTATATTTTGGCATGCAAGGCCCAGGCTGAGAAAAACTAATAATTAAATAAAATAGAAAGCTGAAACTGCTCTGTTGCTTGGCACGGAGCAACTTTTTAAAAAAAGGACAAACCACTATACTTTGCTTTCTGTGTGTTATTTCTTATTGGGATAAAACCAACAAGAACATATAACAACAGAGCCCATTTCTTAGAAGCAAAGATTCGGGCTGGGTGTTGGTGGTGCATGCCTGTCATCTCAGTACTTGGGAGGCTGAAAGGAGGATCACAAGCCGGGAGTGGTGGCGCACGCTTGTAATCCCCCTTGCTTGGGAGGAGGATCGCGCAGGTTCGAAGCCAGCTTCTCTGGCTTAAGAGACCCTGTTTTCAAAAATAAAAAAGTATAAAATAGGTCTGGGAGTGTAGTCCAGAGGTAGAAGGGCTTCCAGGAACCCCAGTGCCACCCCAAAAAAGAAAGGAGGATCACAGGTTCAAGGACAGCCTCAGCAATGTAGTGAGACTCTGAGCAACTTAGTAAGTCCCTATTTCAAAACAAAAAATAAAAAGGGCTGGGGATGCACCTCAGAGGTAGCAGGCCCCTGGATTCAATCCCCAGCACACACAAAAAAGCGAATACACTGGATCCACACCGTCTGAGGTGGAATCCTCGCTATTTACCCGCTGTGTCTCCTTGGACAAGTTACCCTCCGTGTCTCTTGTTTCTTTAGCTATAAAATGGAATGAGTAACAGCACCAAGAACTTCATATATTTGTAGTAAGGCTTGAAAGAGTCAATTCATGTCAAGCTTTTGGAACAGAACTGACAAATGATAGGCACCTGATAAATTCAGCTACTAGTAAATATTTTTCAAAACTGTACTAGCCCTGGGAAAAATAAAAGCAAATGCCACCAGGTTTATTTAAAGACTACCTTCTATTCTCCAAGAGGGAGCTTGTGAGATGGAGGCCAAATTGGACTGGGCCTTATAAGATGAAATGGCACAAATGAGATTCTTCAGAATCACAGGATAATCCAAATGCCTAGTGCCTATCAGCATCTACTCTTGTCAACCAGAAAATAAGGCTGACCTTTACTTCATGGGGTTTTAAATCCATTTTTAAAAGAGAGGGGGGGGGGAGCACGCGTTGGGGCTTCATGTGACTGTACTATTTTTACCCTTCAAGGCTGTTATTTTAGTTCTGTCTTACAGAATGAAACCAAGACTGAGGCGGGTGTGCTATGTTAGCACTTCCTTTTTGTCTCAGCCACAGCAGAGCTCCGGCAACTCCCGGCCTGTGACTCTCAGTAGCAGGGAACACCTTTGGTTAAACATTTCGTGCCCTTCGAAGTCTCAGATATTGCAAAAGCACATTTTTACCAGCTTGTTGGGCTGTTTTTTCCCCCTAGGGCCAGGGATGGAATCCAGGGCCTCACACAGGCTAAGCAGGTGCTCTACCACTGAGCAGCACCCCCAGCCCTTGCCAGGCTTTCTTGAGGGGTAACTGATACTCGCGTGACTGTAAAGATTACTACATGTGTGCTCCTTATGCAAACACTCAATGCAGGCAGCCAGAAAGAATTACAAAAGTCTCCAGAGACAGCAGAGTATAATGGCTCAGCGCTCTGGAACCAGGCTGTGTGCACCTGCTCCTGACTCTGTCGCACCCTGACGCTGGTCAAGGTACCTGACTCTCTGCTCTTCAGTTTCTTCCCGTGTTAAATGGGAATTACAACTGCACCCACCTAGTAGAGTGAAGAGGATTAAAGTTAATACTTAAAAACCACACAAAGAGCCAGGCATGGTGACGCACGCTTGTAATCCCCGGGCCTGGGAGGCTGAGACAGGAGGATCGCACAGGTTCAAACCCAGCCTCAGCTACTTAGTGAGGCTCTCAGCAACTTAGTGAGACCTTGTTTCCAAATAAAATATTTTTAAAAAAAAGGTCTGGGAGTATAGCCCGGAGGTAGAAAGCTTCTGGGTTCCACCCCCAGTACCACAAAAAAAAAAAAAAAAAAAACCACACACACACACAAAGCCGTGGAGGGGGATGGGTCCAGTGGGGAGGGAATCAAGAGTTATGTGCATATATTTTATGTCACTGTATACCCCAATATGATGTAAAATTACAAAGATAAAACATACATACCCACAGACAGACACACATACATACACACACACACACACACACACACACACACACACACACACAAGACCATTCTGGCATAGTGCTAGCAGGTAGCAGAATATACCACCCAAACACGCCACAGTAGCATACGGATTACTGCAAATTAGGAGCTTTTGTTTTGTTTTCCAGTACTGGGGATGGACCCCAGAAGCATTCTACCTCTGAGCTACACCCCCCTATCTTTTATTTTTTATTTTGAAACAGGGTCTCACTGAGTTGCAAAAAGACCTCATTAAGTAGTTGAGGCTGTCCACAAACTGCGATCCTCCTGTCTCAGCCTCCAAATGCTGGGACTGCAAGCGTGCGCCACCACGCCTGGCTACAGGCACTTTATTAAAAGAGTAGATGCAAGAAAGATGCAATGATTTTTTTCCCTTCTTGGAAGAAAAAAGATAGCGAACTCCCAGGTGAATGGTGCCCATACCAGCAAAAAAGAACCACATTCTTATCACCAAAAAATAAGGAGCTGAGACTGGGAACACCTATGCGAGCAACCCTTGTTAAATGAACCCTTGTCTTCCTAGTTACTTTTATACTATTAGCTGTCCAGGCCCAAACTCATCTTCTAGTTTTTATAGTTCACCAGTGACTGCGCTTTGTCCAACCAAGCATACCAACTTGGGGTCTTCATTCTCTTTGTGAAGGCTCCCCGGGACATGTGAGAATTATGGAAGGAGCTGGACACAGGCCTCCACACTGGTAACCCCAGCAACTCAGGAGGCCGAGGCAGGAGGATCGCAAGTCTGCGGCCCACCCGGACGACTCAGTGACTTTGTGTAAAAATAAAATAAAAGGGCTGGGGATGCAGTTCAGTGGTAGGGCACCCCCAGGTTCAAAGGGAAAAAGGAAGGAAGGGAGGAGGGAGAGAGGCAGAGAGGGAGGAAAGAAGGAAGGCGCAAGAGAGGCAAGGAAGACTAAATGAAACTCCTATGCATTTCTCCTATTAATCTATCTTATAGTAATCTAATTTTACAAGGGCCCAGCCACAGACAGCCTCAGCCACTTAGTGAGGCCTTTTACAACTCAGTGAGACCCTGTTTCAAAATAAAGAACAAAAAATAGGGCTAGAGGTGTAGCTCAGAGGTAGAATGTCTCTGGGTTCCATGCCCAGTACTGAAAAATCAAAAAAGAAAAGAAAGAAAAAAAAAGGGAGGGAAAAAAAATCTTCTTTTAAAAAAAAAGGCTCCAAAGCCCTTCTGTTCCTAGACTCAGAAACCAATCTTGATTTTTACTGCTTAAAATGTACATTCAAACATAACAAGGAAATGATAAAGCAAGTAATGTTTTCCAACATCTCTATTTTCAAGGTAGAAACGCCTTCATTCTTTTAACGTCGCCACATCTGCGAAGCCCGCCGGCAGAAGCATTTGCAGCGTCCCGTCAGAGCCGACGTCCAGGCGGCTTGCAGGGTGGGCATTTTCCCCATTTGCAGATGAAGAAATCGAAGCTCAGGGTTTACTCGGATGCCCAGTTTTGCAGCTGGCAAACAAGAGCAGCTCCAGCTGGCTCCCAGCATGCTGCCCGTCCCCTGGGAACGCTGCCTTCTTTGAGGATAAACCGCATTTGATAAACTAAATGTGATGATTCCAAATGTACTTCTAGAACCCCAACTGCTCACTCATGTCCTGGCTCTGCATCTCTGGCTGCCTAGCAGAAGACCTCTCTTTCCTTCTTTCATTTACAACCCTTTAGCCTGATACAAAAACAAATGGATCCCGTTCTCCCTGAACCTGGACTCCATCTAATCATTCAACCACCGTCTCGCTGAATATTTACTATACGCTGATTACTGCGCTCAGTGATGCCTCTGCCAAGCTAATAGACGGAAGGAGACTGTAGAAATAGCGCTGTTACTGATGTGTTAAAATCAAGATAGGTGTACCAGCTGGACGTGGTGGCTCACGTTTGTAATCCCAGCATTCGGGAGGCTGAGACAGGAGGATCAAGGTCTGGGGCCAGCCTCAGCTACTTAGTGAGGCCCTCTGCAACTTAGTGAGACCCTGTTTCAAATAAAGAATAATAAAAAAAAAAATAGGGCAGGGGGTGTAGCTCAGACGTAGAATGGCTCTGGGTTCCATCCTCAGACCCACCAAAAAATAAAAAATAAAAAGATAGGTGTACCAAGTCAAAGTGTACAGCAATGTTAGACGGGGAAAGCTAATCTAATCTGGAAGATCAGAATAGATATACAAGGAAACAATATTTAAGCTGAAACTTGGGGAAGGGGAGCAGTGCGCCTGTGAAGGGAGGGGAGACCTGGGCTCTGGGCGGAACAGCCAGCTCGGCACATTCTCTGAGGCGGGGAGGCACTGGGCTGCAGGGCGGGCATGAGGGTACGGTGTCCACGGACCACATCGAGGGCTTCTGAGATTTAAACTGGGGACAATGTGAAGTTCCCCATGGAAGGGCTCCAAGCACATTTACGTTATCACTGTGGCCACTGTGTACAGCACAGGAAGGGAAAGAATGGAAAGAGCACCCCACTAGAACCCGGCCGAAACTGCACCCTGTCTACCCACAGCATGCACTTCTCACCAACAATGAAACTCACACTTAGGAAGATATGTGGGCACCCAGGATTAAATACACATTCAGGTAGGAATGTGGGTATCCAGAATTAAACACTGTATTTCTCAGCTCCCTCTGTGACGAGGTATAACAGTGAGGCCAAGTTTTGGTCAGTGAGAGAGAGATAGGCAAAAGCCCTGCTCAAATCATAAAGGGAAGCTGCTAACGGGAGCTGACTTGGTGTGGGAAGTCCCTTTCCTCCTCCTTCCAGCTTCCAATTTGGACAGGATGGCTAGAGCTCCAGCAGCAATCTTATGCCGGACAAAATCCAGGTTCCCTAGTTTGGACACACTATATAAGTTCTGGACAGTCTGTCTCTAGCCTTAACCCACAATCTCAATAGTGAAAGAGAAATTGAATATTCACAACAGTGACATAGACTATTATTTGGGGATTTGTGTGTGATGATAACTCAGTCCTAGGTGACTCAGAGGCTACTGCATTCACCTAAAAAGAGATCATGAGAGCATGGATCCTGGTGGTAGTAAAGATGGGAGGAGGGAGGTAGAACTGAAATATATTTAAAAGGCAAAACCAACAGAATCTAATGAGGATCCAGACATGAGGAGAGTGAAAAAGAGAGGTAAGTGTAGACAGACTTGCTCGGGTTTCTAGCACAAGCAGCTGGGCAGAACAGGATACCAATTTTATTCAACAAGAGGTGGGGAGTGGAGCTACCCTGAGTTTTGTTCAGATGTTTTTTTGTTTTGTTTTGTTTTGTTTTGTTTTATGGTACTGGGGATGGAACCCAGGGGCATTCTACCTCCGAGCTGCACCCCCAGCCCTATTTTGTATTCTTTATTTTGAAACAGGGTCTCACTGAGTTGCAAAGGGCCTCACCAAGTAGCTGAGGCTGTCCACAAACCCAGATCCTCTGGTCTCAGCCTCCCAAATGCCTGGATTGTTCAGATGTTTTTGAACTTTAGGTACCTGTGAGAATTCACAGATCTCAGAAGAGATGGGGCTGGGATCAGGGGTGAGATCATCTGCAAGTGGGCATCACCTGATGCCACTGGAGTAGACATGTCTCCCAAGACACGCGCCAGATGCAAAGCAACCCTGAGGAACCCCAAGATGGGCAGAGAAAGGGTAGTCCTTGGGGAGGCTAAGGAAAGAGGGAAGAGGAGAGGAAGGGGGGGGGAGCAGAATATCCAAGTCTGGGGAGGATTCTCGGGGGGGGGGGGAGTCCATGTCTTTGTTTTTGCAGATTTTGAGGTGTATTAAAATAAAGTATCAGCAAACAATATGCAAAAACAAAGTTCTTGTGAGTTACAGCTCTGAAGTCAGGCTTACAAGTATAATCACTTATAATCTCACTACTTAAGAGGCTGAGACAGGAGAATCACAGGTTTAAGGACAGCCTCAGCAATGTAGCAAGACTCTCAGCAACCTAGCAAAACCCTGTTTTCAAAACAAAAAATTTAAAAAGGACTGGGTGTAGCTCAGAGGTAGAAGGCCCCTGAGCTCAATATTCTAGTACCACACACAAAAAAGAAAGTTATAGCTTGAAAAGCATAAGACGGTAAAACCTAATGCATTGTAAGTATGAAAAAAGATAACAATTGAAGTATGTTGCTATAATGTTATTTTCTGCAACATAAACAGAAGCCAAAGATGTACAAATAAGAAGCGAACCTTTAAATTAAAAAAAAAGAAGCAAACCTTTAATGCAACCATTCATTGTTTTGGTATTTATCATCTGCATGGGAAAAAAAGTTTTAGGGGAACACAAACAGAATACATTCAGATTTCATGATCTGGTCTCCACCTACAGAGATACGGTGGGGAGAGACAGTGGTGGGGTGTCCATGCCAGACGAGGATTAGAGAAACCATCCCCTTTCCCCACAAAGAACCAAGAGTGTGGTCTGTGGCTTCTCAGCTCAGAATTCATGGAGTGGTGGGTGGAGTCCCTGGCAGCCTGATCCCAAAGACCAGCACTGTAGTTTGATTTTAAGAGTAGACAGGCTATCACAGACCACGTCAGCACTTCCTTCAAGTAGTGAGTTTTTTTTTTTTTTTTATTGCTGGGTTAAAGTACTGTATAATCAAAGTTGAGCCTTCTTGAAGTTATAGAAGAGCTGTGAGATAAGAGGGTAAGGAGCTTTATGTTCTCAAATCAGTAGACACACTAAAAAAAGAGGATGGATTTTGACATCCTGAGAGTTAACAACAGCAGTGTGGCTCACTTCCCTCCAAGACCCACCACACACTAGGTCCACTGGAGGCACACATCAGATGCATCCACTCAACCAATCCCCACCACAGCGCTGTGAGCTGGCAACGTCATGGTTTCCACTTTGCAGATGAGGAAACCGAGGTCCCAAAGTGATGCTATTTACTTGCATGAATCATATAAGCTGGTGAGTTTCGTGGCCAAAGATTGGAACGCTGGCCATCTCATGTCAGAACCAGTGGTTCTTGTTTCAATCAGAAGATCTAGTTCACTTAACCCTGACAAAGACCACTGCTGCTGGGCGTAGCGGCGCATGCCTGCAATCCCAGTACTTGGGAGGCTGAAACAGATGGGTCACAGGCTCAAGGCCAGCCTCGGCAACTTAGCAAAATGCTCAGCAACTTAGCAATCCCTGGTTTCAAAATAAAAAGTATAAATGGCTGGAAGGTATAGGTCAGAGGTAGAGTGCCTCTGGGTTTAATCTCTAGTACCAAAAAAAATTGCTGGCCATGAAATTAAAGTAATTCATGGAAAATAATTATGCAAAGTAAGAGACAGGAAAATGGTTTTTTCCTTCACTTGAGAACTGAGGGAACTAACCAGGCAAAACAGAGGTTGTTTGTGTTTATGCCAGTCTGTCATGGTGACTCAGAGTAAAAGGAACCTGGGTTATCGTCAGCTCCAGGCTGACCACAGCCTTCCTAGAATGGCGAACACAGAGCTACCCAAAGGAACTCACAGCAACTGGACACACAGACAATTCAGCCAATCTCCGTGCCTGGGCGAGAGCAAAGGGCAGTGGGCCTCCATGTGCGACCTAGACAGGGAAAACGGTTCCACTTTTAGTCAAAGTTCACCCGTGTGAAAGTGAGTCTGAGACAGGGTGTTTGTGGCTCTGGAACAAGAGAACCAATATTTCCACTGGAAACCAAAGAGCAGACCTCAGTTCCTCAAGCATACTCCAAATCCTTTTGAAAGAGAAAAGCCACTGAGAATTCAGAGTGAGAAAAGCCACTAAAAGTTCAGAGTCAGGCTTCTGAAGCTACCCCGTGGCATTTGGGATAAGCAAATGCAAATTCCTCAGGACTCAGAGGCGGGGCGTGGTGGTGCACACCTGTAATCCCAGTACTGGGGAGGCTGAGACACAGGAGGATCGCAGGTTGAGGACAGCCTCAGCAACTTGGGATAGCATTTCTAGAGGAACCCAGACAAAGTTCCAAGCACAGAGGCCTCACTTTACAGACCCGAGGAGCTTCACATCCATGAGGTTCTGCAGGGCCCAGGAGTCATTCACAGAAACCCACCAGTATCAAGCTCTCTGCACACTCGGTGGGAAGACGATACGCAGGCATGGTCTTCGTCCTTCCGCAGTCTGCTTCCCTGCTTTTGCATGTGGTCAGTGTGCAGAAAATAGTTAACACGTCGGGCTTGGCTGCTATTCTTAGAAAGGCCTACTAGCTTTTCCAAGGTTGCCCTTGGCTAGCAGCTGGGAACCTGGGTTTGTGGAGGGTCCCACCATTTCCAGCACTGAACAACCCACTGTACCTGAACAGTTTATTTTTTCTTACTTTTGGGGGTCCTGGGAATGGAACCCAGGGGCATTCTACCTCTGAGCTTACACCCCCAACCCTATTTTTTATTCTTCATTTTTTGAAACAGGGTCTCACTGAGTTGCAAAGGGCCTCACTAAGTAGCTGGGGCTGTCCGTGAACCACAATCCTCCTGTTTCAGCCTCCTGAATGCTGGGATTACAAGCGTACGCCACCATGCCCATCTCTGAACAGTTTATTTTTAAAAAAATAGTATAGATAAATAGTATATATATACATGTATATATACTAAATACTGCTTGTCTTTTGGAAGTCTGAAACTTGGGTGTACTATCCATTTCCCTGCAAATAGTATGAATTTGTTCTTCGACGACTGACACAAAAGATAACATATTGAATAATTCTATTTATGTAAAATATTCAAAATAGCCAAATTCATAGGCAGGAAGTAGTTTGGCAAGAACTGGGAGAAATGGGGAACTGGCACTGGCTGCTTACTGGGGAGTATCTGGGTTGATAAGAAAGTTCTGGATTGAGAGAGTCGTGATTTTTATCTAACATTATGAGCACGTGGGGGGAGGTACTGGGGATGGAACCCAGGGGCAGTCTACCTCTGAGCTACATGCCAAGCCCTATTTTTCACTCTTTATCTTGAAACAGGGTCTCACTGAGTTGCAAAGGGCCTTGCTAAGTAGCTGAGGCTGTCCGTGAACAGTGATCCTCCTGTCTCAGCCTCCCATATGCTAGGATTACAAGCCTGTGCCACCATACCTGGCATAAGCATATTTAATTCACTGAATCATACACATTTAAATGGCTACAATGGCCAGGCGTGGTGGCACAGCTTGTAATCCCAGCATTTGGGAGGCTGAGACAGAAGGATCACGGTTCGTGGCCAGCCTCACCTACTTCGTGAGGCCCTTTGCAACCCAGTGAGAGACCCTGTTCCAAAATAAAGAATAAAATATAGAGTTTGGGGGTGTAACTCAGAGGTAGAATGCCTTGGGTTCCATTCCCAGTACTGTAAAAATAAATAGATAGATAAATAAATAAATAAATAAATAAAATGGCTACAATGATAAATTTTAGGTTATGTATATTTTACCACAATAAGGGGAAAAAATATATTAAGAAATTAGACAAGCCAGAGTCCAAACAAGTATTAGTAACACATATTCAGACAAGTGTTTAATTCAGAATATATATTTTATATCTTACAAAAATAAATAATAATGCCGGGTACAGTGAAGCACACCTGTAATCGCAGTACTTGGAAGGCTGAAACACGAGGATGGCAGGTCCTAGGCTCACTTTAGTAACTTGGCAAAACTCTTAGCAACCAAGCAAGACCTCATTTCAAAATAAAAAGGGCTGAGAACATACCTCTGAGGTGGAATGACCCTGAATTCAAGCCCCAGTGCCAAGTTAATAAATAATAAAAACTCACAAAACACAAAAGGAAAATGTCTAAATAAGCATTTCAATCAAATAAATGGTAATGAGCTGGGCATGGTAGCCCAGGATTATAATCCCAGAACTCAGGAGGCTGCAACAGGAGGATTGAGGCCAGCCTCAGCAACCTTGTGAGGCCATCTGCAACTTAAGGAGATCCTATTTCCAGAAAAATAAATAAATAATAAGTAAATGAGCCAGGCATGGTGGTACACACTTATAATCCCAGTACTTGGGGGGCTGAGACAGGAGGATTGCAGACTCATGGCCAGCCTCTGCTACTTAGGCCCTCCACAACTTAGTGAATAAATAAAGAATAAATAAGGCTGGGGGTGTCGCTCAGAGGTAGAATGCCCCCGAGTTCAAACCTCAGTACCATAAAAAGAATAAATGGTAACGGACAGTGACCTCTAATTTCGTTAACCCATAGGGTACCCACCACCTCGTAGGAGTACAGGGAGGAAATAACAGATAGGAATCAGCAGCTACTAAAAGAACACCCACTTCAAGGCAGGATCTACAAAGCTTCAGAGGGCCAGGAGGAAGGAAACAGGCCACGCTGGTCAGTGAAGTTGCTATTTAAGGAAGTCCCCTCCGCTTGAAGCAGAACAGTGTGGTTTCACAGCACACGGGCCAGGAAGATAAGTGAGCCAGGGCGAGGCGCGTGGGCCAATGGGAGGCACCTGAGGAGGCTGGCCTCCAGCTTCTTCAAAAATAGAGGGCGGAGACTGCACGCTCTTCACAGACACGCGCTAATGCGGACGCTGAATAGGAGTGGTGTGAGCATGTAAGCCCAGCCTTTGCCCTCCTGCAGAATCTGTGCTAGGTACCATTTAAGAACAGAGGGAAACCTTGACATCCTAAGCACACTGGCTCCGTACGACGCCTGACCCCAAAGGCCAGTGAAGCTGAAAGTCCTGGATGATCAGGGATACAGGACAGGTACCAACAACAGGGTCCCCGAGGTACGAAATGGTGACTCCTGGCCCAAGAGCCCAACTTCACGGCAGAGCGGGGCAGCGAAAGAAAGCAACCCAGAGACAGACTACGAGCCAGAGCTGCTCATCCTTGGATTAACCTGCCCTACCTTCTGCACATACTCACTGACTCCTCACTCGACACATGAAGAATACACTAAAACAAACAAGCTGAATCCCATGTTACATGTAAAGTATACGGCCGGGCACGGTGGTGCGTGCCTATAATCCTAGTACCTGGGATGCAGGGGCGGGAGGACCCAAGGTTTGAGGCCAGTCTCCGCAACTTCCCAAGACCATGTTTCAAAAATAAAAAGGGCAATGCCGGGCGTGGTGGCGCACGCTTGTAATCCCCACGCTTGGGAGGCAGAGACAGGAGGATCGCGCAGGTTCGAAGCCAGCCGCACGCGCTGGCTTAGGAGACCCTGTTTCCAAATTTAAAAAATGTAAAAATAGGTCTGGGAGTGTAGCCCGGAGGTAGAAGGGCTTTCAGGAACCCCAGTACCACCAATAAATAAATAAATAAATAAATAAATAAATAAATAAAATAGGCAGAAGGTATAAATCAGAGGTAGAATGCCCCTGGGTTCAATCCTCAGTGCCAAAAAATAAAATAAAATAGCATACAGAGTCTTCCCTGTCAGAAAACTGTATCTATAATCCTCTAAAGGATATGGACCATGTTACAGTCTCATGAGCAAGGAATTACACCTATTTACATTACTTTTGCAGTGGCAAATTTAATTAAGGAATAGCTATACCTATGTGACTACTTGAACTAAAGATAGAATGGGAAAGAGTTTTCTCAGATAACTCAGATATTGTGAAAAAATCCTACATTCTATCAAAAATCACTAGAGATTTCATTAATCATTTGTTTACTTAACAAACAACTACATTGTGCATATTTTTGTAATTTTCTTTTTCAGGTGAATATAAAAGAATCATACAAAGAGAATCATACAATAGAATCATACAAATCTTAGAGATAGTTTTCTAAGATTAAAAATAAAAAAGATAAGCCGTGTGTGGTGGCACACACACACACTTGTAATCCCAGTACTTGGGAGGCTGAGTCAGGAAGATTGCAGGTTTGAGGCCAGTCTCAGGTACTTAATGAGGCCCCCGCAACGTAGTGAGACCCTGTTTCAAAAAGAATAAAAAATAGGGCTGGGGGTGTAGCTTGGAGGTAGAATGCTCCTGGATTCCATCCCCAGTACTGCAAAAAAAAAAAATCAAAAATATAAAAGAAAAGCTTGAGTAATAAAGTTATAACTGTTTTTATCTGAAATAATAATCATTAAACTTTCATTTTCACCTTAGAAGTAAAGTACATACACAAAACTCAAAACTAAGGTCAGGAGGTCTCCAAAAAGAGTTTAAAAAAATTTTACTGACTTAATTTGCTAAGTAACATAGTTATTTCTAACTCCCTTCTGTGCATAATTTCTGTGTGTGTGTGTGTGTGTGTGTGTGTGTGTGTGTGTGTGTGTGTGTGTGTGTTGCTAGAGATTGAACCCAGGGACATTCTACCTCTGAGCCACACCCCTAGCCCTATTTGTTTGTTTGTTTGCTTGCTTGCTTGCTTGCTTGTTTATTGCAGTACTGGGGATGGAACCCTGGGGCATTCTACCTCCTGCAGCTACATCCCCAGCCTGATGTTTTATTCTTTATTTTGACATGGGGGAGGGGTCTAGCTAAATTGCAGAGAGACTCACTAAGTAGCTGAGGCTGGCCTTAAACATGCAATCTTCCTGTCTCAGTCTCCCAAGTACTGGGATTACAAGCATGCACCACCATGCCTGGCTTCTGTGCACTTTTTCCCACATGGACTTAACCAGCATCAAGTAGTGGTTCAAAGTTGGTGCACCTGAAATAGTTTGAGAAACAACTCAAAGTGAAGTCTTACTTTCTCAAATTGACCCATGATCTCTTCTGGGAATTTATCCTCTGGTTGTCTGTAATAGTGTCCACACTTTACTTTGTAGGAGATATTAATATCAATGTCAAATCGAAACATCATTGATTTCTAAATTTATTTTATTTTATTTTGAGACACTGGGGCTGGAACCCAGGGGCATTCGACCTCCAAGTTACCCCCAGCCTAATTTTTTTATTCTTTATTTTGAAAAAGAGTCTCACTGAATTTCAAAGGGCCTCACTACGTAGTAGCTGAGGCTGTCTGCAAACCACAATCCTCCTATCTTAGCCTCCCAAATGCTGGGGTTACAAGCGTGTGTCACCACAGCCGGCTGATTTCTAAATTTAAATAACACATCTCCTTGAAACATAAAATGGAACAGAATGACAAGAAAGAGCAGGATCGCAGAGTGCAAAAAACTTTCTGATGAACTGAAAATTGCAATGTATCAGCGAGCACAGTGCTCACCACCAGCAAAACCTTTTTGGTTTATGGGTACGAAGCATTGTCGGATATGTTTAAATTATGAAGTGACAATTTCAGCCCTCAAGGTGATCATTATGTGCAGAGAGTTGGTGAGGGCAGGAGGGAGGCAACAAAAATAACATGTATAAACTTAACAGGAGCCAGGCGTGATGGCACCTGCCTGTAATCCCAGTGCTTGGGAGGCTGAGATTGGAGGGTCATAGGTTCAAAGCCAGCCTCAGCAAATTAGTGAGGCTGCCAGCAAATTAGCAAAACCCTGTTTCCAAATAAAAAATAAAATAAGGTTGGGGGTACAGCTCAGAGATAGGACACCCCTGGGTTAAATCCCCAGCACCAATAAATAAATAGATAAATAAATAAATAAATAAATAGAATAGAATTTAACAGTAACTTAGAAAGGGCAAGGCAAGTACAAGCAAGGGTGTATCCAAGATCTCTCACCCAAGAAAACTTGAGACCCAAGTGAGTAGAAAGAACTATCACGGCCAGGCGTGGTGGCGCAGGCTTGTACTCCCAGCATTTGGGAGACTGAGACAGGAGGGTCGCAGTTCGCAGTTCGAGGACAGCCTCAGCTACTACTTAGTGAGGTCCTTTGCAACTCAATGAGACCCTGTTTCAAAATAAAGAATAAAAATAGGACTGGGGTGTACTCGGAGGTAGAATGCCCCCGGGGTTCCATCCCCAGTACCACAAGAAGAAGAAGAAGGAGGGGGGGGGAGGAGAAGGAGGAGGAGGAGGAGGAGGAGGAGGAGGAGAAGGAGAAGGAGAAGAAGAAGAAGGAGGAGGAGGAGGAGGAGGAGGAGGAGGAGGAGAAGAACCATCACACCACACACTGGAGAAGCAAAGTTGCAAAGGTAGAAAGGTGACAAGACTTTAAACAAAGGGGTCTGAACTATATCCATTATTCTTTGTTCTGGTTTGGATACAAAACGTCCCGTGGAGAAGCTCGTGTATATGCAGAAGTGTTCAGAGGTGAAATCACCGAGTCTTGAGGGTTCTAATCGCACCGGTGGACCAGTCCATTGATGGGTTGGGAATGAGAATGTATTTGCTGGCTGGTAACTCAGGTGGCTAGGGTGGTCACTGGAAATGTGGCCTTAGGGATTATAAATGCCCTGCATCCCCTCCCCTTGCTCTCTCTGCTTCCTGGCCCCCGGATGTAGGCTGCATCCCTGGGTGCACCCTCCTGCCGCTGCCGCCAGTTATGCTTTGGAGTCGGCCCTAAATCCCTCTGACACCATGAGCCCAATAAACCTTTCCTTCTATGAATTGTTCTTGTCAGGTATTTAGCAGCAGGAAAGTTGACTAAAACGCTCTTTTCTCTTTTATTTTCTTTCCTTTTTGGCAGTACTGAAGATGGATGATATACCCAGGGTCAGGTTACATAAATCGTGCATTCCAGGCAAGTGCTCCACCACTGAGCTACATCGCCAGCCCAGTGATATCTGTTAGAACTACAACCACCACGTTCTCTGAAGCTGGACAATACTTTTGCCTACTTGTGCAAACCAGACTCCCTTTCCAGAACTGAGGCAGTGCGATGGATCGGAGGCTGAGCCAGGAGCATCCTGAAGTGAGTGTTGGTCTAAGCAAGCAATCAGCTGCTGGGCGGCCTAGAGCAAATCATCTCTTCATCCTCTGTTTCCACAAGTGAAAAACCTGCAGGTTATCCATCAAAGTCTCTTCAGGCTCTAAAATTATATGATTCTTCTTTATTATTAACCAATCAGCTGCCCTTTACATGAGTATATGATATATATATATATATATATATATATATATATATACTATGAACAGAACATTCCATAAACACACCAAGCCCAGTTTCACCCCAGGGCCTTTATACACGCTATTCTCTCTGTCTGGAGTAGGCTATCTCAACCTAACATTTCTCACACTAAAATTCTTGGAAGGCCAAGCAGAAATCTTCCCTATCTCCACTACTCAGGTGGGGAAAATACATAAATCTACACCAAAACATCTTCCACTCACATAATTTGGCCTCTTTTTAAACAGTCCTCAGGATAAGCACCATCATACTTATCCCCACCAACAAACACTCAATAGAAACTACTAATTACAAGAAGTAGCTTCAAAGAAGTTACTTAGAATCTCCAGCCCAGTAGTTCACGACACAAGAGAGAAATAAATTGAGAGTTACATAAGTCAGAAATAAAATGTGGGTTACATAAGTCAGAATGCCAGATACAGCTCTTTTTAAAAAGTTTTTGTAAGAGGTTGCATACGCTTCTGTTTGAGATGAGTTTCCTGCAGCAGGCAAGTGAGAAGAGGGGTGGGAGAAACCCTACGGGGCCATTTCCCAAACTTCCTGGCAGCCAGTCTTTCCATAATTGCCTTCAGAGCCGACAGCATAGTCTTTTGAATATATTCAGTGGGAAAAGAGCTAAATGAAACTTTGATGGGAGCTCGACTTGTTGATTTCACTGAAAATTGCTAAGAGCCGAGTTTTATGACTAAAATACACCAGATGATACCTTTTCTGAACAAAAAAAGAAAGCTGGTTTTTCTTACGGCCGCCATCTCTCTCATCATACCACAAATAATCAATGCACAAAACACAGCTACGTAGTGAAACCCTCAGCAACTTAGTGAGGTCCTGGCTCAAAATAAAATATAAAAAAGGCTGGGGGTATTGTTCAAAAGTAAAATACCCCTAGTTTCAGTCCCCAGTAACACACACACACACACACACACACACACACACGTGTAATTTTTTTGTGTGTGTGTGGTACTGGGGGTGGAACCCAGGGTCTTTTTTGTACCTCCGGGCTATACTCCCAGACCTTTTTTTTTTTTTTTTTGCAATACTGGGGATGGGACCCAGAGGCATTCTACTTCTAGGCTACACCCCCAGCCCTATTTTATAATGTATTTGGAAACAGGGTCTCACTAAATTGCTGAGAGCCTAAGTAGCTGAGGCTGACTTCGAACCTGTGCGATCCTCCTGTCTCAGCCTCCCAAGCCCTGGGATTACAAGCGTGAGCCACCACGCCCAGCTCATCACAATGTGTAATTTTTAAATCATATGCTGATTTTTAAATCTGAGTTCATGCTTGTAGAGTCTCACATGCACATTGGGAATTAACAACACTGTTGGCACCATATGGTATGGAACAAAGACAAGCATGCCCTCCACATGTTTCTCATTCAAAACTTCATTTCTTGACCAACTACATGTAACGTGTGATTGTGGATTAGATGTGGACTCGGAGGTGGTGAAAGAAGGAGGTTGAGAAATGGGAATAAAGGCATCAATGCAATCTCAAACGCGATTTGACTGTGGGCTCTGGTCAAGCGTCTTGACATTGGCCACTGTACTGTGGCTACAAAAGAGAATGTCATTGTTCCTAGACAACACATTATAAAATGAAAATGCCTGCAACTTAAGTCTCAAATGATTCCGAAAAAAAAAAAAAAACAATCCTGCTTACAAAGAGAAAGAGGAACAGGGATCAAGAAACGAGAGCAAGAAGGAAATTCTCCAAGGCACACAGTGTACTTAAACATATTGAAGTCAACCACTAAGCCAAACATGGGAAAGAAGGATGGGGAGGGAAAGGGGGGGATTGGGTAGGGGCTAACTGGGTGATGTGTACATGTA